>NC_052064.1:6862294-7172225 GCF_903992535.2 Arvicola amphibius | reverse complement strand
AAATTGAGCCTGATGTAGGCAGCGTTGCCAGTCCTTTCCTGAAAGGACAAGAGTATCATCTCTGCTCGGTACCTGGGGTTGCTGTTCACTTGTATACTGTGAAGGAGGAGGGGAGAACTAAGGTGTAAAAAAAGAAGACTCTTTTTAAAGGCATTAGGGACTAGATATTAAATATATCTTTAATTAAAGACAATCAGGAAATTGTAACAAAGATTAAGCATATTTTAATCATTGAATTGGGGTTTTGGTTTAATATTTCATTCTTAAGTGACAAAAATGATTCACTGAGCCATATTTTTCAGGGCTAATCAAATAGAAGCAGGCAGGGGTTGCAGATCTGTTCATTGCAGACTGAAACGTTGTAATTTAGGCTTCTTAAATTATTTAGTATATTGAGTTTAGATATTAGCGTTTCTTGTTTGTATTCTAATTTGTTCAAATTGAAACCTTTTTATAGAGCTCGGGTAGTTCTGCCTTGGGGAAAAAAAAGGACACCCCTCTGCTTAAAAGAAATGGTACTTCCTGCTTTCATAAACAGTCATGTGCATAGTTTAGCAAGGCCTGATGCCTCTGGAGCCTTTTCCCTTTATAGCACCATTGAATCCGACTCCTAACAGAAGTACTGTGAATCTTGTGGCCTCATTCTGAACAAAAGGGATTAGAGAAGAAAAATCTCTTGATATAAGGCTTATAAGCGAGGGCAGGCAATCTTGGTTGTGAATATTTTCTGATTTTTCCAGAAATCAAGCAGAAGATTGAGCTGCTGATGTCAGTTAACTCTGAGAAGTCGTCCTCTTCAGAAAGGTACAGCTACATCTCTTGCATGAACAATTAATGGTGTAGCATTGCTAAGAAACAAATAGGACATATTCTTTTCCTTGTCAAGTTTGCTGTATAATGTTGTACTGCATGCTGGCATTGTGCTGTATTGAAGATGTGTTTGGGCAAGCTGTTCTGCTTTGCGAAGGGTAATTGATTTTTTTTTTTAAAAGAAAAACAGTCAGCTTAATCAGCTGCAGCATGCACACCATAACACAGCAGACCGCTGGTTCATGTGTGACAGCTGCTGAAAACTGAAAAAAATTTAACCAAGGAAATCTTGTGCTTTTTAAAGGAACTATTATGGGATTTCTGTTCTTATTTTTTTGAGGTTGCTGCTACATAGAATTTCCAAGGATATTTATAATATCTAGCTTAAACATAGTTCTTTCTTGTAATAAGTATTTTTTTAATGTACAAAGGGAGTGCCATTTGTACATAGCTTAGGAATTGCAAACCCACAGATTAGTCACATTCTCTAAAAGAGATGTGATGTTTCTTCAAGTCTCTGCTAGGCAATGGAACAGTCACTGCATGCAGTAATGGTTCATGCCTGCAGGTAAGGACAAAATGACTCAGAAGTATTTTTAAAGCAATTATTTTATCTGTCATTCATATGATTATACCTGTAAGCAGATATTTTATGAAGAGTACTATTTTCCCTTATAAGCAAAATGAAGATACTTTTATTTACTGTAAAAATGAGATCCAAGTTCCCTATTTTGATAAGTAGATTCTGTGTTCACTTCTGTTTATCAAAATTGTGTATATTAAATATGTATCCAAAATGTTTTGAATTGAGGTTCTTAGGCAAAAAGTTGACGGTTACCTTTTCTTTTGCTTTTCTTAACAGTTTGTACTTAATGTCGATAATTGTATTTAAGCATGTTGATTCATCTTTTCTAGGGCTAATTTTCAGGGCTGTCTTTGTTCATAGATTGAAAATTTAGGAAAATAATATGGAAAATTACTTGGTGGTAAGGAAATGATAGAGGAAAAATATTGTTAAAACAAGAACTAGCTGATCCTTCATGGGAAAATATGTATGAGTTTCAGGGCATGATCTGATGACGAGATTATATTGACTTACTAGAAATAGGTAAATAAGCTCCTGCTTGCAACTTTGGTTACAAATGAAGATGTAGCTACTGTCTGTAGAGTTTGAAAATAAAAAATAACTATGAAGGTTTGTGTTTATCTATCTGTCTTTCTGTCTATCTCTATCTATCTATCTATCTATCTATCTATCTATCTATCTATCTATCTATCTATCTATCTATCTCTATCTATCATTTATTTTTTACCTTTCTAACTTCTGGTTTGTGGCTAGCCACCTGATCACAATCATTTTGTTTGTTGAACTGCAAAACAATCTTCAGCCTTGTGGATGTTCTGCCAGTAAAATGGTGGTGATGGAACAGCAGAGGGTAGGAAGGGTGTAAGCAGCGAGCAGGCCAAGCACCGGTTTAGAGTTTTGTACTAGAGTGTACTTAATGAGATGACAGCAATAATCCTGCAGACTTTTGCGGTAGCATGAATCCTTTATTGATAAATTGCGAAATGAACACTGTGGATGAATATTTCTGAAAAAGAAGTTAGAATCGAGTGAATTCTTTTCTGACTAAAACTCATTGTATTTGGGAAAACACTCTAAAATATTTTCATGATTTTATTTACTTAGGCTCTTGTGGTTATTTGAAAGAAAAGAGAGTTAGAAGCCAGCTGCTGTGAGGATGTTTTGGCATGGTTTACTGGAGCTTGCCTTGGTGATTATGGTTTTAGTAGATGCATAGAGTTCTACTGGGCAGTTGTGATAGTCTCGCTAAGGTGGTGAGAAACAATACTTTGTAAGCACAAAAATTTTTAATTAATATAAGTATATTAAAATACCCCTTTTTCTCCATTTCATTAAAAGCCTTATCATTTGACCTTTTAATTTTTTTAGAGCAGTGATTCTCAAGCTTCATAATGCAGTTCCTTATGTTGTAGTGACCCCAACCATAAATTATTTTCATTCCTACTTTATAACTCTAATTTTGCTACTGTTATGAATCATAATCTGAATATCTGTGATTCCTGATGGTCCCTGGTGATGCAGTAAAAGAGACATTTGACCCCCTGCCAAGGTATCATGACCCACCAGGTTGAGAACTGTTAATTTAGGGAATCTGTAAAAGATAAATCTCAAGTGTAAAAAGTTCATTATCTAATACCAGTGTTTTGCCCAGGATGTAATATCTTAGAATATTTACCACAGTTTTCAATTCATTGTTCATTAGTTATTATATCTTTTTTTTTTTTTTTTTTGTTTTTTTGATACAGAGTTTCTCTGTAGTTTTAGAGCCTGTCCTGGAACTAGCTCTTTTAGACCAGGCTGGCCTTGAACTCACAGAGATCCGCCTGCCTCTGACTCCTGAGTGCTGGGATTACCGCCTGGCTTCATTAGTTATTATATCTTTTTTTTTTTGTTTTGTTTTGTTTTTCGAGACAGGGTTTCTCTGCAGCTTTTTTAGAGCCTGTCCTGGAACTAGCTCTTGTAGACCAGGCTGGCCTCGAACTCACAGAGATCCGCCTGCCTCTGCCTCCCGAGTGCTGGGATTAAAGGCGTGCGCCACCACCGCCCGGCCTAGTTATTATATCTTAAAAATATTTTATCTTTTAAAAAGATTTTGTCTTTTTAATGATGAAAAGAAATGATTAACGATTTTATATGTAGTAGCTTAAATGTTAGTGATTTTTGAGATTTTCATAGGGCCAAGATTCCAGATGCCTATCAGTAGGTGAGGCAGAGACATCTGGTTTCTTTTCCAAAGAGGGAGAAACTGTTGAGCTGTGTGCACCACAAGGTATTATTCCTGTACTCACCTCTGTGCCCGCAGTTTGGTGGATCTTCTGAGAGCTCTTGTAGAGACAGAGTGTGGTAGGTATGGAATCTGTGCTGGGTGTTGTTAGCAATCCTTTCCCTTTACACTTTTAATCCACTCATCTTGTTGAAACTAGTATTTACTGCATTTATTTTGTTCATATACTTTTCTAAAATGGGAAAAGTATGATAAAAAAAAACCAACTTAGCTTAATTTTGTAGACTTTTGAGAAGACACCTTCATTGAAAAATGAAATTGGTCCAAAATGAAATGTGTTTAGATGATGCAATGTATGAATGGATCATAGTAGTTCTTGAAGTTAATTTTAAAGTTATGCTTTTAGCTCAGATGAAATAATGGAGACTCAAAGATGTATTTGGTGAGGAGACATGCAGTACATGTGCTCCATTTAGGAAGGCCACTCCCAAACCAAAGCGAATGCAGCTACACACAACTAGAGTATAGTTTTTCATGTTGTGTTTAGAATGGATAGCATTTTTTTACCACTTCACCCCCCAGAAGAAATTTTAACGTACCTTTCTAAAGATTAAAATCCTTTAATATTATTGATATTTGATATTATTATTTGATATTATTGAATGAATGACAAATTAACAAAACAACTGGTGTGTGTTGTGGCCAGTTAAGAGGAGACATCTGCTGCAAGAGACTGCCTTCTGGAGGTTCCAGGAATAATCCCACCACAAATGCTTCCTTTTTTAATTGAGTGCTTGTTGAATGAATGAACATACTGATTTGTTAACATGGTAGCACTGGTGCCTAGACACAGTTTACGCTCTTGTCCACTCCCGTCTAGTGTAATAAAGTAAACGGAATTGTTAGTGGCAACAGTTAAGTTTTCACCCATTACCTCCACCCCTTTTGCTTTGTTCTGGCTTTACCACTCCTGGAACCAGATACTACTAACTTCTTAATAGGGACAAGGGGGAGAAAGAGTGCAGAATAAGCGAGAAGGTCACTTAAAGACTAGTAATTCAGTGCTCTAATTAGGATTTGTGTTTTCTCAGGGGGAAAGAATCTAAAGGACAAGCTTTCTGTACTTATATTTGTGACATTTTTATTGTCATAAAGGGAGCCCTTATAGCATCACAGACAGCAAATATTGAATCCATAAGTTGCTTGCTGCCTTTCCAATGAAGGACGAAACGAGCAGCAGGAAATCATAGACGTAATGCTGCGGCCTGTGTTTGACCAGTGCTGAATGAACAGCATTGGTGAGAAGAAATAGGGATGATAAATACGTCCCTGCCCCGGATAAGAGCTTTTATGTGCACCAGTTGTGTTTGTTCCTGTGTGTCTTTTACTTTCCTTTCTTATTTTGGAGCAAACAGAAACCTTGAAGAGTAGTGAGAAAGGAGGAATTTGATGGTAACAGTGGTCCCAGAACAAGGTGCTCTTCATTTACTCCAGCCTGCTTGGTGAGGTCTGAGTAGTACAGATGGATAGACAGCCAAAGCATCTCTGTCTCCTCGCTTCTGTCCCTTCCCGGCACACATACTAGGCTGTGCATTCATTGTTGGCTCTACTCTTCCCTTTGCCAGTCCCCACCCTGCCACTGCTTTCTTAATGTCCCCGTTTACAGGATAGATTTTTTTCCCTGAATGGTAGAAGGAGTCGAAGTGGTGGCTAAATGCTTATTTTGTTTATATTCAGTATTTATTAGTATTTTTATTGAAGATATTGGAATTTTGCAAATCATAAGAAATATAGTTTTGTGGATTTTTTTTTAAGGTTTGTTTGTAGGGTTTTGTTGTTGTTTTTTTTAAGTTTAGTTTATGTTTTGTGTGTGTGTGTGTGTGTGTGTGTGTGTGTGTGTGTGTGTGTGACACATAAGAAATATTTGCCAAGCCTAGGCCATTTAAATTTTCTGCCGGATGTATTTTTTTGGAAGTTCCCCCCTCTTCTTCCTTAATCACCATCCCCTTTTTTGGGGGGGGGCAGCTTTGAGACTGTGTTTCTCTGTGTAGCCCAGGCTGTCCTGAAACTCCAGTTTGTAGACCAGGCTGACCTCAAACTTAAAGATCTGTCCACAAGTGCTGGGTTTAAAGACTTGTGCCACCATGTGCAACTAGAAATTATTCTCCTAATGTTTGCTCTACAGATCCATTTTGGGTTTTAATATTGAGGTAAAGATTGATAGTGATGTTTTAATTTCTTTTTTGCATATGGCTATTCAGTTTCTGTTTTGAATATTGTGTAAATAGAAACCTTTCGAACATTTTAAAACTCCATGCTTGGTTACAGGAAGCTAAATTGGATGCTTGGAAAATGTTTCACATTTATATGATGGAGTACAATATTCTTTGAGATTTTTGGCATAAACTCCACTAGATCGTATGGTTTGCCCCTTTCTGGTTGCATTTTGAGTGTGAGAGAAGTCTCTGAATGAAGAAGCAATGGAGCATGAGTGAGAGCCTCCTCTCAGAGTTTGAAAGCAGTGAGTTTTGTTTGGGCAGATAACTCTGAGTAGAGCTTGAAAGGATACTTTCGAAGGGATACAGGACTTTCTCCTGAAAACACTGAGAGACATATGGCACCTGTGAACTAAGGATGCAGAGATCTCTTGCACATGCACCCGATTTTGTGCTTCAATGTCCTAAAGAGCTAAAAAGCAGGAAGATGGACTGGGTAATGGTCCTCCCTTCTAGAATCCTTGAGTACGGTGTAGTAGGTGAAAAGGAAGATATGGGTGAAAGTGTACTTCGGGGGTTTTATGTTTAAACATGTTTAGCTTGACTGGTTTCCCTGGCTTAGGCCCCAGAACTAAAGTGATATGAGAGAAGACACATGCCTTCCCTTTGTCTCTCCCAGTGCTGCCCATGTGCTTCATGTGTGTGGTCACTGCTCTTCAGAGTTTATAGCTTTGGTCTCCTTGTATCCATTTCACCTGTTGATGAGTGTTGTTTGTGGCTGTGGGCTTAGGTGTAGTGCTGCTTTGAGCATTTGTATGCATGTCTTTTTTTTTTTTTTTTTTTTTTTTTTTTTTTTTTTGGTTTTTCGAGACAGGGTTTCTCTGTGGCTTTGGAGCCTGTCCTGGAACTAGCTCTTGTAGACCAGGCTGGCCTCGAACTCACAGAGATCCGCCTGCCTCTGCCTCCCGAGTGTTGGGATTAAAGGCGTGCGCCACCACCGCCTGGCTTGTATGCATGTCTTTTGATAAATGAGTCTGTTTATGCATTTCTGTTGAGTCTAGGTTTATAAAGAGATAGGGACTGTTTTTTAGAACATGTTATAAGGAGATGAACATTAGAACTTAGAGTCATAGGGAACCATTCCCACTGATTATCATGTTCTTTTTCTTTTTTGGTTTTTCGAGACAGGGTTTCTCTGTAGCTTTGGTGCCTGTCCCAGAACTAGCTCTTGTAGACCAGGCTGGCCTTGAATTCACAGAGATCCGCCTGCCTCTGCCTCCCGAGTGCTGGGATTAAAGGCGTGTGACACTGCCGCCCGACTGATTATCATCTTTTAACAGATCTAGAGACCATGCATGTTAACATTAGTTTTTTGATTCGGTTTCAATAGCAAAATAATTATTCAGGTAAATCCTCTTAGAAGCCTTCGTATAAACTGTACAAGGAAGAGCCTACTTTAGGAACTGATGAAATAAATCTATCTTGTGGCATTTTCATAACTTATAAACTGTTTTTAAGTTGCACTTGCTCTTGAAAATTTCTTGAGCTAGCAGAAAAGTACAATCTTGCCATTTAATTTTTGGTTAAAAATAGCATTTATCTGAGCTGCCCTTCTGTTGATAACTATGTGCTTTATTTCCTACACTATTATTATATTTGTTATCCATTTAATCTTTGATTTTTTCTGATGTTAGAATTGTTGCTCACATCATAGCCTATGTAAACCATTTTAAACACAATCTGTTGGGAAGGCCATTCACTGTAAAAACCCTTCACCTGTATTCCCATGGTTCTTAGGATAAAGGTAATACGGGGTCTGGTCTGCTGAGTACCCATGTTTTTAGACTTATCTTACGATTTTATGTGCAGAAAATAACTTTGTGTGAAGGCTTTTGATACAGGTAATAGTCCGTTCTTTGTCACAGGCATAGGTTAAATTATAGTCATGACAAATTTACTCATGTAAGCTATCAAGAGTCTTAGTTCTTTTGTATCATGTAGTTTATAGTTACAATTTTTACATTTATTTTAATGTAAAATAGAAATTAAATCTGAATGCTTTCCGTTTCATTACAGCAACAACAAAACGCAACATCAAACCATACATTTTCTACTAGTGTTAGTGTTTTGTATGTCATTTGTTGCTTTTTGGTCACATATTTCACACTATACTAATAGTTAAAGTATCATGCCTTTCTGTTACATTTAGTTGTAGTTAAGCACAGGCAATATAACAAATTTAATGAATCCTAAAACCTATTCTTTCAAAAGAATTTTTCTGTTTCTACCTGAGATGGGGAAACAGTATCGCTCACCTTAAGAAGCAGTGTCCTGGGTTTAGTCCAGATGTTCCTACATGAGAGACTGGAACCTGAGCCATAGCCTCTGTTTACAGTGAATTTCAATTGGCAAGTGTCATAAGTGAGACTTGTGTAGGATTCTCTGAATGTAAGAAGCTTGTAAAAGAAGCAGAATCCTAAGTATGTGCTTCAGTATTATTTGTTACCATGTCCTAGTAATGATTTCCTCTTGTCTTGGAAGCTTCTCTTTGTATATCTAGCCAGATGGTGGTGGCTCACACCTTTAATCCTAGCACATGGGAGGCAGAGACAGGTGGATCTCTGTAGGCCAGCCTGGTCTACAAGAGTTAGTTCCAGGACAACCAGGGCTGTTACACAGAGAAACCCTGTCTTGAAAAAGCAAAATAAAACAAACAAAAAATATTGTGCATATTGTGGGTATGTGGCACGTATGTGTTGTGATGAACATATAGTGGTCAGAAGACCGCTTGGTGCAGTCTGTTCTCTTCTCCCATCATTTTGCATATTCTGAGATCAAACAGGTTGTGAGGCTTCTACAGCAAGTACTTCACCTACTGAGTGAGGCACCTTGCTGGCTGGTTCATTTTTGTCTTTGTAACTGAGGTCCTTCTAAGTAACCAAGATTGTCCTGGAACTTGAGATCCTCTTGTCTCAGTTTCCTGATTGCTGGGATTACAGGCTGTGACACTGTGTCCAGTGTGACTCTTCTCTTAATTGGTAAATTATGAGTTTACCAGGAATGGTTCTGAACAGACTGTGCTCAGCAGCTATTGTAATGACAATGACAGTGACAAAAATAACTGCTTTTAATGACTGTAGTTCAGATTCCTGATGCAGAAGAATCCTTTATATATCATGGGGCTGAAAAAAAATCATGACTGATTTTTATAGATTATTTTCTGTCTATGCAGCATTTATCAGCAGTTGCTATGAACCATTCACTCTGTGATTTTTAAATCTGCACACCCCAAAGACAGCACAAAATCATAGATTTTCTACAGATAATTGATGTACAATATTTCTACAGAAGATAATATTGGTGAGTGCTTGTGCTTGTAGCTTGGTTCATTTCTTGGGCATACAGCGCTGAGCACTGTTTCATGGATGATGCCGCAGTGGGTGGACCTCGGCACTGCTTAAAAGTACTGCATGTAAGTAGTAATTGCATTTCTGTTTCAAAAGGCATTTTCTTAACATTTTTTATTATCTTTATGTATGTAGGTGTTTTGCCTACATATCTATCTGTATGTGTGCAGTCAACAAAGTTCAGAAGTGAGTGTAGAATCCCCTGGTCCTGGATTTACAGATGGTTGTGAGCTGTCAAATGGGTGCTGGGAATTGAACCTGGGTCCTCCTGAAAAGCAGCCAGTCCTCTTAACTGCTAAACCATCCCTCCAGCCCTAAAAATTACATTTCTGGACATAGTACTCTAAACGATGAGAGGTATGATTGACAGGAGGGCGCAGATAGCTGCACAGCATACGAGTCGCTGACTGTGTGGGAATACAAACCAGGGTTTGCTAGTTCTTCCACCCTTTTATTTTTTCTAGTTTTTGGGTCCTTATGTCAGATCTCTCTAGAAGGAGAATATCTGATACTCAGATGCAGATCACAGGAAACCCCTTCTCTGTGCCGTAGCATACTGACCCACCTGTGCAGACCCACTGACAGGGATTTTCTAATTACCAGCACTTAGCATCACATCAACAGGTAGAAGGCATACAATTAAAGTTGTTTTCTTTTTTTTTTCTGTCTTTTTTAATTTTGAGATATGGTTCTTCTGTGTAGCTCAAGTTGTCCTGGAATTGTTCTGCAGACTGGCCTCGAACTTATAATAGAGTCACCTGCCTCTGCCTCCCAAGTACTGGGTTTAATGACATGAGCCCCAGCTCCAGGCTAAACTATATTCATTCCAAGGCTAGATTTCCAGATTGTAACATTTCAGGCATTCTGACCCTGGTGAGCACTGCTGAGAGCTATATTCTAAGATACTGAGGCTTTCCTGTCAAATAGAGCTTACAAGCTTGTACTTTATAGCGGTTGCACCATTGCCAAAACCAAAACACAATATTGCAGTTTACTTCCTATCCTTGTGTGTTTTTTCTTATGTTCTTAAAGAATATTCAATGGCCTAGTCTTTGTAGTGTAATTTTACACACACACACACACACACACACACACACACACACACACACTTGCAATTTAAAAATAAAATAATTTAAAAAATATTTAAAATTTTGTGTTTGTGTATCTCTCATGTGAATGTGGATACCTGCAGTGTCCAGAGAGGATGTAGGAGCCCCCAGAGCTGAATTTACAGGCAGTTGTGAACAAAAGGGTCCTCTAGAAGAGCAGAAAATGCCCTTAATTAATCACTGAGCTATCTCTCCATCCCCATGTAGGGATTTTTAAAAGGTGGTGTTAAACTATATCTGTTTAAGAGGATATTCATTCACTTTGTTTATTGAGTCTTGGTTTTAGAAGTGAAATTATTGCAATGCAAGTTTGTAAGTTTTTTGCTGAAGAACACTAAATTGTCCTCAGAAGAATGCACTTTACATTGTCTGCCAATGCACACAAGGGTCCTTACCCACATTTGAGATTTCAAGAACAGTTTGGTTTTGAGTGTTGTATAGCTGATGTTAATGAATACACTAAGTTGTTCAGACTTATCAGTCTCTGTCTTGTGGCTTTTGCTCTAGTAAAGGTTCTCTGTACATGAATTAAAGTGAAGTCAGTATAACTGATTTTAGTAAAAGACTTGTAGATTCTTATATTCAGTCATAGATTTATGAAATACCTAAGGTGTCCTTAGGGTGCTCTTGACTAGCTGCTAGCTGCCAACTGGAATAATTAATCAATGAGGGAAAAATTGTGTATTCTGTTTGCACTAATGAATCTTAATTTTTTTAAAGCATTTCAAGAAGTTATATTCAAACTTTTCATTTCAGACAGATGGTCAGACATTCAATACAGATGGTTAGCTTGTATGAGGTCTCTTGCTCCCTTCTCCTTTTCTTTCCTTTTTTTCCCCTTCTCTCCTGTACATACTCCCCACTTCTTCTCTTTATGTATCCCAGGCTGGCCCTCTCTTTTCTGTTATAGCCCAAGCTACCTCATGATCCTCCCTTTTCAGCATCAAGAAAACTTTTGTGGTTACACATACACACCAGCACAGCTGCTTTCCCCCTTGTCTTCTCAGTCATGAACACTGGCTGTTCCCTTGATGGGCTGGCTTTCATAGTTTCAGTCATGAACACTGGCTGTTCCCTTGATGGGCTGGCTTTCATAAGTTTCACCCTATCCATTGTCTAACTCATTTGCTCTTATGTCCAGTAGTATTAAACTGTGTGGGTAAAAGTTTATCTCCTTATTATAAGGTAGAGTAGTAATTTTTTTTTGATAAAATCCTTTTTGGGATTTCTTAGGAGATGCTAAATTTCTCTTCTTTTAGTGAGAAGGTTAACCTCCCACATCTTACTCATCAGAATGTAGCTCCTCTTCCTAAAATGATACAGAACTGTAAAATTGATAAATGAAGATTAAGTAGATTATTAGTTTATAGTATCCAAACATTACCCATCTGCCTATTCACTCACCCCCTAAATATACACTGAAGAGAATTTAACTTCAATTTATTCTTGCTATACAGTTTTAGCTAGCGCTTTAAAAAATTAAAACTTGGACAGATTTTTAGTTCTTGTCCCCCTCACTCACTAGCTTTTGTATAAAATTTACCAGAGGATGTGAAAATATTCCTTGGGGCTGGCTCATGGCTTAGCTGGCTAAACTCCCTGTTTAATATGTTATTTCTTGGACCTTGAAAGAACATGTGTTTCCTGGGGCAGAATAATAATTAGCCTGGAGGCTAATTAGTGCTTGAGGATAAGGAAGCTTTAAAATTGTGAGGGTAGCTATTTTCATTTGGTGAAAGGGAAGTGTGATAGGATTAAATCTAGTTTGATGAAAGTAACTTTTTGTTTAATCCAACTTTTTCCAGTAGAAATTAAAAAGGTCTGCCATTTTTCTTAAGTGGAAAACTTCCCTAAGAAATGTTTTATGATAAAGTGAACAAGGTTTGTCACACGTGACACTCCCGTGGGTTGGGTTTTTGTAGTTTAAGGACAACCTGTTGCTGTGTTTCTTGCTGTGGTATCACACTGAACAGCTTACTTCTCTTTCATAGTAGGTACAGGTATTCATTGCAAGGCATGCAAATGTAGTAATTGTATTTGCTGGAAATGAACTTTTCTTCCTTATTTCATTCTCTTTGCAAAAAAATCCCCTGAATAACTTTTGGTTTTTTGAGACTGCCTGGCTGTCCAACTTTCTTTGAAAGAAAAGCAAAGTTATCATCTACCTTAACCAGAGTTTCTGCACAAGATTTAATAGCTAGTGACAAAGATGAAGCTAATTTTCATAGTGGTAGAATTTACTTGTTTCTCATACTTGAGACATTAAGGACAGCCACAAATTATATAGAGGGCATTAAAGGCTTCCTGATTTTTCAGGAAAGGTGTTCATAGCATATTGGTTTATAGAAAAAACTTTAGATCTGTGCATCAATAATTTTTATGACAGTTTGGCAAATTAATATTTTAAAATAATATTTATTAATTTTTTGGGAATGCCGTATTTTGAGATCATATAAATGCTTTCCTCACTCTTCCCAGTTCCTCCTTTACCTCCCACTCTACCTGCTTACTGTGCTCTTAATTTTTAAAAAAAATCAGAAAATTAATTTTTATTTATTTATTTGCAGTTAGTTTTGAGTTACTTTTACTATGTAGCTTTATGTAGGGTTTCTATTGCTGTGAATAGACATCATGACCATAGCATGTATGGTATGACCTTATGAAGCAGCTCTTATAAAGGAAAACATTTAATTGGGACTGACTGACTTACAGTTGCAGAGATTTAGGCCATTATCGTCATGGCAGGACATGATGGTGTGTAGACAGACATGGTCCTAGAGGAGGAGCTGAGAGTTTTACATCTTGATCCACGGGGAGCAGAAGCAAGCCCGTGCCACACTGAGCATAAATGATACCTAAAAGTCCACCCCAATCATGACACACTTCCTCCAAAAAAGCCATACCTCCTTATAGTGCCATTCCTCATCGCATTCCACTCTCAGGCCTATATAGGCTTGTTGCTGTATCATAATGCAAAAAATGCATTCAATCCAACTTCAAAAGTCCCATAGTCTGTAACAATCTCAAACTTATTTAAAAGTCTAAAGTTCAAAGTCTCTTCTGAAATTCATGCAATTTCTTAACTGTAATCCTCTGTAAAATTAAAATAAAATGCAGATCACATACTTTCCAATATAAAATGGCACAGGATATCCATTACTATTCCAAAGTAGAGGAAAGAGAGAATAATGAGGAAATATTGGATCAATGCAAGACTGAAAACCATCTGGGCAAACTCCAAAGTCTGCCTCTCCATTTCTAATATCAAGGTGCTCTTCAGATTTCCAACTCTGTTCAGCATTGTTGACTCCGACACACTTCTTTCTCACGCTTGGAGCATTCCATGTTAGCAGTTCTCCTTGGCAGGTATCCCACAACTCTGGCAGATCCAAAATCTTGGGGTCTCCAAGGCTTCACATTCACAGTTTAATGCAATGTACCATCTGGGGATACCCCTGTCATGTGCCTGGCCTCAATGGCTTTCCTTTAGTCACACTGGAAAATTCCGTAATCCCTTTTCTTCTATGGAAGATCCCATAATCCCTTTCTACTGTCTTTGGCTCTAAAGCCAGAACGATATGGCTGAAGTTCTACTGCTTGCTTGGGCTGTAACATGACCACCTTGTTCAATTATGTCTTCACCAGCTTTTCATTTGTTACCTTCATTGCCTAAGCTTTTCTGTCCTGAAAATGGATATGTAGAACAGGCTGCCCTCAAACTCATGGATTCACGTGACTCTGCCTTCCTGGTGCTGGTGTTAAAGGCATGCGCTACTACACCTGGCTCTAAGCTTTTCTTTAATTCTTTTTTACAATTTGGAAACTTAACGGTGTGGGATCTTGTCATGAGGTCACACCACTCTATTCCATTTCTTTTCTTTTTTCTTTTTCTTTTTCTTTTTTTTTTTTTTTTGGTTTTTCGAGACAGGGTTTCCCTGTAGTTTCTAGAGCCCGTCCTGGAACTAGCTCTTGTAGACCAGGCTGGCCTCGAACTCAGAGATCCGCCTGCCTCTGCCTCCCGAGTGCTGGGATTAAAGGCGTGCGCCACCACCGCCCGGCTATTCCATTTCTTAAACTGGTTATCTCTTTTAATATAGGACTTAACTCCATCCCATTTCCTGATGCTCCTTTTCTCCTCAAGTTGTACATTTTTTATTTTTACTTTCTCAGCTTGTTCCTTTTCATTATAAATCTTCATTAGAGTTACCATTAATAACCACATAACAGAGTCTATACTAGTCTGTTTTGAGATTTCCTCTGCCAATGGAGTTAATTCAAATCTCTTCATTTTAACCTCAGGCAGACTCTTCAGATAAGGGTAAAAAGCAGCCTCATTCTTCACCAAAATAATACAAGAACAATCTGTAGGCAACATAGTCAAATTCTTTTATTCTAAAGCTGCTTTAGCTAGGCTCCTGAAGTTCCCTCAGCACCACTGTGTTGGCAGAAGTTTCTGTCCTGCCCAGTCCCTCAGCTGTTCCAAAGAAACACACAGAGGTCTACATTAATTATAAACTGGTTGGCCTATTATCTCTGGAGTCTTATTAACTTTTACATCTTAAATTAGCCCACAATTCTTGTCTGTGTTAGCCACGTGGCTGCTGCCTTTTATCAGCAAGGCATCCTCATCCTGCTTTCTCTGTGTCTGGATGACGACTGCAGAGTGCGCCTTTCCTCTTCCCAGAATTCTCTTGTTCTTGTTGCCCCGCCTATAGTTCTGCCTGGCTACTAGCAAATCAGCATTTTATTTATTTGTGGTACAGTTGGAGAGGTTTAGTCCATTATCATCATAGTGGGATGTGGCTGTGTGCAGGCAGACATGGGGTTGGAGAAGGAGCTGGGAGTTCTGTATTTTGATCTGTAGGCAGCAGAAAGAGTGTGTGTACATCTGGCCATACCTGAGCTTATCAAACGTCAGAGTCCACTTTCACAGTGACACACTTCATCCAACCAGGCCACACCTATTCCACAAAGCCACACCTCTTAATAGTGTGTCTCCCAGTGGGAAAAACATTCAGACACAGTGGGGGCCATACCTGTTCAAACCTCCAGAGTAGCTCTGGCTGTCCTGCAACTCCCTGTATAGACCTGGCTGGCCTGTAACTCCTTGTATTGATCAGGCTGGTCTGGAACTTGCAGAGATCTGCCTGCCTTTGTGTCCTGAGGACTGGGACTAATGGTGGGTGCCAATGTATCTGGTACAAATTAACATAAAAACAAAAAGAGATAGGATCTCATTGTGCTGCCAATGCTGAAGTGTTCCTACTTAGTCTCCTGAATACCTGGCACCTCACCTCTGTGTGGCCGTTATCTCTCTCCATGACATGATTTTTTTGGGGGTGTGTTAGAAGGGTGAGACAAGGTCTCACCGTGTAGCTCTAGTTGTCCTGGGATTTACTGTGTGATCCAAGCTGGCTATAATTTATTTTTACTGTTTTTTTTTTAAAAAATATATATATGTGTATATGTGTGTGTGTATATATATATTTTATATATATATATATAGTTTATATATATATGAATGATAGGGTCTTGCTTTAAATCAGGCTGACTTTCAGCTTTGGGTCTTCTGCCTCTGCCTTTTGAGTTCTCTGGATTACAGAACTGCACCATCTCATCTGACTCCTTTTTATAGTTTTGAGCTTGAAATTTCTCATTGATTCAGTGTCTTAAAAGCTTGTATGTAATATGTAAGACCTGTGTGGAAATGTCTTGTAGTGAATGGCTTGGGATCCTCCATAAATACAGGAACACTTCATTTTTTCTGTTGATGCAGGAAGTCTTGGCTAGTTATGTACCTCTTTTGAAGGTAATTCCTCCTGCTTTTAGCTGTGTGAGTGCTAGGGTTACAGGTGTGTATCACCAGCCTTGGTCTGGCTTATTCTGGCAGCTCACATTCTCCACAAATCTTTTTTTATTTAGTTTTAATCATCCATAATCTCTCAAGAACATGGTACATGTTGAATAGCGCTGAGTGCATATGAATTATTATTTTGAATGTCTTCAAGGGTCCTTAAACATCAAAATACTCTGTTATCAACATATTTTCCAACCTTGTGTTCTTTAAGAACTAATAGCAAAGTCTGTAATGTGGGCTGGTGAGGTATCTCGGGGTGAAGCTCTTGCTATACAAATGTGGGACTAAACTTTGAGTGTATATATGACCCGTCTATCCTTCCCTCCATGGATTGGAAGCAGAGGCAGGGCACTCTTTGGCTCACAGGGCAGCTAACCTGGTATGCAGTAGTAGACAACAGAGAGGCTGTGCCTTGAAGAGAGTGGAAGGAGAAACTCACACCCAAAGCTGGACACTGACTTCTAGGCACACATTGTTACATGGCCCCACCTGTTCATTTGCTCTTACATAAAAATAAATGTATATTACACACAGATACCAAAAATCCCAACCGTATTTTGCAACACAAAATTACTTAACATTTTGTCTGTAGAGAAAAACATTGTTGATAGAGCAAAACAATTGACCACAGGAGAAATTGTTGGGAACTGTAGATGGAGGCTGCTCATTGATTTCCCGGACCCCCAGGCCTGAAAAAATCACACAGAGACTGTATTAGTTAAAACACTCTTGGCCTATTAGCTTAGGCTTCTTATTTACTAACTCTTATATCTTAATTAATCCATTTCTGTTATTTTATATTCTACCACGAGGCTCGTGGTTTACTGGTAAGGTACCCAGGCACCTGTCTCCTTTAGAGGCTACATGGCATCTACAAGGACTCTGCCTTCTTTCCTCCCCTATCTGCTTGGAATTCCCGCTCTACTCTATCCTGCCCTGTCTAGGCCAAAGCAGCTTTGCAATACATATACAGAAGGACTTCCAACACCAGCAACATTATCTTCAATTTGAATATTCTTTATATGCAATCTTATAACCAGATGTTTTTCAGGCTTGGAATATTTGCATATACACAAATAGTTTCGGCATGGGGCCCAAATATAAAGTTCATTTTTGCTTCATGTATGCTGTATAAAAGTAACTTAATTTTGTTGTAATTTTGTGCATGAAACAATTTCATGGTGTGAAATTTTCTAATTTAGCATTTTAAATAAAGTATTTTAAATTTCAGATTTTGGAAATTTTAGATTTGGGGTTTCAGATTATTGATCAATTTGTATTTGAAAAGTGTGTTCAGACAGTATTAGATCTGGATCTGTGGATCTTCATTTCTACTTCATTCATGTAGCAGAGTCCTGTATTTCCCCCTATAAAATACTGAAATTGAGTGTACATACATGCCAAGACATCCCAGACCCTGTTTTTTCTGTTTATATCTTCTCGCCCATTTGATTCTTGAAGGTGCCTGAGTATAAATTATCCACATAAAAGACCCTGATACCTTAGTCTGGAAATGCAAGTGAAACCCTGGTTTTCTTGACAGATTGGGCAAATGAAATATTGTTGCCACTAATTGGAAATCTATATTGAAATTGGTAAGATATATATATATATATATATATATATATATATATATATATATATAGTTAGTTGATTTTTTCAGTACTCAGAATACCTCAAATATATTATGTATATTTATCCTTTAATAGAGGTTTCTGCCTTTGAGTCACACGAATCTGGCAACTTGAGTTTAATCCTTGCAACCTACTAGAAAGGTGGAATGAGAGACCCACAAATTTGTCCTCTGACCTTCACATGGTATGGTGCAAATACACATATACACACATTCATATATCCCCATTTGCCAATTAAAGAACATAGAAATTAAAGCAATGTGTGGTAATTTGGATGAGGAGACCCCACTGCTACCATCACCACCACCACCACCTCCATCTCCACAGATTCCTGTACTTGATTCCTGGCTGCTGAAACGTGGTTCCCAGTTAGGAAGAACGAGGAAGGGTGCCCTTGTTGGAGGAGGTGTGTCACTAAGGAAGAACGAGGAAGGGTGCCCTTGTTGGAGGAGGTGTGTCACTAAGAGTGTACTTTGGTTTTGCAAAAGCCCATACCATTCCTAGTTAGTTGTATCTCTGCCTATTCTTATGGATCAAATGATCAAATGTAAGCTCTCAGCTATTACTCCAGTGCTATGCCTGCCTGCTGCCATGCTTTTTGCCCTTATGACCGCAGACTCTTAATCCTCTGGAACTGTGAGTCCTCAAATTAAGTGCTGTCTTTTATAAGTTGCCTTGGTCATGGTGTCTTTTCTCAACAACAGAAAATTAAAACATAATGCCTCTCAGTTTGTATATTGCTCTCCTTGTCTGTACTCGCCCTGCAGATGACCTCATCTGTTTTAGTGCTATTAAATACCATCTGCACACTGGTGGTTTCTATATTCATGTCTGCTGATCTCCATATGAACTATAGATGTCTATCTATATCTAGCTTCTCTTCAGACTACTAATGTCTTTTGAGATCTCAGATTTAAAATGGGGCTAAACTACAACTCAGTAATCCCTCCTTTCTCTAGTGGCTGGTGTGTACTGTACTCATTTTTCTATCTTGTAAACTGTTGCAGGAGGAGGGACAGGGCTGATTTATAGCTACTCTTAGTATCTCTGAGGTGACTGAAAATGACTGCTTGATGTATCTTGTCTCTGTGGGTTTACATAGACATTGTAAATATCTTTCAGAGAAAATAGAAGGCAGCAGGAACATTCCTGGGGTCTATTGAAGGATAGAAGAAAGTTCTCTCATCTTTGCCTAGTAAGTAGGAAGGGGATTTGCTGGTATATCATGTGTATCATTCACACTCTTTGTGGCCCTGGCTGCTGGGGCCCCTCACACATTCCTGCAAGGCATCTTGACTGTTACTTGCTTTTGCCACCTCTTTATCAGTGCCCCTCCTCCCACCTTGGGATGACCTTTGTATGACCCCTGCTTTGGCAAACTCTGACACATCTCCTTTTAGTTTTAAAAACTATGTCTAGACTTAGAAGTCTTAGAGTTACCTCTTCACCTCTTTTAATTTCTTTAAATATGTTTGTTTGTTTGAAACAAGTGGAATTCATTAGGTAAATCAGGCTGGCCTTGAACTCACAGAAATCCTCCTGTCTTTGCTTTCCAGTGCTTGGATTAAAGGTGTGAGCTGCCACCTCTGGCCATCTTACTTGTTTTGTTTTTGTTTTTCTTTCACTGTGCTGTCCACTTCTGTTCAGTGTTTCCTGGTGCCGCGCACAGATGCTGCAATGCTGCACTTACTTGCCTGATGATCTCTAACCTGTTGGAGTCTTCTGCTGTGTGCCTTCCCTCTCACCTGAATTCCTTACATGTTCTGCCTCCCCTTTCCTGTAACGTATGCTTCCTGTGAGTATAATACCCTCCCATCACAGAGCATCCTGTTTCTCAGTATACCCTTTCTGCTTCTGTCTTGAGAAGCCTTGGCCTATTACTCCGTTAGTCAGCGAGAGCTTGAACTCTGTCTGACCTTTGTGTCACTGGTACCTAGCTCATCTCTGGACAGTCTAGTGAACACAAATGTATATTTGAATAAAGACTTTTTAAAAGTTTCTTTCCTAATTCATAAGGAAGCATTCACAAAGAAAACAAATGCTGATGCTATTTGTATGGCTGAAGGTGTTGGTTAATATTTTAGTGTCTTCTGAACTACTTTGTTTCCATAAGTGGTTTTGCTCAGCATCCCAGTGCTCAGGCATTTTGGAGACTTAACTCTCATTGCTCCTTGGGGTGTTTTTGTTTGTTTTTTGCCTGCCTGCCTTCATTCCTTCCTTCTTTCCTTCCTGCCTTCCTGCCTGCTTCCCTGCCTCCCTCCCTCCCTCTCCCTTCCTCTCTCTCTCCCTCCCTCCCTCCCTCTCTTTCCTTCCCTTTCTCTGTCTCTCATTCTATTTTTGCTGGAAGGTGTGCTTGGGAAATTATTCTGATCAAATTGCCTGGATGTGGGCCAGTGCTCCTTCCAGCATGTTTGTTCTAAGTGGCTTCATTCTGGTTTTTCCCCTTTTAGATCTACTTACTTAATATTGAATTTCCTGTGAACCCTGAGCCATACTAAATTATAGCATGGTGAGTTGTAGTTGCCTCTGCTTGGTGGTCTTTCCCTGTCATGGTGACAAGGTCAGGAGTCAGAATACTAGGTAGAGTTGTCTGCATCATACTGGCAAAACTCTGTTTCTGTCAGTTCCTTTACTGAATCACAGATGTTTGCTAATTTGGACATAAAAGAATCTTTATAGCTGAATTTAAACATTTCTTCAAATTTATGTTATTAACATCCTCAACTTGCTTGTAGTCCTGAATTTACCATTATTCAAAGTTGTTTTTCAAATTTCTTTAGGATTTTAACTTTAGAGTTGCCACTTTTGGAGTTCTTTTTGTCTCTTCAATTGCAAATGCCATTAGGTAGATTTAGGAAATTAAGATTAGGATATAAAGATTCTCATGTTTTTGAGTCATACCTACCTTCTACCAGAATAAATAGTGTTGTGAAGTAGATTTATATTTGGAGTGCTGCTTGGCAAGCTGTAGCAGTTTTTCATAGTTTGCTGCTTTCATATTCAGCCTGTAGCTGTTGCTAAGCCCGAGGTCCTGTCTGAGGACTGGAGATGGACCTCACAGCTCAGCCTCCTGCCGCTGCTGCTGTGGGCTAGCCCGGGGCATGCATACCAGTACACTGGTCCTTGTATGTGCAGTATAACTCAGTAATGGCTATTTTATTTTATTACTTACTGTGGGGTTTATCTATCCTTACCAGTAATTTCTAGCCTCTTCTCTTAAGATAGGCAGAGGAAGTGGGGATGCATATCCACATAATTGAGATCATTTTCATTTTGTGGGTAAAGTAGAACAGATCTAGAAATGCTATCAGTAGTTTAGAACCAAATGACACAGTGATTAAGAAATGTGCAGAACTTGACCTCATCCTTGGCTTATTTTTTTTTAAGATTTGTTTATTATATGTATACAACATTCCTTCCATGTCTGCCTGCATGCCAGAAGAGGGCACCAGACCTCATTACAGATGGTTGTGAGCCACCATGTGGTTGCTGGGAATTGAACTCAGGACCTCTGGAAGAGCAGCCAGTGTTCCTCTGAGCCATCTCTCCAGCCCCCTTGGCTTATTTTATAGGCAGATCATGGCAGAAGGTGATACTGAACTCAGTGCCTTTTTTAAAGAAGTTTTTAATACTTTATTTTTATATTTATGTGCATGAACATTTTGCCTGTTTGCATGTCTGTATATCACACACACACATAGTGTCTTCAGCAGCCAGAAGAGGGCGTCAGACTTCTCCCAACTGGAGTTACTGAACAATTATATGCTGCCACATGTTGCTGGGAATTGAACTCAGGTCCTCCATAAGAGCAGTCAGTGCTCTTAACCACTGAGCCATCTCTCCAGCCCAAACTCAGTGACTTTGCAATAAGCAAATTTCCTTTTAATTTCTTCTACTGTTTGTGACCATGTGCTTGAGAAGAATGGTATGTAAATGGTCTAGTCACTTTTCTGTTGCTGTGACAAAACATTCTAACTAAAAGCAACTTGGGGAGTAAGTGGTTTGGCATCCACTTCTAGGTCACAATCCATTATTTATGGAAGTTGGGAGGAATCAAGGCAGGAACTGTGGAGGTGCTGCTTTACTCACTAACTCAAGTATGGCTACCTTTTTACATTTTTTATTTGTTTGGGTTTTTTTTTAAATATCTTTTCTCATTTTACATGCTAAGTCCATTTCCCACTCTGTTCCCTCCTCCCGCCCCCTCCACCTTCCCACTCTCATTCCCCTTCCAACCCCCATCCACTCCCATGGGGAGTCAACAAAGTCTAGCACATTGATTTGAGGCAGGACCAAGGCCCTCCACACATATCTAGGCTGAGAAAAGTATCCCTCCAGAGAATGGGTTCCAAAAAAAAAAAAAAGAGCAAGCAGTAGGGATAAATTCTTTTCTCACTGCCAGTGGCCCCACAGTCTGCCCCAAACATACAACTGCCACCCACATACAGAAGTCCTAATTTGGTCCTATTCTGGTTCCCTCGCTGTCAGACCAGAGTTGGAAGACTTCCATTAGCTCAGCTAAGCTGTTTCAGTGGGTATCCCCATCATAGTCTTGACCTCTTTGCTCATATTCTCACTCTTCCCTCTCTTTGACTGGACATTGGGAGCTCAACCCAATGCTTGGCTATGGTTCTCTGCCTCTGTTTTCATCAGCTGCTGGATGTAGGTTCTATGGTGCATTTAAGATATTCATCAATATGACTACAAAGCAAGGCCAGTCCAGGCACCCTCCCCACTCTTGCTTAGCGTCTTAGCTGGGAGGGTCATCTTTGTGGATTCCTGGGAATTTCTTTAGTGCCATGTTCTTGTTAGCCCCATAATGGCTCCCTCACTTAAGATATCCCTTTCCTTGTTCTCTGTCTCTGTCCCCCATCTCGACCAAAAGACAAGGCCTTACTATGTTGCCCTTCCTGGCCCTTAACTCTCAGAGATTCATCTGCCTCTGCCTCTTGTGTGCTGGGATTAAAGACGTGCACTACCATGCCTGGCTTCTAGCTTGTTTTTAATAAAGTCCAGGATCATCTTTACTTGAGGGATGGTAAGAAGCACAGTGAACTGGACCTAAATCAATTAATAATCAAGATAAAAACCTTGCAGGCTTACCCACAAACCAATCTGATATAGCTAATTTTCTCAATTTAATTTTTTCCTCTCAGATCACTCTAGGATGTGTCATTATGGCTAACCATAAGAAATCAATTTTATGAGAAGTTGATCATTTTTCTTTGAGAAACTGAAGTTTTAATTATAGCTATTCTCTTTTAAAATTTAGTTATATTAATTTTATGAGTGTTTTGTATGTCACAGGCCTACTTGATGCCCATGAAGGTCAGAAGAGGGCATTGGAACCCCTAGAACTAGAACTATAGTGAGTTGTGAGCCACCATTTGAAAGCTGGGTATCTAACCTGGGTCCTCTTCAAGTGCTCATAACTCTGACATCTCTCTAGTCTCAAGTTTTGATTACAATGAAAAATCAGGTATGACATGATCTTCCTGTACATACAGAATCATTTTTTTTCTTATAAAGGGAGATTTGAACATGAGCACCGAAAAGAATTTGATATATTTCAAAGACCATATGGGCTTTGAGTCATGAACTTCAAAGGTCAGTCCTTGCAAGTTAGATAACCTCTGCAAGTCTTAGTCATCCTGATCATTAAAGTAAAGATGCTGATATCAATCTCATTCAGGACTAAGTAGATCTAAGAAGGTGATGTATATAAAGTTGATGGTGAAGAGAGGTGGTGGGAGGTATGGGCAACTCAACATGATAGTGTTACATGTTGCAGAGTCAGACCGTCTTTTCAGCTGAGCCACTCAATTACTTTGTTTACCTTGGCAACTAGATGACCTTCTCTGAGTTGGTAGTTTAGAAGATATATTATTGAGTATTTGTAATTACTGAGTAATTGTAGTATGTAAATGAAATAATGTATAGAAAGTGTTTAGGGCAAGAAACTTGAATAGGTAGACTGGGAGCTGGTAAATGCTTCAGAGAAGGAACATCTAAATTTAGCTTAGTATTATTATATGTCTCAGTGTGTCACTGTCTAATTTTGATATCAGAATGAGAGTTCTTTAGAGCTGTAAGTAAAAAAAAGGTACAATCCTTTTGTAAAAAGTTAATTTAATTTTTACTGACATCATTTTTGTTCTTTAACATCGAGCATGCTTTTCTTTGCCTTTACGTCCTTTGATTTGATTTAGCAAAAAATTATTCTTGAACACATCTGAATAGCAAGCAAGCAAATAGATGATGAAAACAAAGGGTTGCAGACCAAAGCTGAAGGAGCGCTTCCAGAGGCTGCGTTCACAGCCTAGACTTGCATAGATATTTGGTAAATAAATGCTTTTTACTATTACTGTTTTACTATTACAAATATTTACTATTTATTGGGCAAATAGTTTTGTATATGTTGGAAGTTTAAGGCCCACAAGAAGTCAAGAGTTTATTTAAAATGCAACATATGAGGGCTGAGGAGGAAAGAAAATATTTTTATTTTTATTACTACTTTGGAGACCAGGTCTTACTATTTATAGTCCTGACTAGCCTGATACTCACTATATAGATTAAGCTGATCTTGAAGTTGCAGAAGTCCACCTGCCTCTGCCTCTCAAGTGCTGGATGAACCATAATGCCTGGCAAGAGAGAGGGGTGGAGGGAGGGAGAGAGGGAAGGAGGGAGGGAGAGAGAGAAAGGGGGAGAGAGAGAGAGAAAGGGAGAGAGAGAGAGCGCTATTTAGTTTATTTTTACCTTTATCTGTATTTTATTTAAATGGATGTTTGCCTGTATATATGTCTGTATTTCATGTGCATGCATTGCCAGCAGAGGTCAGATGGTGGCATTGGATGTCCTGGGACTACAGATGGTTGTGAGCCATCATGTGGGTGCTAGGAAACAAACCCTCTCTTCTGGAACGGCAGCCAGTATTCTTCAACTGCTGGGCTGTCTCTTCAGCTCCAAGAAAAACTATTCTGAGCATTGTTTCAAAGAAGTTTTCTTTCTCATTGACCAAAAGTATTTCCATTTTGTAATCCAATGATTTTTCAAAGTTGTTAGCTCATCCTGTACTTAACTGACACTATAGACAATTATGTTTGTGTTTAGGTTTACAGGTTTTATGACTTTTTTATGTCTGTTCCTCTGTTCATTCCTCTGCCCTCTTTTTTCTTTTTTTAATTACTGTACAATGTTAATATGTAGAGAATATTTTAAACCAGGATAGTATGTATAGTGCCTCACATGGTTTTTTTACTTACTCAGTAGTTTTTTTTCTTTTTTATTAAAAATTTCCATCTTCTCCCCCCCCCTCCTTCCCTCCCTTCCCTTCCACCCATACCCCCACTCCCTCCCTCTCCAGGCCAAAGAACCATCAGGGTTCCCTTCACTATGTTAAGTCCAAGGTCCTCCCAGCTCCCCCTAAGTCCAGGAAGGTGAGCAACCAAACTGACAAGGCTCACAGTGAGCCCGTCCATGCTGAAGAGTCCAAGCCCATCGCCATTGTCCTTGGTTTCTCAGTCCTCCTCCACCGTCAGCCACACTCAGAGAGTCCAGTTTGGTCCCCTGTTCCATCAGTCACATTCCAACTGGACTTGGTGGTCTCCCGTTAGATCTGTCGCACCGTCTCCATGGGTGAACGCACCCCTCACGGTCCTGACTTCCTTGCTCATGATCTCGCTCCTGCTCCTCATCAGGACCTTGGGAGCTCAGTCTGGTGCTTCAATGTGGGGCTCTGTCTCTATCTCCATCCATCGCCAGGTGAAGGTTCTATGGTGATATGCAAGATATTCATGAGTATGGCAATAGGATCTGGACATTTCTGGCTCCCTCTCCTCAGCTGCCCAAGGAACTAGCTGGGGGCGTCTTCCTGGACACCTGGGAACCCCTTCTAGAGTCAAGTCTCTGCCAACCCTAGAATGGCTCCCTTAATTAAGATATATACTTCCCTGTTCCCACATCCACCCTTCCTATATCCCAACCATCCCATTCCCCCAAGCTCTCCCCATCCTCCACTTCACACTATTCTCTCCCCATCCCCTCATCCCCCCTCCCACCCTACCCCCAAGTTCCCAATTTTTGCCCGGCAATCTTGTCTACTTCCAATAACCAGGAGGATAACTATATGTTTTTCTTTGGATTCACCTTATTATTTAGCTTCTCTAGGATCACGAATTATAGGCTCGATGTCCTTTATTTATGGCTAGAAACCAATTATGAGTGAGTACATCCTATTTTCATCTTTTTTGGGCCTGGGTTGCCTCACTCAGGATGGTGTTTTCTATTTCCATCCATTTGCATGCAAAATTCAAGATGTCGTTGTTTTTTACCGCTGAGAACTTACTCAGTAGTTTTAAAGAAACATTCTAGTAAAAGTTAGAATATTTCCACAATGCCTCTAGATAAAATAATTACTTTATCATCAAGCAATAAAAGAATAAAAATAAATATATAGAATATTTACTTCTGACTTGGCTGTTGTCTGAGTGTTTGTATTCCTTACAAATTCATATGTTGTAATCTAAGCCACCAATATGTAATATTTGGAATATAATAATAGGAAGTGAGGCTTTGTAACTCTTTACTTATCTGAGTTGAAATATTCAAGTTTTTAAATGTATATAATTGTCATAGCAAAAGCTCTATGGCCTTTCTTAAGTTGTCCCCATCCCCAACAGAAGATGAAGTGAGATTTAAGATTTCAGATAAGAAAATCAGGCCCCAGAGGAATTACCAGCTTAGCCTGTTTGTTCCCGAGCTTTGAGTTGTTTTAGTGAGGATTGTTTGATGAACAAGAATATTTGTACATTCTTCTCCTAAGAGTTAGAGCATTTAGTTGATCCATGGAAGGTGTAAGTGAGCTTTTCTGAATGTGCATAATTTAATGCATCTTTTATTAAAAAGGCTTTTCAGTAGAGAGTGGGAATATGCAGGATGTTATGACAAATATCAGTTAAATTTTTTTCATTTTGGTTTTTTAATTTTTAACTCTAAGGAATTTCCATTTCAGAAATAATACCTTTCCAAATCATGTTGGATCAAAAGCCACACTGATGCTTTAGAGAGGTGTTCCTGTGGGTCCTGCGGAGACACCTTAGCGTCTAATTGTCTCTGGGAACACTGGTAGTGTGTGCTGTTTTGGCCACTCTCCAGGTCCAGTGCCTATACTGATACAACCTCATTTCATGCTGTCACCGTCTATAATTTGAATCGAATCCTCAAACCAACGTCTGTCTCTTTGAAGACATTATGTCATATTCTGTGTCTTGAAGTACTACCCTGATTTTATGTGGATATTGATGAGATTACTCATTTGTCTGCTTTCTTTTATTTATAGTGTTTTTATTTTATTCTTGCTTACTTTTTTTTGGCACAGTTTCAGTACGTGGCTCTGTCCTGGAATTCATCATGTAGACCAGGCTCCTTGTCTTAAACTCACAGATATCCTCCTGCCTCTGCCTCCTGAGTAGTGCCATTAAAGGTGTAAGTTTCTTAATTGTGCTTACTTAGATTTAATATTTCATACCTACTGTCCATAAAATCTCTAGCTATTAATCTTGCTTCTGTTTGTGCACTTTCTCTTCCTTTCTTCTGTTTGGGGAGCCATACTGTGGGTTATCATAGGAAACAACTTTATCTACTGGGAAGATGTTTGTTTTAGGTGGCAAAAGTTTTTGGGCTTTTTTTTTTTTTTTTAATTCATGGACCTATCATCTACTACCCATGTGATTGTGAGTGGTCTTGTGTAGTCCTGAGATTTCACTTCCACGTTTGTGCAATGGTTTTCCTTTCACTGCGCCATTGCACCAGAAGGAATAACAGTGCTTTTCACTGAATCAACAGTCTGTAAATTATGGTTCACCCCGTTTGTCTTTTGTCCAAGAAAGTAGTCAATTATCAATTTATCAATGTATGACACTCCACATGTAAAAGTTTGTGTTAGAATACTTGAAACGTGTACAAGCTCCATCCTCCATATTTGTTTCAGTGTTATTTTAAAGCCCTCAACTCTTGTAATGTTTTTTCCCTGCCAGAATTCTTTAGACATGAATCTAATTATCAACAAGGACGATATAACACAGAGCAGTGTGTGTGACATCAGCTGCGCAGTTGACATAAAATCCCCACCTGCACCTTGGGGGATGTACTCAACTCCGGTGGAACCCGAGATGCCAGGACAAACCCATAAGTCTGTACCTTGCAGTTCTGGAAGAGACTGATACTTGTTAGATGAGATGTTTCCGGGTCACCCTCCCCTCTGTTGCTCATGTGGATGTTAATCCTGTAAATGCTAGGATGTAGCTGAAAGCCTTGGGTCTCTTGCCTTAGGAGGAACTCTATCAGTGACTTAATTTTGAACAGCAAAAGGACTTTGTGATGACGTCATAGATTTAAATAATAACTGTCTTTACTAGTTTTAGATATATTTAGCATTTGCTAAAAGTAATAATTTTTTTTGAAGTCACCAATTTTGTAATTATTTCTCAGTTGCTGTGGCTTTCAGTTGGATTATGTTAGAAAACAAAACAGTCAAGTGTTTGTGAAGTGCATATGTTGTGTGCATGTTTGTATATAAAATCACATGGAGAACTGATAGGAAGGAATTTGTGCCTGTGTTAGTGGTTTCCCTGTCCTTATCACATGCAGACACACACACGTAGCTCATATAACAGAAAAGTGAAGATACTGCATTTTGGGAAATCAGTGTTACATTTGCTTGAAGAGGTAGATCTACTGGTGAGTTATGGGGTACCTCTGAATGCCAGGCTCAGAGTCCCCTTCAGGGCCCAGAAGAAGACTACAGCAAGTGTTGGACTTAGATCTAAGGGGAAATGAATTCCCCACTACATACTTTTTCTCCTGCTTTACTTTGTAAAGTTTCCAGTTTATATACACATGTCAAACAAAGACAGTTCTCTGAGCTTGAATCTCCCTTTATCTCTGAAGGTCCCAAATGTGATCTCTATGAAAGACTCCTTTCCTGACTGCACGTCCTGCCAAATGGAAGATAGCTGCAAGGAGGGAGCTTCTAATGCATCTCAGGGAATGAAGCGGAGATTAGACTGTGGGAACCAAGGTTATTGACCGTGTGACTAAATTTCCCACTGGAGGTCCCACAGAGTTGGGGGATGACTCAGTATACCAGTACATGGGAAAGTGTTGTTCCCAATAATACACACTCTGCTGAATGTTGCACCAAGCTTATGGCTTCACGAGATCTAAATGTAAGAATCAGCTGACATACAAAAGGTGGTGGTAGGCCCAGCATCTTGCAAACTGGGTTTGCCTCCCCCAGAACACTGGTTCCTTCTCGTGGATCAGCCTTCCTCTCTGTCAGCTGAAATCTCACTGCATGATTCCTGCGAGCCACAGCAGTGAGTGCAGTGGTGAGAGATGCAAGCATGGGAATTGAACTTTGTCTTTATTTTATTTCACTGTAAAATAAAATCATCTAAAATCCTATATCATGATTTCAACACACACACACACACACACACAAACACACAAACACACACATATACTTAAGATTCACTTATTACAAACATTGAGTACTTTAGTCCTAAAAATCTGTGAGACTTTTAGGATAAGAAGTTGATAGAAATTCATCACTTCCAAAATCCTTAATCGGTCTGTCTCCTGAGAATAGTTTTTGACTACCAGGTGAGTTTAGCATTTTGGCATTGAGAAACACATCTACAAAGTTCATGTTTGAGAACTCCACCATCAAGTTATAAAACAAACAGAAATTACAATCTCAATGTTTTAAGCAAATTTTTACATTTTGTGGTCTAAGTTTATGGCTATTCAGTAACTGTGCAGCCCTCATGCCATGGGTTGGACAATCCTGCCAGAATTCCTGGAAACCGTTAACCACTTCAGTGTTTGTGATGCTCTGTCCCGCTGTGTTCCCTTACCTTCTGAAGCATCTGCTGCATCTAGCTTTACTGCTTTGTTGTTGGTACTTCTGTTTGTCCCACCGATGTGTAATAGGGTAGCCTATAGCATAGGTGAGCAAGTAAGAACATGAACTTTGTAGGCTGTCTTGCTTTAAAAGGATATCAACTATTTTCTTTTGTATCTTGGGCAAGTTACTTGATTTTTCTCAGTTTGAATAAATTGGTAGTAGTTTAGGACATTTGTTTTTGTTTTGTTTTTTGAGACAGGGTTTCTCAGTAGCTTTGGCGCCTGTCCTGGAACTAGCTCTTGTAGATCAGGCTGACTTCGAACTCATAGAGAGCACCTGTGTCTGCCTTCTGAGTGCTGGGATTAAAGGTGTGTACCACCATTGCCTAACAAGTAGGATTATTTTAAGGACTGAGTGAAGTAGCATTTAGTATCAATAAATAATACTACATTTTGTCTTTAGTGTTTAGAATATCATAGAGATCCCTTACATATTTCTGAAATAGTATAGTTCATACTTGAGTGTATACAGTTACATTCCTGTGCATGTGGAGGCCCGAGGTTGCCTGTATTTCCCTAGTCACTCTCTACTGTGTTTACTGTAGCAGGGTGTCTTGTGGAACCTGGAGTTGATTGATTTGGATAGTCTTCACTAGCATGCTTGCCCTAGGGATTCTTTAAAGTGCTGTGGATTACCTCATGTGTTTTTGTATGAATGCTAGGGGTTTGAACCATGTTCCTCTAGTTTGTATGGCAAGTTCTTTATTTACTGTGAGACAGACAGACAGACAGACACACACACACACACACACACACACACACACACACACACACACACACACACACAGTCCTAACTGTATCCATTATAAAAACTTTAACCTACAAGTTAAACTTCCAGTGACAACTGCCACTATAAATTTTTGCAGCTTTTTCTTGCCTATTTTTCTCTTACTATGAAAAACTGGAATGCAGTCTCACTCAATTGTTGTATTTGCCTGTTTATTTAATATATGCAGAATATTATTCTTAGCTCGATGGAGCTGGTGCATAATTTTAATCCTAGCACTTTGTAGCCAGAGGCAGGTGGATCTTTGTGAGTTCAAGGCCATCCTGGTCTACAGAGCTAGTTCCAGAACAGCAAAGGTTACACAGAGAAACCCTGTCTCAGTCCCTCACCCCACAAAATTTTTTTTTTCTGAATTTGCTTAGTAACAGTAATATATCTCCAGTTCAAGAAGAAAGAGGGTAGTTGTTAGAATTAAATAAAGTAGACTTATAGATATGGAACCACTCCATATTTTAGTGGCAGTTCTAGCCTGACTCTTGAAAGACTCAGCCTGACTAAAGAATCACTTCACTTAATATTTTTATATTTGAGTTTACACCTGTTTTGAAAGCATGGCTTATTCTCATGAAAAGTTTAGCTTTGTTTTAGCAAATATTTAAAATTTTTCTGGGTCTGAGAGAATGTTTGTTTTACCTGTCAGTACTAGTTCATTTTCTCATATTCATGAAATAAAATGGAAATAAATTAAAGACTGTATTTTGATAGTTTGGAGTTTGATTTGAATTACTAAATGTTCTCTATAAATAAAAAAAGGTGAGAAACTGAAATAAAACAGCATGCTAACCTTACTTTTCTGTAAAATATAGGGATTCTAAATGCTGAGGAATAACTAACAATATCTGTTCATGATGTTTATAGAGGAATTATAAAACATTAAATGATGTAAAGTCACACACAAGCTTGCACATGTGTACACATGGGTGTGCTAAAAACAAATGTTATTTTTCAAAAATTCTTAATTTCATTTTCTTTTAAAAATATCTAAAGTCAATGTATATGAGTAGATCGATAATCTGATCTAAAAATAAGTAGTGACTGTGACAATTGGTATCCTTGTAGAAGTTAGCTTGATTCAGAAATAACCAGGCTAGCTAAAAGATAAACAATTACAATTTTATTTATTATAAGGGGAAAAACTCATGAAACAGGAATGAGAAGTCCAAGCTCAGCTGTGCTGTGAGGGAACCACAGAGAGAGATTACCTGGACCGTGTACCTGTTTTTTTTCTCTGGGTCCCTGAAAACCACACCCTAATCTGGTCCCGTCTCTTGAAGATAATTGGTTAACAAAGCTTCCCCATCATATCTCCACAGCATTCAACTAATTTTATTAACCTAGAGCTCTGCATTGTCATTTAGTGACATTTCAGGTAGAGAATTTGCAGACCTGAAGATGGGCATAACCTGCCCCTTAGAGTTTATGTTTGAATGCATGTCCTTGTTATTTCTGTAAGCAGGGCACACACAGATTTAGCTATGTACTTTTACTATGTGAAATATAGTTAAGCATTTTCTACTTTACTCATTAAAAACGAAGTCTACAATCTAGTATGATTTCATGAATTGCTGGCTGTAGTAACTGACAAAGACTACCTTGGAGAATCTTACAATGTATGTATATAAAGAGGATATGTTAGCATGAAGTTTTAAAACTTGGAGAGGAATATACACCAGGAACAAACTGCAAGTTAGCCCCTTTTATTGCCTATGATTTCATATTGGGTTATGAAAACGTGAAATGAAATTTTGTGGCTTTTGGTAGCATGTTAAGAAATCTCTAGGGGTCCTTTCTTTTTTGTTGATGTTAGGAAAAAGATCTAGAATACTCATTGCAGTTGAAATTTGTTAGATATCTGAGGAGGTATATCATTCGGGAATTATTTCTTACTGACCCTAGCTGGGGATGTGGGTTGGGTTGTGAGATCATGGCTTTTGGATGGGGTCAGAGAGGGGCTGAGCACGTGCCCAGGAGTTGTCTGTGCAGCTGTGGTAGGCAGGGCCTGTTTGTCTTTCACCTTGTTTTGTTCTTACAATTACTGTCCCAATAGTGAAACATTCTTCTGGGTCACTAGTGTCTTTTTAGTAATCAGTTTGTTTTAAAAATGTTTTTTTAAAAAATATGTGTGAATGCAAATAATATCTGACCCACAGCAAGTAACTGGAGTTTAAATGGCTTTATCCAGCAGTGAAAATTATAGTCTTGTCCTAATTCCAATTTAGTTCCACACAGTATGCCCTGAATTCAGGGACCACATCACTTTGTTCACCATGAAACAGATTTGTTATAAAATGTCCAGTATGGTCATTTCATCATATTTCTTTTTTGTTTTTGTCTTTCGATACAGGGTTTCTCTGTAGCTTTGGAACCTGTCCAGGCCTGTCCTGGAACTAGCTCTTATAGACCAGGCTGGCCTCAAACTCACAGAGACCCACCTGCCTCTGCCTCCCAAGTGCTGGAATTAAAGGTGTGCACCACCACTGCCTGGCTTCTTATTCTGTCTTGGTACTTGGTCCTTCCTATGACAAACTTCCCATCCTGGAGCTGCTCAGGGCTGCCAGAGGTCTGTGAACTGATTCATAAATGTTAGTGCTTTGGAAAATCTAAGGAATTTAGAAGTTGTATGCCAGGAAAAATGGAGATTAACACCAAACTACATTTTTCAATATCCCAGTTATCTCAGAATAGATACCAAAGTAGGCAAACATCGAAAATTTAAAACTTACCAGTCAATTTGCTGTTAGAAACTTACTTTCTGCCTGAAGCACTTGATTTTTTTACAACATTGTCTTCATTTGTTGATCATACTAAGTTTCAATATTTCCAATTATGGTGTCTTAATATTTTCATAAATTGAATACTCCTTTTGTTTATTTGTTTAGTTTCAAGACAGGGTTTCTCTGTGTGTAGTCTTGGCTGTCCTGGAACTTGCTCTGTAGACCAGGCTGGCCTCGAACTCACAGAGATCCGCCTGTCATAGAGACATAAACAGATCACAGAGATCCTCCTGAGTGCTGAGATTAAAGGCATGTGCCACCATCACCCGGCAAGGATATTTGTAATGTGAAGAAAAGCACTACTTTTTAAGCACAAAAACCAGAGGTTATCTGTTTTTGTGTCGCTGTCTGTAGTAACGGAAGGAAGTTGAATAGGACAGGGATATGGTATTGGAGAGAATGAGGGTTGGGCTGGTTTATGCAGTGGAATGGATTAGGGGTGCCATAGAAGAATAAGCATCATGACTTAGGGATTGGGTAAGAGTAATGAAAGAATGTTCTGTGATGTCAACCTTAAGAAATAGGCTTAATAGGAAAAGCAGAATGCTAAGCCCCCATTTAAGCCAAAACTTTATTTGACATGTTTTCTGAATTGGAAGCCTAATGTATTAGGGTATAGTTACTTATATTTGTCTGACATTAACACACACTTGATTTATTGGTATAATTGAAAACTATGATTAGTATGATTCACCACCTTCCCCCAATCAAGGTTTCTCTGTTTAGTCTTGACTGTCCTGATATTCACACTGTAGACCAGGCTGGACCAGGCTACCCTTGAACTTTGTGATCCACCTGTCCTTGTCTCCCTAGAGCTGGGGTCTAGGGACCCATGTTGTCCCTAGTATAATTAACTTTTAAACATGTTGTCCTGTAGTATAATTAACTTTTAAAGAAACATACAATGTTAGAAGTCCTCCTTCTGAAATCCTTTGGTCTGTTGTAGCATGATTAATAAAACCCCAGTTCAACCTTGAAGGTCAGAAAAGCAAAACAGTTAGGCACTGGCTCTTACCTCTGCCTTAGTCCAAAATGGTGATTCTGCCTCCAGAAATCCTCAGAATGAGACTGTGTATGAGAGCTGTCTCCTCCTGTATTTTATTCCTTTCTAGGGCTGGGATTAAAGGCATGCACCACTGCTGCCGCGCAGTCTTTATGGTAAACTATTGTGGCCACTGGGATTAATGGTGTGTGTCACCACTGCCTTACACTAGTCTGTAAGGCTGACCAGTGGGACTGTTTTACTCTCTGATCTTCAGGCAAGCCTTATCTGTTACAAATAAAATATTGCATCTCCCTGTTTGTCTAAAATAAAAAAGGCTATAACTAATATAAGAAAAAACTATATACAATAAGTACTATAACTATATACAGGCAATAAGTGCACCAACAATGTCTAGTCCTTTTACATCTGACAAATTCAAAGAAAATGCTCCATATCTATCCTATCTTGGTGAGTCCAAAGGCCTGTATCTATTACTTTCTATTGTACCAATTTACTTTCTATTATAACTTGCTTTCTGCATCAGGTAAACAAGGAAAACTATAACTATCTAGTCTTCAACTCCCTTAGAGTCCCCAAAAGGAGATAATATTAACTGTGTAAGCAGGAAGTGCGAGCAAGTGACTTCAAAAAAAATGTGAGAACTTCTTCTGTTCAGTTTGGTGCCCTATTTTTTAATTGGGTTAATTAGCATTTTATAGTCAAGTTTCTGAGTTCTTTATATATTTTGGAGATCAGACCTTTGTCTGTTGTGGGGTTGGTAAAGATCTTCTCCCAACCAGAAGGTTGCCTTTTTTGTCTTGATGACAGTGTCCTTTGCTTTACAGAAGCTTCTCAGTTTTAGGAGGTCCCATTTATTCAATGTTGCCCTTATTGTTTGTGCTACTGTTTGTCCTACACATAGGAAGTGGTCTCCTGTGCCCATGTGTTGTAGACTACTTCCCACTTTCTCTTCTATCAGGTTCAGTGTGTTCAGCTTAATATTGAGGTCTTAATATTAATATTGAACTTGAGTTTTGTGCATGGTGATAGATGTGGATCTATTTTCATTCTTCTACAGGTTGACATCCAGTTATGCCAGCACCATTTGTTGAAGATACTTTCTTTCTTCCATTGTATAATTTTAGCTCCTTTGTCGAAAATCAGGTGTTCATAGGTTTGTGGGTTAATACCTGGGTCTTCTATTCGATTCCATTGGTCGACTTCTCTGTTTTTTATGCCAATACCAAGCTGTTTTCAATGGCCAAAAGACACTTTAGGACATGCTCAACCTCCTTAATGGTCAGGGAAATGCAAATCAAAACAACTTTGAGATACCATCTTACACCTGTCAGAATGGCTAAAATAAAAAACACCAATGATAGCCTTTGCTGGAGAGGATGTAGAGTAAGGGGAACACTCATCCATTGCTGGTGGGAATGCAAACTTGTACAACCACTTTGGAAATTATTGTGGCGGTTTCTCAGGAAATTCGGGATCAACCTATCCCAGGATACAGCAATACCACTCCTGGGAATATACCCAAGAGATGCCCTATCATACTACAAAAGCATTTGTTCAATTTTGTTCATAGCAGCATTATTTGTAATAGCCAGAACCTGGAAACAACCTAGATGCCCCTCAATGGAAGAATGGATAAAGAAAGTGTGGAATATATACACATTAGAGTATTACTCAGTGGTAAAAAACAATGACATCTTGAGTTTTGCATACAAATGGATGGAAATAGAAAACACTATCCTGAGTGAAGTAACCCAGACCCAAAAAGATGAATATGGTATGTACTCACTCATAAGTGGATTCTAGCCATAAATAAAGGACATTGAGCCTGTAATTCATGATCCTAGAGAAGCTAAATAACAAGGTGAACCCAAAGAAAAACATATAGTTATCTTCCTGGATATTGGAAGTAGACAAGATCGATCTGCCAGGCAAAATTTGGGAGCTTGGGGGTGGGGGTGGGGTGGGGGTAAGGGTAGATGGGGAGATAAAAGTAAGAAGGGGAAGATGGGGAGAGCTTGGGGGAATGGGATGGTTGAGATGGAGGAAGGATGGATATGGGAGCAGGGAAGTATATATCTTAAGTAAGGGAGCCATTTTAGGGTTGGCAAGAGACTTGTCTCTACAGGTGTTCCCAGGTGTCCATGGAGATATCCCCAGCTAGTTCCTTGGGCAGCTGAGGCGAGGGAGCCTGAAATGGCCCTATCCTATAGCCACATTGATGAATATCTTACATAACCATAGAACCATCATCTGGCGATGGATGGAGATAGAGACAGAGACCCACATTGGAGCACGAGACTGAGTTACCAAGGTCCAAATGAGGAGCAGAAGGAGGGAGAACATGAGTAAGGAAGTCAAGACCGCGAGGGGTGCGCCCATCCACTAAAACGGTGGAACTGAGCTAATGGGAGCTCACCAAGGCCAGCTGGAGTGGGTCTGATGGAGCATGTGATCAAACCAGTCTCTCTGAACGTGGTGGACAATGAGGGCTGACTGAGAAGCCAAGGACAATGGCACCATGATTTGATCCTACTGCATGTACTGGCTTTGTGGGAACCTAGTCTGTTTTGATGCTCACCTTCCTAGATCTGGATGGAGGGGGGAGGACCTTGGACTTCCCACTGGGCAGGGAACCGTGACTGCTCTTTGGACTAGAGAGGGAGGGGGAGGGAAATGGGAGGAGGGGACGAGGTGGAAATTTTTAATAAAAATTTAAAAAATGTGAGAAGTGACACAAACTTGGCTGCCTGGACAGTCACCAAAGTTCTCTGCAATGTTGGAACATCTGTCTTCGGCCTATAGGCCTAGCATAACCAACAGACTTTTTTTGTGAAGCAGGATATTCTGAATGGCTGTTCCTCCTGTCTTGACAATGTTTGGCAGTCACTGTCTTTTGTGTGTCCTGCTTGCCCAATTAAGACAGCATACTGTCAGCAGTTGAGGCAAGGGCATTTTCTTGCCCAGTGGCTTACTTTTGCCACAAATAATTAAACTCAGGGCAGAGTCTTCAGTGCCCATTATCTTCTCTGCAGTAGATTAGTGCTGCCAGGAGCAGACGTGTCTCATTGTCATAAAAAAGAGCCTGTGTTATTAGAACATCTTAAATGCCATATTCTATAGATCTCTGAAGTGTTTGAAGATGACTTGTCTATCTAAAATATATCTTTGTTTGACCTTGAAAACATACTTAATGTGACTACAAGTTCTCTTATAATAGGTGACTAATTACTAACCTGCATTTTCTTATTATCCTAAACAGTTGGTAATAATTACTTTCAAAGGCTAGAAATTTGCATTACATTGTTAAATGAGCTGTATAGGTACAGTACTTTGAACAAGATTGGAAATGTGTGAATAGGATGTTTTTTAAAAATTAATCTCAAATTTGTATCAGTGTACAAAAGTCCAATCCAATGTAAAACATTTAAAACTATTAATTGCTTTTAAAAAGTAGATTCAATAATCTACCTTTTTCAGGTTGGAGATAATGTCTCAGAGGTAAGAGCACTGGCTGCTCTTGCAGAGGTCCTGAGTTCAATTCCCAGCAACCACATGGTGGCTCAGAACTCTCTATAATGAGATCTGGTGCCCTCTTCTGGCATACATTCATACATGCAGGCAGAACACAGTATACAAAATAATAAAATAAATCTTAAAAAAAAATCTACCTTTTTATCTTATGTCTACAGCCTACCTTTTACTTTTCACAGTAGATTCAATAATCTACCCTTTTATCCTCTCATATCTGTATCCCTCTTTGTTTCTTTTCAAAACAGGAACCTTGAGCCTGATTTCCCTTTTTAAACTTTTTTTCCTGACCATTATCAATAATAACTTGTAACCAGCCCCCCTAAATAATGACAAATATCCGTAATCTATTGAATAACTCAAAACCATCCACTTCACCTCTTGGGAATGTGGGCACCATATTATTAAATTTATTTCCTGTTGTTTGGGGGCAATGGTATCTTTAGTTGATCCTGAAAAGAAAAAAAAATGGGTTAATTGTTGGATCCTTGGAAAGAAAGCTTTTTTCTTCTCCTCCCTCACTCTGTGTGTAATGGGAAAGTTCAGGGCTTTTCTCAAGTCTTGGCTAGAGTAGTCTGCTATGCTGTATCATCTCAACTAGACACCTTGAAATTATGCTGAGCAGTTTGAAGTCCAAAGCCAATCATTAAGTGGTGCTATCAGCTGAATGGCATCATATGATTCCATCATAGATCGTTGTGGGGCCCCATCTTCTTCCTGGATACTTAAGAGATTATTGTAGGAAAATTTATTGTTCACTGTGGAAAACTTAGCATTATTCATATCAAAATGGATAGTTTGAATTTCAGTAGACATGTATTCAAAGATTGGTATAGGAAACAGTAGAATTTTTTAAAGCAGAGTTTGATAAACTTAGTCCCTAGAACTTTATCTTCCTTCTGTCCCACACCAGGTGGCTCTCCTGATAGGACAGAAACTCAAAATTTTTCTTTTAACATCATTCTTGGATTTAGAGAAGGAGAGCCACAGTCTAACTCCAGCTTTGATTTTTAAGTGAGTCAGAACTACCATTATATTGAGAAGTAAGTAGATATGTATGTTTCGGTGGTGAGATTTTAACAATATTGTTATCATATGTTAGATTTTTCTTTGCTTGGTGATTTTTTTTTTTTTCTGGATAGCTCTCTTTTCTGCTTTAGGCATCTAGATGTCCAAGGTCTCTCGACTTCTCGAAGTTGGCTATTTTCTATTTTCCTGCTAAGACAAGAACGGAACCGTGCCCCAACCTTTGTGAGGTTTCCTTACAACTTGTAGGATTGTCACCTGTGTGGATGAGCTGTCGTTTCTCTTTATCAAGAGGTTTCTCATTTCCAAACCGAATCTTGGTGAATTGTGATGTTATCCATAGATTTTCTTTTGTGGAAACAAGCGTGAAGCCCCTCTCTATGGCTGGGATTAAAGGTGTGCAACACTACCACCTGTTTTTATGGGAAAGTAATGTGGCTGCTGGGATTAAAGGTGTGTGTCACCACTGTCTGGTCTGTAAGGCTGACCAGTGGGGCTGTTTTTACTCTTTGATCTTCAGGCAAGCTTTATTTATTAAAATACAAACGAAATATCACTACAGTCTGTCATGTTTCTATCAGCCTGCTTTTGCTTCATCTGTATCTGCTTTCTTCACTTGTATCTGGATCACAAACATGCTTCGATAAATTGCCAATAGATTTCTTTAGCGATATTATGACTTTTTTTTTCCTTAAAGCTTTGCCAAAGAGTCTCATCATGTAGCCCTGGCTATTGTGGAACTTGCTATGTAGACCAGGCTGGCCTCAAACTCATGGATCTCTTCCTTTCTGCTTCTGCATCCCAAATGCTGGAGTTATGGGTGTTTTCACTATGCCTAGTAGATTATGACTCATGGTGATATATAACTTGGGTGTATATAGTCTCCTAGTGACAAGTGCCCAGACCACATTCCAGACCTGTTGAATCAGACTCTCCTTGTCTTGCTTTTTTTCATTAAAAAAAAAAAAAAAAAAACCAACAGATTGTGGTAGATAGTCCTAATTAGGACCTAGTGTACTACAGCTTTCAAAATGGATTTAATTTTTGTGTTTTGTTTTAGTTCCTACCCAAGTGAACTTGAGATTTTTCATGGTAGAATGTTAAAACATGACCCCAACCTTTCTAGTATTTTTGCCACTGTTTCATGTTGTGCTTAGTACATTGGCAATGAAAAAGTAGACCCTTTCTGCTGCCATATATGCTTACACACATAGTTCTCCTGACTAGACTTTTTATTGCCTAGATCAGTTGGTACCTTATTCTTTCTTTTGTCCTTTCAATTCTCTATTCTTTCTCTAAGCATTCTGAAAGACTTAACAAGCAAGTGAGTATCCTCTTTTTTTTTTTTACCATGTTTTGTTATTGACATAGACCTTATAATAAGCTCTAGAAACTGTATGATAATTAAGTAATTTGTGGGGCTGGAGAGATGGCTGAACAGTTAAAAACCATATTGTTTTGCAGAGGACATGAGTTTGGTTCCCACTACTTATGTCAGGTAGCTTACCACTTCCTGTGACTCCAGCTCCAGGTGAACTGATGTCTCTGACCTCTTTGGTAATTCTTAGATGCATGTTAACTGCCTCCCCCATTAAAAATGAAAAAAAAAAACCATACTAAAAGAATTTGCTAAATACGTTCTGCCTTATTTATTTTGGTTTATATATTTGTCATAACTAATATGTCCAATTTCTGGTGGTATGAGAGAAGACTTACTCAGTTAAGCAATATAGTTTGAGCTTTGTAAATATTTGTTGAAGAAATAAGGAGAGAATAGCACTTAGAAAAGAATTCTTAGTTCTCGTTCTGGCAGGTCTGTTGATTTGATACTCTTCAGGGAAGACTTCAACTGTCAGATTCACTGGCCGTCACACAAAATGTCTGTCCTCTGATCTTAGAGATAGAGATTTTGGTTTCATGGGTACCATTCTCAGCACCACCTTTTGTCCTGGATTTATGTTCCATCTAAGGCAAATCTCCTTTGTAGCAGGCATGCGTGTGTGTCTGAAACAGGTCTTCTTAAATCCCTGATTGTCCTGGAACACATTTTATAGATATCCTTTCCCTTACTCCTGGAGTGTTGGATCTATAGAAACATGTTGCTATGCCCAGGAAAGGTTTTTTTGAAGTCCAACTTTATTGTTTTGTTTCGTTTGCTTGTTTTTCCAAGACAGGGTTTTGTTTTTGTTTTTTTTTTTTTTTTCTGTAGCCCTGACTGTCCTGGAACTTACTTTGTAGACCTGGCTGATCTCGGTCTCATAGAGATCTGCCTGTTTCTGCTTCCTTTGTGCTGGGATCACTACTGCCTGGCTCTGAAGTCCAACTTTAAATATTTTTTTTTATTCTGTTAATTACTACTCTCGCAAGGTAGTAAATGCTTTAAAATTAGGATGACCGGTAGTACTGTTTCTCATGTGTAAATGTTAATTGCTTGAGACAGTTTAAAGGATTCTTCTTCTTCTTCTTCTTCTTCTTCTTCTTCTTCTTCTTCTTCTTCTTCTTCTTCTTCTTCTTCTTCTTCTTCTTCTTCTTCTTCTTCTTCCTTCTTTGTTCTCTTCAGCAATGTAATGTTTTTGGACTGAACTCATTGGAATGTGATGGGAATGTGTTATTACCAACTCACAGAAAACAACTTAATGATGCCTATATTTGCTTGTTTTACACAAATAATAACAAGGCTATATGTTTTTAGGTATATAGTTCAATAACGAATGTAACCACAATCATGAGTGAACATTTTGTGGTCAGTGATCTGACTTCCTGGTTCTTAGCACCCCTTGGCTGCTTTTGATTGCTAGAGTTGTACTAGTCTAAAATGGCTTGTTGTGGTACATAGTTTTATTGTGTTTTGCTTTCTTTGCCTTTTGAGTTCCTGTTGCACTTGTTGTTTGCTGCCCATGATAAGTTGCAACTTATCCCGTTTATAATCATTTAAAAATTTTTTTTCATGTGTAAGGATTCTTTGCCTGCATGTATATTTGTGCACTACTTGAATGCCTGGTGCCTGCTGAGGCCAGAAGAAGGTATTAGATCCCCTGGAACTAGTATTGCAGCTATGACCTGCCATGTGGGTCACTGGAAAGACAGCAAGTACTCTCAGTTGTTAAGCTCTCTCTCTCCAGCCCTCATTGTTGTTATTTTTTAAAAAGGTACATTAAAGTTAAACACACACACAGTAAATTAGAATAAAGACACTTGTGTAATGGTTATGTTAGTTGCATATGTATGTTGATTCTTTGCTAGCTTCAGAACTACCTGCATCAGAATTTCCTGGTATGCCGAGCCCCGGACCTACTGTCAAACAAAATATTTTTGTGGTAGGAACAGTCTAAATCCTCGAGAGTATATGTAGTGCTGTCGTGACTCCTATCACAACCCAGTGGTTGTTGTGCTTGGTCCAAGTTTCCTGTTCATCCTGTCTCAATGCCAGCAACCTGCCATTTACTATTCTGTCCCAGGATTTGCTGACCTAGAAATACTGCTCTCTTCCAGTCTAGCTGTTTGATAAGGCAAACTCACTTCCTTCCTTTTCACTTACAGTGTCTTCAAGCACACCAACCCCCACCAATATCATTAATTCTCAGATAAAATAGAGTGAATAATTGATCTGTGCCACAGAGTTGTTTCGAAGATTGAGTTAATTTGAACAAAACACTTTAGGAGAGCAGTGTGGTAAAGTGATATATGTCTATGTGTTTGTGTTTGAGAAAAAGTAGCTCTGGTTAGCCTGGAACTTGCTGTTTAGACTGGCAAACCACAGAGATCTACTCGCTTCTGCCTTTTGCTTTTGGGATAAAAGGCATGTGCTGTCACACCCAGCAAGTGTTTGGTTTTAAAAATACCATTGTTATAATGTGTTTATTGCTAGCCCAAAGATACATGCTGCATGTATTCAAAACAAGGTTTAGCGTTTGCTAGTATGATGAGTGTTACCTTGCTTCCTTGGACTTTAGACCTTCCTTCATAATCATTTCTTGTTCTCCTGAAATTTGTTTTATAATAGTAGTTCTTTTAGAAGAGAGCCTGTGGATGATAAATTTAGTTTTTGGGTTTTTTTTGAAAAATACATTTTCTTTATATATAAATGTTAGGCGGATGTTCACCAAACATGATTAGGTAGTTGTTCTTTATTTTTACTCCATTAGGACTTAAGCATTGACGCAGCTTTTATTCTTTGTTAATTCTGCACAGTTCTGAGCGTTATTACTTCTCACAACAGCCTCTGTTTGGTTTTCTTTCTTTTCTAAAACTTCTAGGAAGTAGGGAAAGGTTAGGCTTTATCATTACCCACTCCAAGCTTTATATTTTCCTTATTTCATTTAGTTTGTGTTTGAAACACAGTCTTTATTATTATAGTTTAAACTAGCCTCAAATTCATGGATCTTTGACCTTCAGCCTGCCAACCGCTAGGATTACAGCTGTCCACCACCATGCTGGCTTCAGTTTTCTTCTATATTTTTATTTTCTGGTTCTATGTTCCTCCTAGATAGTGTCTTCAGATTCACTTTCCAGTTATGTTTGTTACCTGGACAATTCATGTTTAACAGACATTATCCCTCTACAATCCATTGATTTACTTTAATTTCTATGAGAATTATGAAGTTATTTCCTTCTTATCCACGGACTTCATAATTGCTTATTTATCCAACTGTAGATTGAAAATTTTGGAATAAGAGGGAAAAATAATAATGCATTGTACCGAACACTTACAGACCATGACGCATAGCTATTACGTAAATAGCATTTATATTTTATTAGACATGATGAGTAACCTAGAGATGGTTTAAAGTATATGCACAGATTTACAAGCATATACTGTGGCACTTAACCTAAGAGAGTATTGTAGAGTTTGGTATTCATGGATATTGGAGAAACATTATACTTTTTTGTAGCTGTTTTGGTTGTGTTAGATAATGCTAGTATCTGATATCTGTTTTTTTATTCTGTTAATTACTACTCCTGCAAGGTAGTAAATGCTTTAAAATTAGGATTTCCGGCAGTATTGTTACTCATGTATAAATGTAAATTGCTTGGGATAGTTTAAAGGATTCTTATTTCTTTTGGCTTGCTCTTGTGTGGTTTTCATGTTTATATTGTGATTAAAAAATATTAACTCGGGCTGAAGAGATGGCTCGGTGGTTAAGAGCACTGGCTGCTCTTCCAGAGGTCCTGAGTTCAATTCCCAGCACCCACATGATGGCTCACAACCATCTGTAATGAGATCTGCTACCCTCTTCTGGAATGCATGTATACAAGGAGGCAGAATGTTGTATACATAATAAATAAATAAATCTTAAAAAAATTAACTTACATTTATGCTATATAATTACTTTGTTTTTACATTGCTAGGTCCAGTGGGATTACCACTAACCCAGAAATACTCTAAATTAATTTCTTGGTGTAAAGTCTGATCAGTTAGCTGTGAATTTAAATGCTTTTTTCAAGGGAAGAGGTTTGGGATTGCAGGGAAAGTTCCTGCTTGTTCTCTAGCGTGAAGAAATACAGATTGTCTTCTGAGCATACTTTGTTGGTTGGTGGCCCGAGAGGGTTCATTCTGGGGCTTGTGTAGTTAGAATCTAAGCCTGCTCACGTTGATGCATCCTTGCAGAATGGTCTTATGATGGGTTCTTGTGTGTTCACCATCTTCAGCTGGAGTAATAATGTTTATTTGCAGTTCAGAGATTTATATTCAATTTCTTTGGTAAGGTTGACATTAGTGCTAACTCAAGTGTGGTCTTCAAACCTACACTTGATCTGAAAGTTGAAATGTATGAGGATCTTAAGGTATAGCCCAGTTTCAAGTGCAGCATCTATGAGTGACAATAGTTCCTAGCCATTTCCTGGAAGAATAATTGAGCAAAAGGACTAAAAAAAAAAAAAAAAAAAAAAAAAAAAAAAAATACATGCTCTGTCAACAACCTTCAAGTGGCAGGAGGTTCTGAGGCTCAGATAAGAACTACAAACTCAAATGACACCTTAATTTTAGTCCAAGAAGAGAGTGGCCATGATGTATATCTTCATCCCCAAGACGCAAAACTAAGTTAATGAATGGATGTGGTTTGAAGCAACTGTGTTTAGCAATTTTTTACTGTAACAGAAGAAACAAATACAGCTATCACGTTCCTCAAAATGTACTGGAGCAGCTCTTGTAGAAATAGCAGTCTTCTCAAGAGGAAGATTGGAGTCTGTTTAACATAAAGGAAATGGCAAAAGGACCTCACCTGGGTAAGCAGGAATGAGAGCAGGTTCTCTTTTTAAAATGGGCAGGTTTAAAAGCAAAAGCTTTCCTCAAGACCAAACAGAAAAAGAACAATGAGTTTCATATTTTAAAAAAATACTAGTTTCCCTGTTGTCTAAGATGGCATTATTCCCTAGCAGGTGTAAGCAGATCAGACTTGCTTCCCAGGTCATCTATATTTTAGACCCCAAAGGTGATCATTTCAGAGCTGGAGAGATGGTTCAGCAGTTCAAAGCACTGACTGCTCTTTTAGAGGGAAGGAAGGAAATCTACCTACTCTAACTACACTTGATTGCTTCACGCGACTCAGGAAATGCTGCAAGATATTCCACTTTGAACAAAACTTCTGCAGACTCTCGTAAGTCTTAAAACTAAAGGCAGCTACAATTACTAACAAAATTACTTCAATAAAATTCAAATATAATTTATTTTCTATACTCTTGAGACAGTTCAAAACACATAAAGGAAATAAATGGAATGCTCGTATGGTTTATTTAATGTAGTAGCCAGCAAGCAGTTGATTAATCACTCCATCACCATCTCAGCTTTCCATACACATTGTCAGCAGTCTATGGGCAAAACAGGACCATTTCCATCACCAGCTTCTGGACAATAGCGCTCTGGGAAAATTATAACAAAATGTATCACTTTTGCCACATTTGGTAATGTGATTAATGTATAAAGAGTTTATAACACTTTTTAAATAACTTGAAATTTTAGAAGAGACAGTAAAATGGTAAGTAGACAGGATATCAGTTTAAATTAGACAGACAGCTCCAATATCTAAATGCTTATTGGTTCAGGATATTACCTATTGAAATTTGTACTACTGAAACAGTAATACTGGAGCATCATAATGTCCTTCAGCAGAAGGTCCTATATGGAGTAGTGCTTAGTATACTTAAGTAATATACTATATAGTTCTTTGAAAATTTTAAGTGACTAGCAGAACTCTACTTTTAAATGTTTTGTTATTTAACTGAAATATTCTGTTTCTTATATAAAAATGTGTTCCTAGTGCTTTATATAAACTGCACAATTGGGTAGCATTTCACTCTGGCTTAGAGAACTGCATAATGTTTTTTTCACTGAGAATGTAACTGGTCAAATGTAAGAACATATAAGTTGTTGAAGTCAGAATATAGCCACTTTTAAATACCTTTGAAAAGTACACTTCACAAATGTATAATAGAAAAATTCAAAAAAATTATGTAGCTTTACATAGTTTTGTATTTTAAATAGCCCCCTGGAGTATAATTGACACAAAGCTTACTCACTTAGTATATGCAGTTTAGTCTCACCTCTTTCTTTCTTCCGGCAACTGTTTGTTTGGTACATCTGTTTTATAGTGAAATTATAGAACCCATGGTCTTAGTGACTGGCATCTCTTATTTCCTGTCATGCTATAACACTTTGTAGCAGGTATCAGCACTCATTTCTTATATTTTGGAATAATATTTCATTGTAAGTCTGTGACACATGTTTAGCAGTTGATAGACATTTGGATTGGTTCTGAACCGTGTTTACTATGTATAATAGTACCACTGAGGATAATAAATAGTTCCACTGAGAAAACTCTGGATAAGATTTTCTGTTGAGGTATTTCATTTCTGTATATATGGAGGAACGAAATTGTTGGTTCACATGTTACTCATGTTTAACCTTTTAAAAATTACTTTAATTAATTGACTAATCTTAGTTTTCGGAGCCAATTCATTGCAGTTTTGATTTCCTTTTGAACACTTGTTCTAATTTTATTTCAATTGCTATGATAAAACTCCCTGTCATAAAGCAACTTAGGGAGAAAGGATTTATTTTAGCTTACAGTTTCAAGTTATAGTTCATTCCAGGGAAATGAAGGTAGAAACTTGAAGCAGCTAATCATATCACATCCACAGGACCAGAGAGACAGAGGCATGCGTGCCTCTTAGTGCTCAGTTCGCTCAGAGATCCACCTGCCTCTGCCTCCTGAGTGCTGGGATTAAAGGCGTGTGCGCCACCACTGCCCAGCTTTTATTTTGGACAGTTTGTTCTTTATACACTTGGAGTTCAGATTCTCTTGCCTAGGGAATGGTGCCACCCATAGTGGCCTTGGGCCTTGTTCAATAATGAAAATAATCAAGACATGTCCTTCCCTGACACCACAGACCAGTTTGAAAGACAGTTCCTTGTTGAAACCCTCTTTCCAGATAATTTTAGAGTCTGTCATGTTAACAATCAAAACAAAGTGATAATGATATTGATCTTTCTGTGTTGTGATCATTCATATATATATATATATTTTGTAAATATCCATTCTAATTCTCTGCTCTCTTGGTGTTTGTTATTGAACTTAGAGCCTTGTTGGTGATGAAAAAGTACCCTACAATTGAAATATATTCTTGGTTTCTTGATCTACTTTTATTAGTGTCTTTTTAATTAGTTGTAAGAGATTTTTATATATTCCAGGATATAAGTCTCTTTTCAGTTATACAATTTTGAAATACTTGCTCTTGTTGAATGGATTCTTTATTTTCTTGTTGGTGATTTCCAAGGAATATAAGCTTTTCCTTTGAAACCCAGGCATGGCCGCGAGTGCTTAAAATTCCAGCAGTATCGAGGAGAAAGACAGAAGTTATCTGGGCTCACTGGCCTGCCAGCTTAGCTAAATCTGCTGGTTCCAGGTCCCAAAGTAGGGTGAATAACGTCTAAGGAATGACTGAAGATTAACCTCTAGCCTCTGTGTACAAGTGGTCACCCCCCACACACACACTAAAATTTTAAGAATTCATCGCATTTGCTTATTGAAGGTGGAAAGATGACATGTCACAGTGTATGTTTGGAGGTCAGAGTACAGCTTCAGATTATTCATTCTCTCCTTCCGTCATGTGTGTCCCTGGATTTGAACTCAGGTCTTCAGGCTTGGCAGCAGGTACTTTTACTTGCTGAGCTATTTTCCTGTTCAGAAGTTTTTTATTTGTGATAAACTATGATTTGTCTTCTTTTCTTTTATTCGTTTCTTTTAGTATTGTGCGTAAGAAGCACTGCTTAACTCAAGATCATGAAAATTATTTGTTTTCTCTTTTCTGAGTTTAATAGTCCTGACTCATTTAGTTTTTAATCCGTGCGCATGCGCGCGCGCGCTCTGTATGTGTGTGTGTGTGTGTGTGTGTGTGTGTGTGAGAGAGAGAGAGAGAGAGAGAGAGAGAGAGAGAGAGAGAGAGAAGTGGGGGAGAGGCTGAGTATGGAGAGGAGAGAGAGTCAGGCATTCAGCTTTTTAAAAACATTTTATTTTTATTTATATGTGTACATCTATGTGAATATGTACCACATACCTGGTTGTTGTCAGAGTTTGAAAGAGGGCATTTGAGCCCCTGGAGCTGGAGTTACACCTACTATGAGTACTAGGAACTGAACTTTGGTCCTGGAAAAGCAGCATCAGTAACAACCTAGCAACCTCCCCAGCTGATCCCCACCCCATGCACCCTTTTGGTTATTTCAGCATCATTTGTTCTAAAGATTCTGTTTTTAAGCCATTTTTCTTGGTAATACTTAAATTGAAATATTTATAGTTCCTCCCCATTCATTTTCTAATATTTCTTTTATAGAATAGATTCATAGGTTCTTTCTTCTTTCCTTTCTTTCTTTCTTGCTTGCTTGCTTGCTTTTTTTTCCCCCCCAACAGATAGGGTCCCTCTACATGCCTCTGGCTGTTCTGGAACTTTTTTGTAGACTAGCTGGCCTAGATTCGCCTGACTTTGTCTCAAGTGCTGGCCTTAAAGGTGCGTACCACCTCGCCTGGCCCTGGAATAGCTTCTTGTTACAAGTCATCTTTTGATCTGTTGATACACTTCACAAGCCTAGGCTTGGTGAGATTACTTGACCCTCTTGGTCTTTTAGGTAGTTGATATTTCAGCAAACTTTACAGTGCTCTTAGAAACTTTTTAAAAGAATGTCACCTCAGCTGGGTTTGTGGAGCATGCTGTAATTCTAGCATCTGAGAGACTACAGCAGGAAGTCTCTAGTTCTTAAGCCAGTCTCAGCTACATAGCAAGTTTGAGACCAGTCTTTTCTGGAAGACAATGTTCCCAAGGAAGGAAAGGGGAATCCCCTTTCCTTCCAGTGTTAGGTCATACATCAGTGTGTATTAAAAACAAATAATTGGGGCATAATGTTGTATTTTACATTGACTCTTGCTGTTCTGAACTGATATGAGAAGTAGTATCAGTTACTGTGAGGTGTAGGTCATTAAGAAAAACTTTAGAAGAAACTGTCATCATTTTTGTAAGCAGGAGTGTAAATGTAAGGCTAAGGTACTGCTCTGCTCTTCGTGAGTTCTGCGAGGTAGTTTCGTCCAGTAGAAATGCAGTGTATCCCTTCCTTGTCACTTCAACTTCCAATGACCACATTAAACCAAGTAAACAGAGTTGAGTGACATTAATGTTAATAATATACTTTAACTCATTTATAAAACATCTTAAAATGTAATACATAAAAATCCTAAAATATTTTACCTTTTTTGTACTACTTTAGAAATTCATTATGTATTTCACAAAATGCACCTCAGTTCTGACTAGCCCTGGTGCCCACTCTCAGTTTGATATGATAGACAGGGAACGGACTCAGCATCTCATCATGATGTACTGACCGTCTTCTGACTGATAGAACTAGATTTCAAGATAGACAGGGGAACGGACTCAGCATCTCATCATGGTGTACTGACCGTTTTCTGACTGATAGAACTAGATTTCACGTGCTTCTGCCTGTGTGTTCAATGTAGTCCTTACTGTCCTTAACACAGAAAGTCTGGGACATGTCACGCTGGGTAGGCAATGCAGCATTTGGGTGAGGAATGTAAGGCACAGGTACCTGGGGGTTTCAACTGAGAAGTAACAGACTCACTTTCTCCTGCAACCACAGGGTTTTCTGTTCTCTAAGAAATAGATATGAAATGCCAGCACTCCTTAATGGATTGCTGCTGATCTTCACTCTTGGACATTTGCCAGTGTCTGTATATGTCTTTGGTGGTCACAGCTGTATGTATTGTCTAGAAATGCATTCAAGGAATCTGTCTACACTAGTCAGATATGGCAGCTTTCTAAGTGTATCACTGAACAAAATAGGTCAGATGGATCTGTCCACACTCTGGGAAAATGTGTCACGCTTGCCATTCTGACCCAGGGGAAGTGGACAAACTGTAACATTTCTGTGCTTCCCCACTTCCCTGTGTCCTTGTGGATTTTATGGCCTCTTGTGGAAGGGAGGCCTGTGTTGATGGTTCCCTTTCAGTGTCCCACTGCGATCCTAATGGCTGCTACCCTGGAAAACAGCTGGTGTTTTCAGTGGTCCTGTAGTACAGCAAGTAGGAATGCATGTAAGCTGTGTTTTACTTACGGTTCTTGAGCTGTCCTGCTACAGGTTACTTGGTCATGCTTGTCTTTGCTTTCCTTGCTCTTTGCAGTCCCACTCCGTTCTAGTGACACTGGGAATTTCCCCTGGTTTCTACTCTTCCTGCCTTCATTTTTTATTGGTGGCAGGGTTTTTTTTTGTTTTTTTTTTTTGTTTGTTTGTTTTTTTTTGTTGATAGGTCATATTAGCAATAGTTAACGCACACTAAGAACACTATAGGACAGAAAGTGTGGTGGGGCTTCCCTATTCAGCCAAGAGGTCTTATTCTCCTTTTTAAAATTGAATAAATAAAGTAGTGATTTGAACATTTCTCTGGCCCTGGCTTTACACAGCATCTCAGTACAAGCTAGCATCTTTCCTCTGATAGCTGATCTTGTTAAGGTTCTAGGCTGGAGCAAGAGCCTGGCTGTGTACCTCAGGAAAGATTTGGAATTATCCTTCTACATGAAGGGAGTAGTACTGTCCCAGAGGGAATCCGTGTGCTTTTAGAAAAAGAGTGTGTGTACCAGGCAGTGGAAATTACACTTACCCAGCACACGGGTGCTATTACAATTCTCCTTGCTCCTTAGCTGTGCACCTCTCATGTTACGGTTCTGTTTGTGACACCTGGGAGTGACTTCCTCAGCGTGGCAAGGGTGATTCCCACCAATACTTCCCCTACCCCTTGCAGAGGTCAGGGAAAACGATCATAGTCCCATTCGGAAGACTGCCGAACAGCCAGGAGGGCTTTGACATCCAAACTGAGTTATTAATGTTTTTTATCTATTGGGACTTGGTTAGAAATATCAATTAACTTTGATGTAAGTTCATCCTTCATTTTGTTTTGTGTTTTTTTTTTTTTTTTTTTTTTCCCCGAGACAGGGTTTCTCTGTGTAATGTTGGCTGCCCTGGAATTTGCTTTGTAGACCAGGCTGGCCTTGAACTCTCAGAGATTCACTTGTCACTGCATCCCATTTTATAGACCCTCATTATGAATAGTTTACTTTTAAGTGAATAAAATTGGTATTATGTATGTTATTCCTGATAACTCAAGGTTTTATGTGAGTCCTCTAAGCTTTTGCTTATATTCTGAATATTTCTGTGCTTTATAAAAGTATATTACATATTACTTAATCTATTGGGAACTGCTAGGAATTGCAATACATGTTTAGTATATAGACAACATATGATATATTTAACAGTAGTGTTTTTCCTTTATTTCTGGTGTTGCAGAATGGCTGTGATAAGCAAGGTTCAATTTTAAAATAAATGTAACTTTTAGCCTAAACCTAATCTTATTCTAGTTATTTCCGTGGCAAGCAAATTCTGATTTTTTTTCTTTTCTTCTTTTGGGGGGAGGAGGGTTTAGTGTTCAGGGTTTTTTGTTTTTGTTTATTTTGCTTATTTTGTTTTGTTTTTGAAGACAGGGTTTATCTATGTAGCTCTGGCTGTCCTGGAATTCGCTCTATAGACCAGGCTAATTTCAAACTCAGAGATTTGCCTCTCTCTGCCTCCTGAGTGCTGAAAATGCCACTACCACCTGGCTAATTGTGATTTTTCAAGTAAGAGCAAACTAACTCCTTTATAAGCTGATGGCTGCATGTACTTGCCTTCAATAATCTGCACAGGATATTGTCTAACTTACAAGTTGTACATCATAGGCCAGGGCACTCTTTCATTACAATAGAATCTTACAGCATTGTCTAAAAAATACTGAATCTCTGAATGAAAAGATGCTTGTAAAAAATACTCCTTCATTAATAAAGGAGAAGGGCGCCACCCTCCCCAAGCCCATGTGGTAAAGCACTGTTTGAATTCAACTAAAATGAGTAGAATGACTTTAACTGGAATTTCTTCTTAATGTGTGACAAATTCTTTTTTTTCCGCACACTGAGAGACTTTTTTCCTGAAATTTTCCTGAAATGCATCATTTGCTTTTCGTAAGTAGGATTTTTTTTTTTCTGTTGTTTCAGGCCGGAGCCTCAACAGAAAGCTCCTTTAGTTCCTCCTCCACCACCACCGCCGCCACCACCACCACCACTGCCAGACCCCGTTCCCCCGGAGCCAGAGGAGGAGATTCTGGGCTCAGATGACGAGGAGCAGGAGGACCCCGCAGACTACTGCAAAGGTGACGTGGTAGAGTGCAGGGTGGGCTTGCCCTCCGTGTTGGGACCCAGTAAGATGGGGCGGGCCAGGGGTCAGTGCTGGAAGCACTTGATAGTTACTGAATTAGTCTCCTAATTCACTATAGGATGATGCCAGAAAGTACAGGTCATAGACATTGTGAGAGAAAGAAAAATATGTATGTTTATACATACTTCAAACACATTTGATCTCTTACAATTGAATATAAAGGGCACAAGAAACCATCTAAGAAGAGCGTAGTGAATAGAAGGTACCAGGCTCCTGAGAGAAGCTAACTATAACTTTTATATTTGGTTTTCAGACTTCCTTTTGTCTATAGCATTACACAGTGCTTATTGTCTGTGAAAACAAGCGTGTATGTTGTTTGTTTATAGAGAGAGACTTCCTTGGCATTGCACTTAGTGAGAAAAGTCGTGCTGTGAGTTGGTTCTGCCGCTCTGTGTTATTCCACATAAGACACAGAAACTATAGATGTAGAATGTCTTGAATTGATCCTTAAGATCAGAAGTGTGCAGTTAAAACTCTTAAGTAGCAAGCATGTTGTATGATCAGTATGGAGAACATCAGGAGCTAGAAGCTGGCTGTCCTTTATAGATTGGAATCTGAAGGTCTCTCTTTGGCTGTCTCTCTTGTCTTGCTCACTTGGATTTTTATTCTCTGCAATTATGAGATCATGTGTTGTTGGTAAGATAGTTTACCTGCTGCAGATTCAAGCATGTCATTCAGATTCTGTATAACATAGGGTATAATGACATAAGGGTAAGATGTGTATGTGAACAAAGTATTAGCCCTTAGTGGCTCTCTGACCTGTCGTGTCCTAGCAGTTTATCCTCATCTAATGAATGCAGTCAGTTGTGCTGTTGGCTAAGGAGCAGTGTAGTTCAGTTGTCTCCTCAGAACATGGCTGTGTTAAACAGGTGTGAAAGTATAAGAACTAAGTTCCTGTAATCTTATTCTCTGATAGAGACAGGTGTTTGCCCATAGAATTAATGTTTTCTTCCATCCCCCCTCAGATTAAAAATTCTGTGTATGAGCATGTTTTGCCTGCATCTATGCATGAGTGTCACATATCTAGTGCCTGCAGAGGTCATAAGAGGACATCAGGTCTTCTGGAACTGGAGTTTTATAAGTGGTTGTGAACCACCATGTGGGTGCAGGGAATTGAGCCTACGTCTCCTGGAAGGCATATTAGAGATGGTGACAGTGTGCATGCTTACAGTTTCATGCTCATGATGGTGTGCTCTCACTATCTCTTATTCTCACAACAAATAAAGCTTGACTGAAGACCAGAGTGTGGAACTAAGCCACTGGTTAGCCATAGAGGCCAGGTAGTGGTGGCACACGCCTTTAATCCCCACACTCAGGAGTCAGATTGATCTCTGTCAATTCAAGGCCATCCTGGGCAACATTAGATTGATCCAGTCTTAAATTGAAACAGATTAAAGATGGTGTCACATGTCTTTAATTCCAACATTGGGTAAGGGGGAAACAGGAAGGAATATGGCTGATGGAGAGAGGAATATAAGTTAGGAGATGATAGGATCAGTCTGTTTCATAGAGAGAGATGCAGTTTGAAGATTCGGTCTGACCATGCAATCTGAGGATTCGTAGAGTCAGGATCACCCCTTCAGTCTGAGGATCTGGTAGAGGGTGTAAAAAATCTCTAGTGATTGGCTGCACTGCTTCTCTGATTTCTCAGCTTTTACCCCTAGTACCTGACTCCGGGTTTTTATTATTAAGAGCAACTAGAATCTGTGCTGTATTCTTTCGCTGTCACTTTTGTTCATCCTTAAACTTGGTAAGTAACTTGTGCCTTTAATTAGCATTGCATGTATCAAATAGATGTTTCCGAAGTTTTTTTTTCGGACTATAACGGTTTGTCTAAAATCACTGATAGAAATGCATTCAGGGAATCTGTCTACACTAGTGAGATAGTGAGATTTCTGTTCCTGTGGCAAAATTACTTGAGATAATGAAAAGGAAGAAAAGATTTATTTTAATTCATGATGTTAGGTTTCAGTCCATGGTGAGTTGCCCCTGTATTGTGTCAGGGTATGTCGAGAAAGTGGCCAGGAAGAAGAGAAAGGAAGATGTCAGATTCCTAATAATCAGTTCAAGGATATGCCTTACAGTGACCCACCTTCCTTCCTTCTAAAGGTTCTTCTCTTTCCCAGTGGCACCATGGTCTGGTGACCAAGCCTTTAACATTGAAGATTAAACATACATTGAAGATTAAACCATAACAAAAGCCTAAGAATGGATTGAGGATGTCTGACGGAGAAACTGTAGCCTTCACGTTCTTCTTCTTCATGGATAGAGAAAAGAACAATTTACACTAAAACTGGGTGAACTAATGTTCATTGCCTCCTCTGAATACTTGTGAATATTTATCATTTTTGCCTGTAATCAAGTACATTCTCCTATAAACTACAGTGTAGCCATCAGATCAGGAAGTTAACACTAATTTTAGCCCTATTCAACCAACTATTACACTTCACTTTGAATTTTCTAGTTGCCTGATATCTCTCATTATATAGAATGATTTGCTGATAGAATCATAGTATACATTTTGCTTATCTGTTTATTTAACCTATTTGGAAGGTATTTGGTATTTGGTTGGATTTTGTGATCTTTACTTTTTAATTTTTTTTTTAGCTAATGTTTTTCAGAAAACCTCCAAAGTGATTTCTGTAATTGTGGACTTAGCTATTTTCTCAGTGTGTGGTAGCTGATACCACTTTATCTACTGTCTTTTCCTTTTGTTCTTAACCTGTCATGTACTTGTTGCTGATCCTGACCAGTAGCTTTTAGACTGGGCTGTTAAGAAAGGGCTTCCTTCTCAGGGCAAAATTCTATTTCACTAAGCTCCATCTGCTCCTCTTGTTTATATTGCCTCTATTCCTATAGAACCTTTGTCCTACAAGCCTTTTTTCAGTTCTCCCCGAATAAAATAAGACATCAGGCAGCAGAGACACCCTTACCCTGGAACCCCATTACTCCACAATATCCTCATGCCTTTGGGGTCTGCTCTTCTTAGTCGTTCATGACCGTCTATGTGATTAATCTTTTTACTGTCTCAAGTTTACAAGTATACTTAAAAAATCATGAACTATACATTTTTGCATAAAGGCCACTAGTTATATTTCTGCTGTTGCTAAAACATTCATTGCTTCTGTCTGTTTGCCTTGGCATTCTCTTTAGAGTGGGACTTTTCTTGCCCTTTCTCTCTGGCCAGCATGCTCAATTATAGCTGTCCAGGGGATTATGGGCTGGTATCTGAAAGACCTGTGTCCTTTGACAGGTATTTTTCCTTTAGTCTTTGATTTTTCATATATAATATAATATCGTCCCCTATGTAATATGTAGTATACTGCTTAAGATTTTATGGGAATTAAAATGAGATAAGCATGTGAGGTATATGGTTTGCCACCTGTCATGTCGATTATTAAAAAATATAAATTTCACTTCCTTGTGCCTGTCTCTATCTCCTGCTATGTTTTTCTGATATCTCCATCGATAACTGGTTCCATTAGATTGTACCTGTCTGACTTATGGAGGAGGAATTCCGTAGTCTATAAACAGCTATCAGCATTGGTTGTCTGGGTAGGAACCATAGCAATAGGCTGTGCACTTTATTCAGTTTCTTGTGTTTGTTTTAACAGAGTGATACATTTATTGAACAAAACAAAGCAAAAGCCAAACAACATTACCAAGCCAATTTTTTTTTGCCCATGGGAAGATTGACTTTTGTTGGAACACAAGACAGTTTATTTTTCTCATACATATGAGTGGTCAGGATTATTTAAAAGATGCTTTTCAATTTTGTCCTAATCTATAGAATATTTTACAACTGTAAACTGTGTGGCTTGGTATTTACCCACAGCATCTACAGTACTGCACTTTCCCACACTCCAGGGTTTAACATGAAGAAGGCATCATGAGTTCTTAATGAAGACAATTTCTGAATGCTCTATTTGCATACTCTAGTTCATACATCTCAGAAGGAAAATTATTAAAAAATTGCCTAGTAAATGTTAATGTTTTCAACTATTAGTGTGGGACTTTGTAAGGTATATTTTGTGTATTTTCAGAATCTCTTAAATCTGCACTGGATTCTCCTGAAACTAATTTTTTTCTTTCATATTTTTTTGTTTGTTTAGTTAATTAATTAATTTTATTTAATTTTATATTCCAACCAAAGGTCTCCTTCCCCTTAGTGCACATCCTCTCCAACATAAACTGTTCTTAGTATTTTTGATCTTAGCTATTCTAACAGGTGCAAGATGATATCTCAGGGTTGATTTGGTTTGTATTTCCCTGATGATTTAGAATGTTGAGCAATTCCTTAAATGTCTTTTGGCCATTTGTGATTCTTCTGTTGAGAATTCTCTGTTTAGCTCTCCACCCCATTTTTAAATTGGAGTATTTGGTATTTTTTATTGTCTCTAAAATATTTTTAAGTCTTGAACTGTTCTCCACCTGTTTGATTGCTTTTTCTTTTTTTTCTTGTTTTTTTTTTCCCAATATTTTGTTTGTCTTTCCCTCCATTTGTCTAAGGGAGTTTTTCACTTCCTCTTTAAGACCCTCAATCATCTTCTTGAAGTTATTTATAAGGTTGTTGTCTTGTGCTTCATCTGTGTTGTCATGTTCAGGTTTTGCTATTATAGAACTACTAGTTTCTGGTGGTGCTGTATTGCTCCTTATGTTGTTGAGTGTTATCTTGCACTGCTGTCTACCCCATCGCTTTCTCCAATCAATACAGGTGGAGCCTGTGCTTCAGGGTGTCCCTCTTCCTCCAGTTGATGCAGTGGGTGTCTGTGGCAGGCAGGGCAGAGCCTCGGGTGATAGCTCCTCCAGGTGCAGGCCTGCCTGAAGCTCAGTGGTTGCTCCTTCAAGTGTAGGGGGTCCTCTATGTGCTCTGGTGGTCACTGATGAGGTGGGATATCTGATACAGATGATGACACTGGATCCTGGCTGGGACGCAGGTGCTCTTTCCCAGAGGGACTTCTTAATGAGAGCCACTCCTGCCATGCTTTCAGGCCACTATGGCCGCCACTGCCCATGCTCCTTCTCTAATGCTTCCGGGCTGGGGCAGCTGCCACTGCTGCTGCTCTCCATCTCTCTCTGACATTTCCTAGCTGGGGATTAACTTTCTTAAGTTAGGATTTTATTGCTGTGAAGAAACACCATGACCATGGTAATTCTTTTAAAGGAAAATATTTAAATTGGTTTATTCAGTTTTTACTTCCAAACGAAAGCACGAGTTGGACATGGAAGAACCTGTGGACAAATACTTTCTAGTGGGTCTTGTGTAATATGGACTTGCCTCATGAGACCTGCAGAGAAGCTCGTGTCACTGAGAGGTTTTTTTTTTTTGTTTTGTTTTTGGTTTTTCGAGACAGGGTTTCCCTGTAGTTTCTAGAGCCTGTCCTGGAACTAGCTCTTGTAGACCAGGCTGGCCTCGAACTCAGAGATCCGCCTGACTCTGCCTCCCGAGTGCTGGGATTAAAGGCATGCACCACCACCGCCCGGCTTACTGAGAGTTCTTAAGTCTCTAGAGTCAGTATTCATACTGTGTACTCCTGAGTTGGAGTTCGTTGGGCATCTTGCAGGTCCTTAATCAAGTAATTTTAGTGTACATTGAAGGCTGTGGTTCATTCACCTGAAGTTTGTAGTAAACTCTCTCTCTCTGTGTGTGTGTGTGTGTGTGTGTGTGTGTGTTTGTGTGTGCATGTGAGTATTTATATATGTGTACAGGTTTCTCATCTGTGTGTGCCTTTATGTGCATTCGTGGAGACCAGTGGAAGATGTTGAATGTCTAGCTCTGTCACTCTGCCTTGTACCTTTGAGACCCGTCACTCACTGAACCTGGTGGCACTCAACTGTTTTTGACTGCACTGACTGGCCAGCTACCTTTTCTTCTGGTCTCCCCTGGAGTTAATAGGTGCATGCAGCTACACCTTGCCCTTATGTGGTTGCTGGGATCTGCACTCAGAACCTCATGTTACCATTGCAAGAGCACTTACCCACTGAGCCATCTCTCCAGTTCATGTACCATACTTCAAAAATTCTAAAGCTGCAACTAAGCATTGGCCATGTATTTCACTCTACACTTTTTGTGTGTGAGTCAGCAACACTTGAAATATAGTTCCTCATGGTATGGTGACCCCAACCACAGATAAAATTATTTCCTTGCTAATTCATAACTTTAATTTTGTTATTGCTATAAATAGCAATGTAAATATCTGATATGTAGGGTATCAGATATGCAGCCCCCAAGGGGTTTCCACCCACAGGTGGAGAACTGTTGATCTAAGGGTATTACTTTGAATGTCCTGATGTTCCTTTCTGTAACCTTCAATACATACCTGCTAATAAAGCCCAATGATTTTTTTCTGTTTTTATCTGGGCCCCCTGCTCTGACTCTGCCTAGGCTCTCGTGGTCCTTACGTCACTCTTCGGGGCGTCGGCAGCTTTGTCGTGTTTCTGCACTGGGCCGTTCCTTGAGAAGCTGTTTCCACAGCTGTGGTCTGACTGGGTACGGAAACAGGTTGTTTCCTTCATGTCTTCATGAGACCCTAATTAACTACTAGGGCCTCCCTTTACGCACAACAGGCCCCTCCAGCAGAGCACTGTCATGGTTTATAATAATATATTTATTTAATGTTCACTCTGATCTCCTTTTTACTAATATGAAATGATTGCATCTGAACTACCTAAGTGCGCTAAATACTTTCTGTTGTGACAAAGGAGTGTTCTTGAAATTGACATTGTGAAAAAGCCAAGAGGAGGTGACTCATACCTTTAATTCCGGTACTTGGGAGGAAGAGGCAGATTTATCTCTGGGTTCAAAGGAAGCCTGGTCTACAGAGTGAGTTCCAGGACAGTCAGAGCAAACCAAACCAAAATAAAAAAAATCCAACAAAGCAAAAAGGCAGTGCGTTGATGCTCTGTGTGAGAGTGACAGACCCAAAGGACTTGTAAACTCTAGAGTCCAGGTTTGTTTATTTTCTTGTGAAGTCTTAAAACTGCCCCCTGATGTTCTTAGCAGTGCTTTAGTGGCACACAGATTATATCTCTGGAAACTGAAGCAGTGTCTTTGAAAGCCTGCTATAAGTAACAGTTTGTGAACTTCCTTTCTGAACATTCTAACTTTGCACATGCATGTCTGCTTTCCATCAGTGGGAAGTATAAACTGGCTGGATTTTGATGTTCTAAATTTTAATGTGGTTTTACTGGCTTTATATTTCATTCATTCCTTTTCCCCAGAGTACACAATTTACTTTATTACAGCATAAGCTTCTTCTTTACCATTAAGAAAAAAGTAGCAAAGCCGGGCGGTGGTGGCGCACGCCTTTAATACCAGCACTCGGGAGGCAGAGGCAGGCGGATCTCTGTGAGTTCGAGACCAGCCTGGTCTACAGAGCTAGTTCCAGGACAGGCTCCAAAGCTACAGAGAAACCCTGTCTCGAAAAAAAAAAAAGAAAGAAAGAAAGAAAGAAAGAAAGAAAGAAAGAAAGAAAGAAAGAAAGAAAAAAGTAGCAGCTATGTGAAAATTATCTAAGTCTGTCCTGTGTCAGGGACTTCATTGGGGAGGGGAGTGGTTTCTTGTTTATGATTTTTTTTTGTTTCTGTTTTCTCTTTTTCTTTTCTTCCTCTCCCTCCTTCCCTCCCTTCCTTTCTCGTTGTCTATAGTAGAGGCTGCTTCATTGGCATCTACTGGTTAGTGGCCTGGGATGTTGTCAGTCTTCTATATTTAGTACAGTTCCAGCAAATCTGACAAACCGTGTCCTTTGGGTTATCTGTTTTTTTTTTCCCCTTTATAATGGTGTTGTGTATTCTCCAGTGTGGAGAAGTGTGGTATGAAATAAAGAACTTGTTGGAGGTTGTCCTTCATTTTGTCAAACTCCTGAATTTTTGCAAGACAACTGTGAAGAAGCCTCTCAAGCCTGGTACCACAGTGTCTGGAAGAGTAGTGCTTTGTGGACATTTTGCTTCTTAGTGGACCCTGAATTACGAACTGCTTGTTATTTCTTCTCTGTTTTATCTTTTGTTTGCTATACAGAAGTTCAGAGACTGTCTCGCTCAGCTCTGCAGGTGAGCAGAGGTGCCTTCTTTGTCAAGCCATACTAGCATTATTCTGTTGCTTTTCTGGGCCATTTCTTCTTTTAAGTTTTGTGTCTTGTGTTTTGTAAGCTACATTAGTTGGAAATAATAGCGTTGTGTACATCAAAATGTTATTTCGTGCATATATTAAGAAACTAATATGATTTGTCAGTTAAATACCCTTTTATAAAAGAAAAATAGTTTGTGGACTTAGCAGAAACCATGAATTCACAGTTGTCTTGGCGAATGTTTGGTAAAGGTAATATTTGGTAGGACTGTTGAGAAAGCAACTAGAATTAAGAACCTAGGAACCAGAAAGAAATATAAACAAATAGTACAGTAAAAACTTTAACCTTGCCCAGAGAGAGGTCTGGGGTTCATTATTATATTTTGTAAAATGAAATCTTTTACAAAATTTCAATGTCCTTTTTGAAAAATACCTTAGATCAACCAGATATTTTGCCTAAAAAGAAGGATGCTGTCCTCTTTTTTAGTTGTTGCTGCCTTTTAAACTACGGCTATCCTAGTAAGCAGCTGCAACTCTGTAGCTGTCAACAGTAGTTTGGCTGCAAGAGTTGCAGCCTGAGGAAATCCTGTTCCCTCAGGCCTCTACTCGTTCAAAGCTACATAGGGAACGTATCTAAATCTCTTTCCCTCTGAAGAACTCACTATTCAAAAATTGAGGCGGAATCCTGCTCCTCCGAGAGGCTGAAAGCAAAGCAGCTCACCTAGCTCACCTAGCTCACCTTGCATCTCCCAGGAAGTTCTCATGTGTCTCCCCTCATCCCTCTCTTCATCCCTTCTTAAAAACCTTTCTGCACCTGATCCCTCCCTAAATTTTCTGGTCAGCTTCTTGCCTACTTTGCCTCCTTTCTGCACTTGAATTTTATTTAAACACATCTTTGCATCATTAAAAAAATGTTCCAGAGCACAAAGAAAAGTAATACACCATAAAATAATATTCTATAACAGGAGGAACTGAAGATTTGGTTTAGCTTGAGGCAGTCAGCCATGTCTGCATGCCAGAGCCCTACGAGCAGACTCAGAATGCTGAGGCTTCAGTGAGCAATCCTGGTAGGAAACGTTCTGTGGTAACTCTTGACTTCACTAGGTCAGAGCATGTGTAAGGTTTAATGTCAGAACCCAGATCCTGAGTTTTCTGTCTTCTCCCAGGCTTATTTTAATCATTTTGCTGTAATAAATTGTATTATGATAGCTTTTTGTGAGTTCTTCTTGCCAATTATTTATCCTGAGTGCAATCTTCAGGAACCCATTTCTCTGTAGTTAGAATGTAAAGATAGTCTCATAGGCTATTCTTAGGAAAGTGTATCTTAGGAAAGTATGACAGGCTTGATAGATAGAATAGACTTGTAAAAGTTGGTAAGTGCATTAAAAATGCCATTTTTAATGGGGCTATTAATGATGAGTGAGAAATTTTATGGACTTAGAGAAAGCACAAGTAAAATGCAAGTGAAGTCAGGACAGCGGCAGAGCCAAGCTTTGTGCTCACCTTTCCATACACCAGATTCAAACTACAGACAGCATTAGCATGATTCTGAGTGAGAGTTTGAGTCCATTCAACTATAATATGGGTGCATGGGTGGTTTGTGTGTCAGCTTGACACCAGACAGTCATCAGAGAGGAAGGAGTCTCAGTGGAGACTATATATTCAACTATAATATGGGTGCATGGGTGGTTTGTGTGTCAGCTTGACACCAGACAGTCATCAGAGAGGAAGGAGTCTCAGTGGAGACTATATATTCAACTATAATATGGGTGCATGGGTGGTTTGTGTGTCAGCTTGACACCAGACAGTCATCAGAGAGGAAGGAGTCTCAGTGGAGACTATATATTCAACTATAATATGGGTGCATGGGTGGTTTGTGTGTCAGCTTGACACCAGACAGTCATCAGAGAGGAAGGAGTCTCAGTGGAGACTATATATTCAACTATAATATGGGTGCATGGGTGGTTTGTGTGTCAGCTTGACACCAGACAGTCATCAGAGAGGAAGGAGTCTCAGTGGAGGAAACGCATCCCTGAGATCCAGCTGTAAGGCATTTTCTCTGTTAAGTCAACAGCCTGGCCCGTGGTAGGTGGTGCCATCTTTGGACTGCTGGTCCTGGGTTCTATAAGAAGGTGGTTTGAACCAGCCATGAGAAGCAAGCCAGTAAGCAGCTCCCTTCTCTGACATCTGCATCAGTTCCTGCCTCAGGGATCCTTCCCTGTTTGACTTATTTTAGGGATGAACAGCAATGTTAAAATGTATGCCAAATAAACCCTTCCCTCCCCAACTTGCTTTTTGGTCATGTTGTTTTATCACAGCAATAGAAACCCTAACTTAAGACACTGGGTTTTCCATTTGTGGTGTTAAGTTGGGTCATACTTGTAGTTACCCTCTCCCCACATATATGTTACTTATTTCTTAGCAGTAATTCACTGTTGTGGATATTCCCTTTTCCCCCATTCTATTTGGGTGATCATAAAGTTTAATTATTATGATTATTATTAATTTAAAATTACTTTAATAAATTACATTTAATAGGTCTCATGATGGCCTTTTCATACATATATGTCATTTTAATTTGACTTTTCTTTCCCTTCCGTCATTCTAAATATCAGAAGTAGCTCTTGTCTCCATCTCTCGTCTTCTATAGTCTGGCCTGAGTATGGGGGATCAGCCCATATGCCCCCCAGCTGTCCCCTTGGCTGCATGCCCTAACTGCCCTCAGTCATTGTCTCCCTGGCCTTCCTAGCATTATGGTTATAGACCACAGCCACTAGACCACTCCTGCTTTAGTCTTTCCTCCCTGTCTTCTTTCTCCATTTTTCCCATAAGGTCACTGGAACACAACTGCCTGCTTCTTTTTTTTTGTTCCAGAGATGCCCCTACAAATCATTTCTTTCTTCTGCTCCTTGGGGTGGTCTATTAGTTTCCAAGAAGGACTAGTATATTTGATTCTTGTTCTAGACTTTAGGTAGTGTTTTAAAAGCATTCATAAATGGAGCTCGTAATATGTTAATTTTTGAGATAATTTGTTTCTCTTTTATTGTACCTGTGGAGAAAGAAAAAAAATGGAATATAGAGTTACTATCCACATTTTCTTCTTGTTTTTAAAAACAACCCTCCCCTTCCCTGCCTATATGGAGGTGCCCTCACTTTCCATCTTGCTTGAGACAGGGTGTCTTGTTTTCAGCCTCACACACCAAGTTTACTGGCCTGTGAGCTTCTTGGGATTCTCGTTGTTGGTAAGTAGGCAGCAACTGATACCTTGCTTAGCTTGTGTGGTGGCAGGTGCAAGTCCGTAATCAGAACACTGGAAAGTTGAAGGCAGGAGGATCAGGAGTTTGAGGTCGTCCCCAGCTACATAGCAAATTGAAGACCAGCCTGGGCTATGGGAGACCTTGTTTCAAGTAATAGTAAATGTTCTATTTTTCTTGATTTCATAGAATTTCTTTTGATATAATGTATATACATAACTTCCTTTCATTAAAGGGAACATTTCTGTGGTTTTCATTATATGCATGGAATTGTACAACTATCATCACTATTTGTAGAACACTTTTCATATCCCTAAAAGAAATATTTTGTTGGCGTCTGCCAATCCTTATTCTCCATTTCCCCATGCCCTTAGCATTTCAACTTCTCTTTTGCTTACAAACACATCAGAAACCTTTTCATATTCATGGAGAGGAACTGGAGTGCTGTTTTGGGGGTGGGGATGAAATGCCAGGATTATAGAAGATTAGTTAGTTTGAAAGATACTATTATATTTGGCCTTTGCCAAACAGTATGCTAGAATATAACCACAAATTCAATAAAAGAATGATGCAGAGTCCTAAATATGTATAGTTACATGTAGATACAGCAAACTAATCACTTTTTCTAAGGCGTAAGTTCATCTACTACTTTCATTTGGCATAGATTATCAGTCTTAAGCCTAAAGTGTACTAAGAAAATGTGCCTATTTTTTTAAATTAGGTACCAGCTACAGGAGTATATAAAAGTTGGTACATGCATCATTTTTCTGATGATTGAGGGGGTCCCTGTAGGTGTCAGGCAGGGAAATGAACTTCAGAGAGGTGAGAATTAAAATTTGGTTCAAATTGACTTTGTCAATCTGGATCAAACCTTCTAAAGAATTTGGTGCCGTGTGGTTTATTCCCAACAAATTTAAGCACAGTATAATTTAGAAAAAAAGTTTCCTGGTGTAATACAGTCCCCCATGCACAAGGAAGCATAATTACATCAACACTCAATGCAGGGTGCGTGTCATTTCTTCCAAGAAGATGGGTACTGGGGATAAGCTACCTGTGTTAGCTTAAGGGCCTAAGGAATGCCCTGGCTTAATCTTGGTCATACCAATAGCATAGAGATCATTTGGGCAGTAGCTTACATCTGGTCCTGGTTGTGGGAACTTGAGGACACCCCTAATTTAGATTACTAGACACCTCTGGTCCTGATTGTGGAGGTTTAATAGTACCTCGCCCAACAGACTAATTCAGTTTACCAGACTTCTGCCGAGTCATTTGGGAAGAGGGAGCCTCAGTTGAAAAAATACTTCTGTAAGATTGCCTGTAGTATAATTTGTGGACATTTTCTTGATTAATGATTGATGTGGGCAGTCTCAGTCCACTGAGGATGGTGCAACCCTTTGACATCTGGTCTAAGGTGTGTGAAAAGGCTGAACCAAGCTATGGATAGCAAACCAGTAAGTAGCCATCCTCCAGAGCCTTTGCTTCAGCTTCGGTCTCAAGGTTCCTGCTTGAGTTCCTGCTTTGGCTGCCTTGATGATGGACTATAACCTGAATTTCAAATAAAGCCTTTGCCCCTCAAGTTGCTTTTGGTCATGGTGTTTATACAGCAATAGAAAGGAAACTAGAGGGCTGGAGAGATGGCTCAGAGGTTAAGAGCACTACCTGCTCTTCCAGAGGTCCTGAGTTCAATTCCCAGCAACCACATGGTGGCTCACAACCATCTATAATGAGATATGGTGCCCTCTTCTGGTCTAGTGGCATACATGCAGACAGAACACTGCACACATAATTAATAAGTAAATAAATAAATAAATAAATAAATAAATAATAAATAAATAAATCTTAAAAGAAAGAAAGGAAACTAGACAGGAATTTATGTCAGGAGCTTTGACAACCCCAGCCATGTTGTTTTAGGAAGAAGTGTGTAAAGATTTTGGAACTTTGAGCTGGAAAAGCTGTTGAGTGCTTAGAGCTTAATGAGCTGCTCTGTGGGAGCTTGGAAGGATGCTGAGAGCAGACCATCAGGGTTCTTCCATGATCTCTGTCCCAGTTCCTGTTTTCCAAGTTTTTGCCTTGAGTTCCTGCCGTGGCTTCCCTGGGTAGACTATGACCCAAGACACATACGCCAAATAAACTTTTTACTTTCCAAGTTATTTTTGATCATGGTATTTTTCACTGCAGTAGAAGGTAAACCAGGACAAGTTTCAGAAGTCAGTTTTAAATTCCATATATATGGGGAAAATTTTAATTTTAAAATAAAGAAAAATATGCTTAGTTTGAAATAGCCAGGAAGATGCTTTGCTATTTCCTTTAATTGTAAAAGTTTTGTTTAGGGGCTGGAGAGATGGCTCAGTGGTTAAGAGCATTGCTTGCTCTTCCAAAGGTCCTGAGTTCAATTCCCGGCAACCACATGGTGGCTCACAACCATATGTAATGAGGTCTGGTGCCCTCTTCTGGCCTGCAGATGTACACACAACCAGAATGTTGTATACAAAATAAATAAATAAATATTTTTTTTAAAAAAGTTTTGTTTATTAAAAGAATATTTTTTACTTGTTAAAATCCTCAGTATTTCTCAGTATTTATGAACTGGATTTTCATCCAACTAAGACTTTTTATTATGAAGTTGGTTATGTTTCTTCTGCTCATAATTGATATATTCTACTTCTATTTATCTAGAGCATAATTAAGAACTAAGAAGTTAGCCCTAAGTCTTTGAGCTCACCGGTGTCCCAAGCTGATATTTATAAGTGTATGTTCTTAATTAATCAGTTAGTGATTAATTGCTTAATTATGTGAGGTTGTTTAATTATGTAAAATTAATGATCTCTTATAATGCTGCTATTCCATTGTTTCCCACATTACAAGTAAGAGGAAGTAAAGAACAGAGAAGATAGGGCTGAAGTGGTAGGGCGGTGCTTAAGAGCACTGACTGATCTTGTAGAGTAGTGCGTTCAGTTCCTAGCACCCACCTGGCTGCTGAACGCCATCGGTAACTTCATTTCCAGGGAATCTGATGCCCTCTTCTGTCCTCTGGGAATACTGGGCATGTATGTAGCATGCATCCATGCAGATAAAACATTAATATAAATAGTAAAGAAATTATAAATTAAAAAATTCATAAAGATATTAAAATATGAAAATTGACAAGGACTAACAAATGTTGAACCAGGTGTAGTGATAAAAATTTGATATAAAGGTGGTGCGATCATATATTAGATAAAATATGAGAACGCACTTGCACACATATACTCGCACACTCATTCCCACTCTGTTCTTTTCCTGTAGATGATGTTTTTCAGTCTAAGGACAAATGATATAACAGTGTTTTTCATAGAACAGTGCTATAGATTATTCCGTCAAAGGAATACTGAGAGAGAAATGGTTATATCTCGTATTTAAGAAATAATTGTTTAATCCCAGACTTGGAGGGAATTAACATACTTAAACATTCATCAAAATCATATATTGAATTGCTTGTAGGCACATATAAGAAGCTTGCAACAAATTCCTATGTTAAAAAAGGAACAGAAACCTGAGAACTGTTGAATTTACATAGATTATTTGAACTAGAAAGAGATTTTAGAACTGGGCAACCTTCCAGACCAAACATGGTACAGAATGCCCCACTCTGTCACATATGCGGGTTATATTTATATCAGGAAGAAAAGGAAGTGGCAAATAGAAATAACCTGATTGCCTAGAGTTGGCATTTACCTTACATGGTCATGTTTGGGCAGCTTTCAGCCTCCTATTTCCTGAGACCCAGTTTTTCTGTTGCATGGATACATTCTTAGGCTGGGCTACAGTTTGGCTGTACATCATACGAGGTGATGTTTTAGTTTATGGTATCTACTTGGGAAAGTGTAGAGAGGCTGGTTTAGGATAAATTAATTTTGTTTCAATGAGACTCAAGTAAACATATAGACAAGGGATTTTAAAAACCTACCCATTATGAGCTGATGTTACCTAATGTGCATTTTTAGAATTCTTAACATTGCCAAACTCTTTTTATGAGGCTACAGTTACCCTGATACTGAAACCACACCAAGACTCAATCAAGAAAGACAATTACAGACCAATCTCACTCAAGAACATAGATGCAAAAATACTCAATAAAATACTGGTAAACTGAATCCAAGAACACATCAAAAAAATCATCCACCATAATCAAGTTGGCTTCATTCCAGACATGCAGGGATGTAACAGTGAGGAGGCCGCTTGTTTGTCCTGGCCGCCTGGCTCGCTGAGCCCTGAAATATTCACACAGAACTGTATTAATCAAATCACTGCTTGGCCCATTAGCTCTAGCTTCTAATTGGCAACTCATATTAATTTAACCCATTTCTGTTAATCCGTGTATTGCCATGTGGCAGTGGCTTACCAGGTAAAATTCCCAGCGTTTGTCTCCAGCAGATCCATGGCATCTCTCCTACTCCGCCCTTCTTTCTCCCAGCATACAGCCTAGCTTTCCCCGCCTAGTTATGCTCTTCCATGCTGTAGGCTCAAAGCAGTTCTTTATTAACCAATGAAAGTAACACATAGATAGAAGGACCTCCTACATCACAGGGATGATTCAACATACGAAAATATATCAGCGTAATCTACCATGTAAGTAAACTAAAAAAAAAACCCAAACCATATGGTCATCTCATTAGATGCTGAAAAAGCATTCAACAAAATCCAACACCCCTTCATGATTAAGGTCTTGGAGAGATCAAGGATACAAGGAACATATCTAAACATAATAAAAGCAATATACAGCAAGCCGGCAGCCAGCATCAAATTAAACGGAAAGGAACTCAGTGATTCCACTAACGTCAGGAAAAGACAGGACTGTCCACTCTCTCTGTCTCTGTTGGACATAGTTCTTGAAGTTCTGTCTTTGGAGTCCTGTCAGTAGTATAGGTAGAATTTTAGTAGTCTTTCAGGTACCATAGAGGGAGAGGAGAAAAAGGCACAGCAATGAAATCAATTATTACTTACAGTTCATTCTTTTTCCCTTTTATTTATAATTTAACTTAAATGTTTTTTATTTTAGAAGAAAAGAAAAACTTCTACAACTGATCCTAGTCAAAAGACTGAGAAGTAGTAGTAAAACAAGAAAAACCTAAATGTGTGATTTTATTGTAGTTACTATAATGAAATGCAAATTGTCATCCAAACCCTCAAGTACTTGATCCTTTCTAGGACTTTGCTCATGCCAGGAGCTGAGCCTTTGTGTAGAATCGTTATCTTGTATTCCCTTTTTACATTTGTATGAAGCAGCAAAGTTAACTCCAGAGACACATGAAGCCTTGAACTGTTCTTAGTGCTCTTTCTTTGCTGATAGTGTGAAAGACCTGGTCTGGCTAGCATGTAAGAGAAGGAAGTTAGGACTGGAGTTGCTGGAGTATTTACCTTCCCTTAACTCCTTGGTGCCAGTTGTGTTGTTGTGGGCCTGCCATGAGGGGAAGTGTTCCTAATTTCAGCAGCATACTAGGTTCAGAAGATGCCCTGATAGTCAGGATTTCCTTTTGTGGGAATGAAGTGAAAAGATGGTCAGCAGAAATAACATTGTTTTCTAAAGAAATCTAGGAAGTAGGATATAATAAAAATGAAAATATTATGTTTTCTGTTTAGAAAAGTGTTGTTTTGTAGTTTTAGTATTTTCTCTTTATTTAAAAAAATTACTTCTGCACTGTTCTTGCGTTGTTGGTCCATTTTTTAGAAATGATATTTTAACTGGCAGTGTGTTCCGGAGAGTCCAGACTCGGGGCCCATAGAGAGCAGGCGCCATGGTGCGGGTGTGAGATCACCGCAGAGAGGTCCTCTTCCAGTCTCACTCACAAATATACACTCTGGCTATTCAAGTGAACGTGAATCTAAAACATGTGCTAGTAGTTGAGATTTCTTTGTCTTTAAATCTAGAGATGTTAGCATTAGCAATAATTAAGCCACTCATTATACAGTAGTGTTCCTGTGTAGTAAGACAGGGTGATAAGTTTATATTCAAGTTTGTTCATGGCTATCCTCTTACCCTCCTAGACCGTTTCTTGTATTTCATAAAATAACACCGTAATACTGCTCTTTAGCCTAGTTTACTGTAAATGTAAGGTAAAGCTAGACATGGTTGTGCCTACTTTTAATCCTAGCACTTGGAAGGCAGAGGCAGATAGATCTCTGAGTTTGAGGCCAGTCTGTGCTGGAGCAGAGGACCCTTGTTTGTCCTGGCCACCCAGCTAGCTTACACCCGAAATAACCACATAGAAAATGTATTAATTAAAACACTGCTTGGCCCATTAGCAGAAGAACCTCCTACACCAAGTCTGGTCTATAGAGTTCTTGGTCATGCAGTGCTACATTGTGAAACTCTGCCTCAAGAAAATAAGGGAGGGAGGGACTATGGCAAAGTGTTATTACTGTTGTTACTTATATCAGGTTCCAGTGATGCATCCTCTCCTCCCTTGACAGTCCCTTAATACAGGGCACCTACTGTCTCTCTTCATTTTAAAGTGTTTCCTGGCAGAGTTTGACGGTGGTGGAAGGGTACTGAGAGAAACGGGTAGTTGGGAAGTAATTAAGATGTACAGTACACAATTCTTTGTACACAACCTATTGATGTACACGAAAATATGTAGAGTTGAAAATCTAATTCAGCTGCATTTCTGGTATGCACAGAAAATTTTGAGCTAATAAAGAAGAGCAGCATTTCAAGTCAAGAGTTGATGTACATCTGTCTGCACTTCTTGACTACAAGAGTTCTGCACAGTTTGTTGTCTTTTTCATATTTAATTAAAATAATCAAACAAAAAGCCTAATGAGAATTTATACAATATTTTTCTACTTATAAAAGAGTAATTTTAGCTGTTTGGTGGCACACGCCTTTAATCTCCCAGCATTTGGGAAACTGTAGGATTGAGTTCTATGAGTTCTACAGAGCAAGTTCCAGGATAGCCAATGCTACAGAGAAACCTTGCCCCATCCTCCACCCCACCCCCATAAAATAATCTTGAAGCATTATTATTCAAGCATTTTAATCTGATTGTTATTCACTGCTTTCCTTAATGACATTAGGAACCAACAAAGGAAGTGATGAGATAACCTTGCTGATTTCCTGAGATGTCCAATTTCCTTTTTTCCCTTTCAGGTGGCTATCATCCAGTGAAAATTGGAGACCTCTTCAATGGTCGGTACCATGTCATTAGGAAGCTAGGATGGGGGCACTTTTCCACCGTCTGGCTGTGCTGGGACATGCAGTAAGTGTTCTTTGTTATTCTGTGCTCCTGAGTTTTAAGACAGTATAGTCAAGGGCCATCCTGCCCTGTGGTAACAAGTTAGGTACAATTTAGCATTGGCCCCTGCCGCCAACTAGACTAGTCCCCTTCAACCTGGTCTTAAGTTCCTTTGCTTGTATTTTGTTTGTTTGCTTGCTTTTCCAAGACAGGGCTTCTCTGTGTAACAGCCCTAGCAGTCCTGGAACTCCAGCTTTTGTAGACCAGGCTAACCTCAAACTCAGAGATCCACCTGCCTCTGCCTCCCTAGTGCTGGAGTAAAAGGCATGTGCCATCATGACTAGCATCCAAAATACTATTTTATAGGAAAGCTTATGGAAAGCCTCAGTGTATTGGCTACTAACTGGCTACATCTCACTATAACAGTTGCTTCTTTTGCTAATTTGATAATGTAAATAACAATGCTTTTTTTTCTTCTTCTTCTAAAGAGGGAAAAGATTTGTTGCAATGAAAGTTGTAAAAAGTGCCCAGCATTATACAGAGACAGCCTTGGATGAAATTAAATTGCTCAAATGTGTAAGTAATCAACAAATATGAATGATGTAAAAAGGTGACTAGCTAATGTTTTACTCTTGTGATCTCTGGATTATAACATATTTTTTGGCTTTTATTTTTTAAAAATAGTCTTATTTCAGGTGCTTGTAAACTTTTTAACTCCTGCTGTGCCCCCTCTGTATAAAGTTTGTAGGGTCATTAAAGTTACTGAGTATGTACCTCTGCTGCTCCGATTGGCTGAAAAGGTTTTTCTGGGTGATACTATATTAAAGAAGAATTTTTTTTATAAGTTCAAATATAAATCTTTTATTTGGAAAAAAAAACCTTGTTGATTGGTATAGTAAAAAGGTCCATTTATTCTTATTAATTATTATTATTATCATCATCATCATCATCATTATCTAAAATTTATTTAAGTGTGTGCCTGTACTCATCAGATGTTGACTTCTTTGTAGCTGTAGTTACTAGCTGCTCAGCTGCCACACATGGGTGCTGGGAATTATTGAAGTGAGGTCTTTTGGAAGAGCAGTTACACATTCTTAACTGCTGAGCCCATCTCTCCAGCCCCAACCTCCATTTTAAACTTCTGTGGTGGTTGGACATTTGTAATCCCAGCACTCAGGAAGCTGAGGCAGAAGGTGTGCTGAGATTTAGGCTATCTTTGGCTGATAAACAGCATTTCATTTGGGAAAACCAAGAATGAAAATAAAAAATTCAAACTCCTTTGTTTTTATTTGTTTACTTTGTATAGGTTCGAGAAAGTGACCCCAGTGACCCAAACAAAGACATGGTAGTCCAGCTAATTGATGATTTCAAGATTTCGGGCATGAATGGGATACGTATCCTTTACTCTTTTGCTTTCTGAATTATAACACTTTTGTTTTTACTTTTTAAAAATTGAGTTATTTCAGGTGCCTGTAAACTTTTAATTGCTGCTGTACCCCTCTGTATAAGATATTCAGGGTCACTGTAAAGTTCTTAAGTATGCCTCTCCTGGTCTGGTTGACTAAAGCTTTATTTTATTTTTTAGACTCTTTTGGATGTATTAACGTCTTAGAAACATAAAAATACTGGCCTGATTTGGAATGGAGTTAACTATTGTTTTTTTTAAAGTTAGTATTTATTAATTATAGAAAATGAGAGATTTTATCATATTTTTGTAGCTGTATCTGATGTATGTAATGTAATAATGCATATAATGTCTTCATTCTCCTATTACTGTCCTCTTGTCTTGTTCCAGCCATATTAATTTTTTTATTTGATCAATCTTTATTTTGGTTATCTCTATATAATACTATTGACATTTTTAAATCATTGTAGTTGTTCCTTTGCAATGGTAGATGATAAAATATTCTAGTACTTTTTCTTTATAACCACATGCATGACTCGTGAATATTAGTGCATGTTATGGCTAAGGTTTTCTGTCTTCTTTCAGGTCTTTTGTTATTTTCTTTATATTTTCTTGGAGCAGATCCAACATTTATTGTCGTATTTGACTTTCTGAAACTTCAGAAACCTTATGTCAAGGCCTATGTCTCAGTTAAAGCCTAAGAATTACATCCAATGTCTGCACCTTCTCTATCATGATCTATGGGAGGAAGAAAACTCCTAGTGGAACAGGTCTTTTTTATATATTTCTCTTAGAAATCCCAAACCCAGCATGGTGGTTCATGGCCATAATCCCTGCGCTTTTCTTGAGGCAGAAGACTCAAGAGTGCAGGGTCAGTTTTACTACACAGCTAGCTAAAGGCCAACCTCAGTTACATGAGATCCTGTCTGAGCAAAGAAACCAAAACAAATAAGCCATTTTATTCAGCAATACTGGGAAGTATAAAACCCTGCTGACATTATCTCAGCATTTGCCTCCAGATGACTTCTGGTAGCTGATAATCTCCAAACAGTAGGCGAGCAGGTAGGCAGATAATCATTACCACAGCCTGAGTGCTCACTAGTCCATGGGAGCCTTTCTGCTTAGGGCAGGGCAGCTACTCATTGAGTTTTAAACTTGTAGAGCTTTTCCTGAGAGTAAGAAGAAAGAAGGAGAGATTCTTTAGAGAAAATACAGGATTTATAGAGTTTAAAGGAAACACACACACACACACACACACACACACACACACACACACACACACCCCTACCCCTCCTTTTCCTAACAAGTAAAATGCTAAGGACCTATCATAATCTGGATACGTCAATACTTTGAGGAGATTTGGTACTTATTTTTGGAAACCCTAGGGTTGGGTTTAACTGTATCTAACTTTAGATTTTAGTTCCTATTTTTTTATAATGAGACTGGGAAGTAAGACTTCATCTTTTCAGCCTGTGGTGTATAAGAATAAGTTCTTTAACAGAACAGAAACATTTACAACTTTTCACTGAACTATTTATATAAATAGCTATCATGATATGGCAAATTCAGATATTATAAAAATTAATAAGTCAATAATTTTGTGATACTAACTTCAACAGTAAGCCTCTAGCTATGAACCAAACATTTCCATTCCAGAACTACTTAAAAATTGTGAATATCTTCAGTGTGTATGATCTATTTGCTGACTCATGTTTTAGAGCAGTGGTTCTTAACCTTCCTCATGCTGCAACCCTTTAGTACAGTTCCTCGTGTTGTGGGGCCCCAACCATAAAATTTTTTTTGTTGCTACTTCATAACTATAAATTTGCTACTTTTATGAGTTGTAATGTAAATATTTGATACGCAGCCTCAAAGGGGTCGAATTCCATAGGTTTGAGAGAGAATCACTGGTTTAGAGGGTTAGAGATTGGGCCTAGTGCTTACTGGGTTTGTTTTTGTTGCTGGTTTTTGTTGTTTTTTTTTTTTTTTTTATAAGATAGGGTTTTTCTGTGTATCGCTGGCTGTAATGGATCTTACTCTGTATACCAGGCTGGCCTCAAACTCACAGAGATCCCCCTGCCTCTTCCTACTGAGTGCTGGCATTAAAGGCGTAAGCTACCACCACCCAGCATAGAGCTTCTGTTTTTGAAAAATCCACTGACTGGCTCTGTAAAGATAGATTCGCAGTTAAGAGAACTGGCTGCTCTTCTAAACAACCCATGTGTTTGATTTCCAGCACCCATGATGCAGAACATAACTGTCTGTAACTCTGAGTCCCTCTTCTGACTTCTGTGGACACAAAGCACACATGTGCTGCAGAGACACACATGCAGGCAAAGCACCCATAAAAATAAAAAATAAAGAGCTAAACATATCAGTTAAAAAAGAAATAAGAAAACACCACTGACCACTTAGTCTAATTGAATCAGTGAACTCCAGTGTCAATAAAAGACAACATCTTTGAAAAATAATGTAGAGCTGGGCAGTGGTGGCACATGACTTCAATCCCAGAACTCAGAGGTGGAGGCACATGGATTTCTATGAGTTTCAGGCCAGCCTGGTCAGTTTATTTAGTGTGTTCCAGACCGCCAGAGCTATCTAGTGAAACCTTGACTCGAAAATAAATTAATTAATCCACTGCTCCCACAGAACTGTACCAAGTATAGTTTGACTGGGGTTTTTAAAAGATGGTTGCATTTCATTACTGAAAAAGAAACAAAAAAGAGCAGCACACATTTCTAATAAATGTGGGCTTTTGTTTTTAAAAAATCCACTGTTCTTTTGCATAAAATAATATTCCATTGTGCATATGCGCTGTATTTTCTTTATCAATTCACACAGTGGTGAATGTGTAGGTCATTTCTGTATCTTGACTGCTCATGGTCGTGCTACAGTGAATGTGGAGCTATTGATACCTGTTTGAGATCTTGATTTCAGTTCATTTGGGTGCTTGGATGGCCTTGAATGATAGTGATGTTCTCATAATTATATCTTGACCTTCAAATGTACCAACTGTACATTGAAATATATCAATAAATTAATTAATAGATTTTCATTGAGACAGGTGTCTTATATTGCCTAGGCTGGTCTTGAACTCACTGTGTAGCTGAGGATAATCTTAAACTTCTGATACTCCTGCCTTCACCTCCGAGGTATTGAGATTACATGTGTGTGTCATTATATATTTCCTGAAGGAGACTGCTATACACATTGAATAATGTATAGTATATGATAGTCTGTAGTGGAAAAAGTCAGATCTTGTGTATTTAGGTGAAAACAGCTACTGATCACCTAATAGAATTAATATGGTATTTTATTAGGAAAACAATGTTTTACAAGTGATACAATGAAGTCACTTTTAGTGACCACCTGCCTTGAGGAAGTGCATCCTCAGATGCTCCTTAACCTTATCCCAGATGTCTGCATGGTCTTTGAAGTACTTGGCCACCATCTCCTCAAATGGATCATAAAGTCCAACTATCAAGGCCTCCCCGTTGGTTGTGTGAAGAGTATCATCCGACAGGTGAGACTTCAGAAAGCAACCCTATCCCTGTGCAAACCAGTCCACCCCAGTAGCCAGTTTGGTTGCTTTCAATATGTAGTTTAGTTTAGTTGTTAATGAAGAAATTAATGAAGCAACAACCGTTGAGCTGTTATCAAATCGGTTATTTATTTAATGACATGTATCTAATGTTAGAAAGGAAGGCGATATGTGATCATCTGCCATTCATCTCTTGGCATATAAGCCTTTGTAAAGATAAATGATGGGGGATTTAATCAGAAATTATTGTATTTTCTATAGTTGGCACAAAACATTCACTTGGTTTCTGGAATCTAAGAAAAAGCAATTTGTTGTATTGCTTTTTTTGATAGATGAATTAGTTGTTTGTGGTAAGTATAACATAGTGTACCTGTATATGAAAATATTAGGTATCACACAGTAAATATTTCATTGCATGTTTTATTAGATTGGTAATTTGTTTGTCTTACAAAAAGAAAACCCTTAAACAAGGGAGTGTCTTAGTAATGATATTCTGTAGTGGTATTTCATTTGTATTTTAGTAAATAAAGCTTGCCTGTGGATCAGAAAAGTAAAACAGCCACTCTGGCCAGCCTTAGACCAGGCAGTGTGACACACACCTTTAATGCCAGTAACCACACTAGCTTGCCATAGAAATCGGCCAGTAGTGGTGCACGCCTTTTATCCCAGAACTAGAGAGGATTATAAGATGGGAGGAGACAGCCCTCACACACAGTCTCATTCTGACATTCCTGGAGGCAGGATTGCCATTTCGGACTGAGGTAGAGGTAAGAGCCAGTGGCTAGCTGTTTTGCTTTTCTGATCTTAAGGTTGAACCCCGATTTCTTATTAATTGTGCTTCAATATTCCAATAAATATTTGTAGAATGCCAGCATTGCTCACCAGAGTTAGTTTTTTCAAAGGTGGTATGTTGAATCTCCTTCCACTCATTTCCTGTACTACCTGATTTAGGAAAGTTGCAGATACAAACAGCTTAACCTGAATTATCTGTTAGGCTGTTGCGTGTTGGCATGAATAAATCTGCAGATTATCAGTGTGTTTGCTTAGTCTAGGCTGTGTGAGAAGAGGTTAGGAGTCTTTTCTCAGTTACCACGTTGGAAGTTTGGATTAGGCCTCCCCAGGGGTTCTAGCCGTAAGATAAAGGCCTCAGTCTATAATTGTATGTTGTGTGTAGGCATGTATATACATGAATCTTAGTTACGTCTCCACTTTAGAAACAAAACACTTTAACCAAGGCACCTAAAAAGCATTTAATTTTCAGGGTCCTGGTTCCAGAAGATTAGACTCTGACTGTCATGGTGTGGGGAGCATGGCATCAGGCCTGCAGGAGTAATAGCTGATTTACAAGCAGGAGGCAGAGAAGGGGAGGGGTGAGGAGAGGGAGAAGGGATGTTGAGAACTCTAAGCCCACCATCAGTGACACACCTGCCACAAGACCATACCCCCTAATCCTTCCCAGTGACTTCTACCAATTACAGACTAGGATTTCAAATATATGAGCCTATGGAGGCCATTCTCATTCAAACCACCACAGCATATGTATGTGGTTGCCTGTGCTTGTACTTGTGGTAGCCAGAGATTGATATTGGATGATGTCTTCCTCAGTCACTTCTTTATGTTGTTTTTTGAGACAAGATCTTTCACTCACCCTAGAGCTTACTCTTTTGTATAGACTGAGTGACTAGCAGGTTTCTAGGATCTACTGGTTTCTCAGAGCTGAGTTTATGGGCATGCTTGCTACATCTTTTTTATGTGTATAGTGAGAAATTAAATTCTTTATGCTTATGTACTAAGCCTAACCCTTATCCAAAAATTTTGCCCCCCCCCCCCCCCCGTGTGTGTTGTTTATTTCTGACACAGATCTTATACTCCTGGTTTTCCTGAAATGTTTTATGTGGACCAGGCTGGCTTCAGACTTACAGATATGCACCTGTTTCCTGAATGCTGAGATTAAAGACCATTACCCTACTCAGTCCTTAGAATTCTTAAATAGAAAAAGAATTATGGTCTGGTGAGACACCTTGTGGTGGGGACATGATGACCCCAGCTCGATCCCCAGGCCTCACATGGTGGAAGAGAGTTCTGTAGGTTGTCCTCTAGACTTTACACACATGCCTTGGCACATACTTGTGTGTGTGTGTGTGTGTGTGTGTGTGTGTGTGTGTGTGTGTGACTTACACAAATAAATGTAATAAAATAAAGCACAACGTTCCACACAGAGTTGTAAATTGAGACACTGGGACTTGAGGTAGAAAGTCTGTGCTTACGCACTTGCACATTAGTAGGCTTATAAACCATTTATAGATTTTAAAAGTGTGTAGTGAAAGTACCCTACATTGTGCATAACCACCTTTGTACCTGACTGTGTGTCCACCTCCTCACACTGTCTTCCTATGAGGAACATTGGCAGTGCCTTTTGTCATATTACATATGTATTAAGTAAGTAAGAATTGGAAGAAGTGGCATGTGGTAGTTCACAACCACCTTGTAACTACAGTTCCAGGGGATCCAACACCTTAAGTCAAAATACACATGGTACATACACGTACACTCTGGTACACAACACATGCACATAACGTAATATGTTTTTTTAAAAAAGGGGGTCTGGAAAGGGAAAGACAAGGCAGTTTGTATTGTTTTATCTTAATTGGATTGAGATATTTTATAGGAATTAGGCTAGGGCACGTGCTTGCCAACTATAGGTTTGCAGCTTTTACGCAATATATCTATCTTCTTTTGTAGAAGTGCTATTAGTACCATTTTTACTTATATTAACAAACAGACAACATTGTGCCTTTAATGTAGAAAGAAACATGGCAATGGAGGTCTCTGAAGTGTTTGAAAACTATCTATCTAATGTATCTGTTTAACCTTGAAAACACAGCTAACGTAACTTCAAGTTTGATTATTATTATGGATGACTAGCTATTAACCTGTATTTCTTAATTATCCATTTTTTAAATGAGCTGCATAGGTACAATAACTTAAACAAGATATATATGTATATATATATTTAACAAAATTAACCTTACATTTGCATCAATATGTAAAAATCTATGTAAACTAATTGAGATTAATAGTTGCTTTTTGGTTTAAAGTAAATTCAATAATATACCCCTTTATCCTATTTTTCCCATATCCCCTTTTTATTTATTCATTTTTTCCTCAGAAAGAGATTCTTGAATCCAATCTCTTCCCTGACCATGACCAGTAACAATTTGCAACTGACCCCCTAAATGATGAAAAGCATTCATAGTCCACCAAATGACCAAAAACCACCAGTCCACCTCTTGGGAATGTGGTTGCTGTATTCTTAAAATTACTTTTTGTTGTCTATGGGTGACGACATCTTTAGAGGGCCCTGGGAAAATTGGGATAATGATCAAGTCCTGGGAGTGCTAGCTGTATTATTTTTTGTTTAGTCTGCGTGTGATGGGGAAATGTAGGGCTTATCTGAAGTCTTGGCTAGATAGTCTCTGAGGCTGGACCATCTCAGCTAACCACCTTGAAATTATTCTAAGCAGTGTGCAGTTCAAAGCTGATCTTAGGGTGGTGTTTGTCAACTTAATGGCATTACCATAATACAGGTGGAATCTTATTGTAGAGCCCACTTCAAAGGTTACTGTTAGGCATGATCCTGGTTCACTGCAGAAAACCTAAACATTTTACATATCATATGCATAGATCTCAGAGCAGTTAAAGAACTGCAGTCTTTAAGTCCATATTTAATTCCTAGTTACCTGATTCAGACTCAAGTCCGAAATCACGTACAGGAAGCTAGATGAAGCCTATTTCCAGGATTAATTAGTACAGTATATGACCATTAATACCATGACAGAAAGTTTAAGACTCTGTGTGTGTGTGTGTGTGTGTGTGTGTGTGTGTGTGTGTGTGTGTGTGTGTGTGTATTCTCTCTCTCCCAAGGTCCCCATGCTCCCAATTTACTCAGGAGATCTTGTCTTTTTCTACTTCCCATGTAGATTAGATCCGTGTATGTCTCTCTTAGTGGCCTCATTGTTGTCTAGGTTCTCTGAGATTGTGATTTGTGGGCTGATTTTCTTTGCTTTATGTTTAAAAACCACTTATGAGTGAGTACATGTGATATTTGTCTTTCTGGGTCTGGGCTACCTCACTCAAAATAATGTTTTCTAGCTCCATCCATTTGCCTGCAAAATTCAAGATGTCGTTATTTTTTTCTGCTGTGTAATACTCCATTGTGTAAATGTACCTCATTTTCCTTATCCATTCTTTGGTCGAAGGGCATTTAGGTTGTTTCCAGTTTCTGACTATGACAAACAATGCTGCTCTGAACATAGTTGAGCACATGTCCTTGTGGCACAATTGAGCATCCTTTGGGTAGATACCCAAAAGTGGTATTACTGGGTCTTGAGGAAGGTTGTTTCCTAATTTTCTGAGAAATCGCCACACTGACATCCAAAGAGGGCTGTAACAGCTTGCATTCTCACCAGCAATGCAGAAGTGTTCCCTTTACCCTACAAGGTCTCCAACGTAAGTTGTTATCAGTGTTTTTGATCTTGGCCATTCTTACAGTGTAAGGAGGAATCTCAGAGTTGTTCTGATTCGCATTTCTCTGATGACGAAGGATGTTGAACATTTCCTTAAGCATCTTTCGACCATTTTAGATTCATCTGTTGAGAGTTCTCTGTTTAGGTCTATACTCCATTTTTTTTTGTTGGATTATTTGTTCTTTTGATGACCAATTTCTTGAGTTCTTTGTATATTTTGGAGATCAGACCTATGTTTGATGTGGGGTTAGTGAAGATCTTTCTCCATTCTGTAGCCTGTTGTTGTGTCTTGTTGACTGTGTCTTTTGCTCTACAGAAGCTTTTCAGTTTTAGGAGGTCCCATTTATTACTTGTTTCTCTTAGTGTCTGTGCTGCTGCGGTTATATTTAGGAAGTGGTTCCCTGTGCCAATGCAATCAAGTGTTCTTCCCAGTTTCTCTTCCATAAGGTTCAATGTGGCTGGCTTTATGTTGAGGAGAAAAATCTTTCTTTAAATGTTTGCTGTTAACATGGTGTTTCTTAATGAAATTGTGAGTCTTCTAGCACATTTCTTACCAATAGCTGATCAATTTCATTATTACATTGTGCTAGAGGGCCTGGTAGACCAGTATGGGATCTGATATGTGTTACATACAAATGATGATTTCTGTTTCTCATTACTTTTTGTAGCTGAATAAATAACAAAGTTAATTCTGAATCATCTGCAGTATGCAAAACAACTTTCTGCTTATTAAGAGTCAGTAACTATATTATTTAAGAGGTTTTGGAAAATCTAATAATACCATGAGAATGCCGTATAATTCTGATTTCTGAACTGAATCATTAATTTTCCTGATTTTTATAACCTGCCTTTCCTGATTTATTTGCATCAGTATAGAATGTAAGTGCTCCAGAAATTGGTGTTCCCTTTATTATATGAGGAAGAATTCAACTAGTTCTCTATTTTTATAAACTAAAGTCTCTTGTTTTCGGGATTTTTGTTGCTAATCTCTCCCAAAACATTACTGCAAGCTCTTTACCAGTGTCTGTTTTCTGCTCATAATGTGGCAGTTTAGGATTGGTACAAGGTGGGCTGGAGAGATGGCTCAGAGGTTAAGAGCATTGCCTGCTCTTCCAAAGGTCCTGAGTTCGATTCCCAGCAACCACATGGTGGCTCACAACCATCTGTAATGGGGTCTGGTGCCCTCTTCTGCCGTGCAGGCATATACACAGACAGAATATTGTATACATAATAAATAAATAAATAAATAAATAAATATTTAAAAAAAAAGGATTGGTACAAGGTACCACAATTTCTGCTGATTGACCAAGTCTCAATTTTCTTTTCAGAATCAATTCAGAAACCTTTTCTGCATTAACTCTTTATTATTTACTCTGTTTTTATATATTATCTTTGTTCTGCATAAGATTCCCTGTAGTAGAATGAGTAGAAGGTAAAATAACCAGAATACAATTTAGCTCTTTATTCAAGCAATCTACATGTACATTGTAATTTCTTTTCTACCAGGGCCAATTCTCTCTCAGCCTCAGCTGATCGTTTTCTTGAACTGTTTAAGACTTTGCACCTTTTAAGGTTTGAAATAAATGAGTTATTGGTTGTTAATCCAGCTGTGGGCTGTATCCAGCTAATATTACCCAGCAGTTTTTGAAAATTGTTTAGAGTTCTAGAGAATTACACAAATAAGAACATTTAAAGAATAAGCAACTGCCAGGGAGTAGTGGCACAGGCCTTTCGTCCCAGCACTTGGCAGGCAGAGGCTGGCAGATCTTTGAGTTTGATTCCAGCCTGGTCTACAAAGTGAATTCCGGGACATCAAGAGCAACACAGAGAAACCCTGTCTTGGGGAGAAAAAAAAGATTTCAGGAAACAGGTAGTTTTTCCTGTGTCCTGCAGCACATAAGTTCAATATGACCTTTAAAGTCAGTTCTTTCCCACACCCATCTGCGGATTTGCAGGCCCAGCCGGGGGTCTCACCGCAGCACTGTTAGATTTTGACCACTCAGTATTTGCTAGTGTGACTATTTTAGAGGTCCTATTGAATGTTGTCCAGTTTCAGACTAGAAGCTTTCATTTTAAAGTACTGGTTATTTTAATATTCCATTTTTATTCTGTGTGGCATAGGACCTGTGATTCTGTGTTAACTTAGAATTCTCAGAATGTTGGGTTCTCCATCCTAGTTTAGGAGAGGCCAGTCTTGTTTCCACCTCTGTTCTGTGCTATCCTCACATGGAGCACAGCGATTCCATTCTCCTGAGACTTCAGAACAGTGGGTATCTTCTCCTCCTGTAACAGGAATTTCCATACTTCTCCATCACAGCTTTGTAGTCAGTTTGTAGAATTTGCTCCAATCAGTTTTACATTCCTTTTTCCATCCATCCTGGGATGTTGGGGAATGTGGCATAGCTCCATCTTATGAAGATAGCTGGCACCTGCTGTGAGGTCAAGGGTGCAACTCTTGGTCTAGAAGACTGTTTTACAGCACACCTCCCCTTACTTCAGCTCTTCCATGTTTCTATTCCCTTTTCCTCAGTGTTCCCTGAGCCCTGGAAGGTGGGTTGCCAGGAGTACGGGAGAACGTTCATCAGTCACTGTCAGCACTTAAACTAATCATGAGCTTCTTCTGTATTATCTGCTACCTACTGCAAACAGAAGTTCTCTGACGAAGTTTGAGAACAGCACTAATTTATGGAGTCAATTGTTGGCACAACTGTACTGATTTGAAAGGCTGTCTAGATCCTTCTGACTCTAGTAGTCCCCATTTGGTGCTAGGGATTATGGGGAGGGGCAAATGAGAACTATTTGTCTATGCAGACACTGTCTAAGTCCTTCTCTGATAGTTGTTGGTACTCCTGCACCCCACTTTGACTTGCATGAGGAGCAGCACTGCCCTTGAAGTTTCTGCTCTCTACCCTAGGCAGCTTCATTTGGTTGGTGGTGGTACCCTTTAGTCTGATTGGTATTTCTCAGTTTATCTCAGTGGGGTCTTGTGTTTGTAGCCAGTAATGCAGTACTTTGTGCGGAAAGTCTTTGGGCAAGCAGGCAACACTTTAAGAGATCTGAAACTTCAAATTCCTATGAGAATGCCCTTGTTTTGGGTGAATCTTTGGCAGTAGAAACTAATGTTAACCTGTTTCCTAGTGAATCCCACCTGCTCCTATCTGCACAGCCTTCCACAAAATGAAATTGTCTTTAAGCTGAAAGGCTAAGGTGGAAAGATATGTGCAAAAGATGCATTAAAAGGTTATGAACGTAAAACACATCTGGTGGTGGTACCTCATGCCTTTAATCCCAGACTTGGTGGATCTCTGTGAGTTCAAGGCTGGCCTGATCTACAGAGGGAGTTACAGGACTACAGAGAAAACCTATCTTGGAAAACAGAACAAAAGAAAACAAGATATTGATCTTTCTGCTTTAGGTTAATATTTGAAGGAAATTATAATGGGAAGCATCTTAATTTATTGTTTTGTTGTTTGGAGAGATTTTTTGTTTGTTTTTTGAGACAGGGTTTCTCTGTACAGTCATAGTTCTGGCTGTACGGAAACTCACTCTGTAGGCTATGTCTGGCCTTGAACTCACGAGATCTACCTGCCTGTGCATCCTGAGTGCTGGAGTTACAGGTATGTGCCACCACTGCCTGGCTAATTTATTGTCCAATCTTGTTCAGATACAAAACTCCACCTGGTTTACACAGTAGGGAATGATAGATGAAATGTCACTGAATTAGACTTTGATGAGTGTAGTTTTACATTTTATGAAAATATATAATGGTGTCTTTCTTACTTTTGGTCTTTTAGTGTTTTATTTAGGTTTAATTGTGTTTTTCCATATGAGGTTTTGCATGTGTTTATGCTCATGTGTGGCTTCACAGGCATGTTAAGGTCTGAAATTGATGTCAGAAATCACCCTATATCATTCTCTCACCATATTCCTTGAGTTGCTTTCTTTCAGGTAAATGTAGAACTCTCCAGCAGGGCTAATCTGGCTAAGAATTCTGGGGAATTCCATGTTCTGCCTTCACAGGAGAGTCCTGCTTTCCCCATCTGACAATACATGGGTTTCTAGGGATCCAAACTGTGGTCCTCAGGTTTACAAGGCAAGCATGTGCTAAGTCATCTCCCATCCCAGGTTAAGCTTATTTTAATTGAGGATTTTTACCTTGGCTTTTGTTCTTTGTGGTATTAGGGATTGACCGGGGCCTTACACAGTAGGTTAGTGCTACACAGCCAACCCAAGCTACTTACTGAAAATACACACACACTCACACACTTTTCAAGTCAGGGTTACTTTGTGTAAGTCCAGGACCTGCCTGTCCTGGAACTAGCTCTGTAGACCAGGCTGGTCTCAAACTCGCTGAGGCAGAGAGCGTCCTTCCTCTGCATACTGAGTGCTGGTATTTGTGTCTGGGCTACCCCTGCCCAGCTTTGTCAGCTTTTGGGGAGTTTTGTTTGTTGTTTTATCCAAAGAAAGTGCCATGTGGAAACTGGAGAGATGGCTCAGTGGGTAAGAACACTTGCCATTCTCACAGAGGACCTGGGTTTGTTTACCAGCACTGAGTGGCGGCTTATGATCATTCTTATCTCCAATTCCAGTGTTCATGTGTTCTGATGGTACCAGGCATCCATGTATCCCACATTTATAAATGTAATCAAAATAATCACATACATAAAAATGAATACATCTTTAAAAAGTGCCATGTCTCTTTATAGAGGAATACTGTTCAGCAACAAAAGGAAGTAAATAACTGATGTTTGCTACGCAACATGAGCCTTCGTCATTATGCTCATTACAACAGAGTGCTTTGGGGTAGGGCGATGGCTTGCATAGGCTCTAGGGCCTGAGTTCCGATTCCTAGCACCCTCATAGAGAAGGGCCTGCTATAGTGATGTGTGTCTGTGATCCCAGCACTAGTGAGTTAAAGCCAGGCCAGCCATTCTACCAGATTGGTGAGTGCCAGGGTCAGGAAGAGAACCCAGCATTTTTTATTTAAAGAAAGTAGAGAGCTATTGAGGAACATACCTGATTTTGACCCCCCTTGCCTCCACACACGTGCATATAAGTGCATGCACATCATGTGTTTTCCAAAACACACAGGCAGAGACCACTTGATATGAGTCACACACGTAATTTAGTGTTTAGGACTATAGGAGTGGGAGGGACATATGAAGTCACTACCCAGAGTGTGGGATTTCTTTATGGAGGATGAAAACGTTCTGAGTTAGGAGGTGATATTGCAATCAAAAAACCAGAATTGTGTACTTAAAACATTAAATCATATAGATTTGAAAAATTTTAAAGACATATATAGATATATATTCATTATTTTATGAGTGTTTTGCCTCTGTGTGTGCAGTATGTGCAGTGTGTCTGCCTTGTGCCTGCAGAGGTAAGAGGGTGAAAGTGGATCTGTTAGAACTGGAGTTACAGATAAATTGTTATTAAAGACATATGGAGAGATTGATTTGGGTCTGTGAGCATGAGTCCTATAGTGATGCACATTGGTTGCCTATGAGGAAATTCTTTTTTTAAAAGTAAACATCCATCTGTGCCTATAAAATTGTATTCCATTTTATGCATGGAAATAATATGTGGAAAAATTATAGATTTCATGGTGAAATAAGTTATATAATAAAAATACTAATAAGTCCTTTCTTTTCTTATTTTACTATGACCAGGTTCTTCAAGGGTTAGATTATCTACACAGTAAATGCAAGATAATTCACACTGACATAAAGCCGGAGAACATCTTGATGTGTGTAGATGATGCATACGTGCGAAGAATGGCGGCCGAGGCTACTGAGTGGCAGAAAGCAGGTGCTCCTCCTCCTTCTGGGTCTGCAGGTGAGGGAGCTGAGCCCTCATTGCTTCAGTCCACTTGAGGGCTGGAAGCTTTCAGACTTATGCCTTGAGGACAGTTGAGTTTGATGTGTACATATTAGTAACTTTTTCTAAGAGTTTAGATACTGAAAATAACTTTTTTCCAAGAAGATGCCCTAGTTAATTTATTTTTAATTGTTTGTGCTATCTTTTACCGTCTACTGAACATCTAAATTCTCAGCTCTTGTTTCATCTACACAGGAGCATACTGTGCTGTCAAAGTCTCTGGAGAATAGATAGCAGGTGTCTTGTAGCCTACCCGCAGTCATCTGAGTTTTTTCTGACTTTGGTTTTATAAAACTCTTTTTCTTCTCTTAAGTTAATGTAGTTGTACCCATCTCAGTCTGATCGATACATTTGGTATTAGCTGTGAAACATCGAGGGATATGGAGTGGGAAAGGGAATCAGGTCACGAGCATTAGCATAGTTCTTCTGAATTTTGTAGAATTTATTGGTGGCAGTGAGGAGCTGGCTGTGCTTTCAGAGCAGTTACATTGCCTGTGTGCTGGCACATTGCTGAACAGATGTGCAGACTACAGGTCTTGTGACGGAGGAGGTCTTCCTATAGGTGTGCTTTTACCTCCTCTCAGCGGCCATCGTGATGGTGTTAGCTCATGCAAGCGATTCACAAAGCTTTCATGCTCGCAATGCCAAAATGTGCTGTGCTGTGTTCTGTGCTCCCTGATGCTTTCCAAGTGGTTTGTAAACAGAGCTGTGTGCCTTCTCTTCTAAAATGTTCCTTTTCTTGTTTGTGAAACACATTTGGTTCTATGACTGACTTATAAACTCTTTTTCCATTTCTTTTTCTTCTTTCTGCTGTTTTCTCAACTTGCCAGTCTTTGATTTGAGAGAGGCTGTTTGCAAGATGAGTGACTTTATATACGAACAGTTTCTCCTGTGTCCTGGAAGAATCAGTCATGTGTCTGCGTTGCATAATCTTGTTCTAGGTTCCTATGTTTAGAAACCTCAAAGGTTTAAGTTTTTTGAAGTTGTGAAGTTGGGTTATTAGAAGACATGATTATTTCATGTTACAAATCAGAATGTCTGCTTTTCTCTGAATACCCGTTTTGTTTTGTTTTGTTTTAGTGAGTACGGCTCCACAGCAAAAGCCTGTAAGTATTTTACATGTATATTCATCATGTCAGCAGGGACTTTTTACTATTGAGCTTCACAAATTATGTAGCAACTAACTACATAATTTAAAATTTAAAAGTAATAATTTTAACTAATTTAAAAGTGGACATGTTTATAAGTGCTCTGTATCTGCTGCCCCACTCCCCCCAAAAAGAAAAACCTTGACTTTAGATATGGGAATAGCAAAGCTACTGCAAGACCAGTCTCCTCCTGTGCTCTCTGGGCTGCAGTTGGCCAAGTTCAGCGAATTGTAAGGTTTTAGATCAAGTTTAAAAGAATCTTTTAAAAATTACTTTTGCTTGACCTCCAAGTTTCTTATTTTATAGCTAGCTGTTTATGTGTGAGTGGGCATTATCTTTTCTGTGGACCTTTTGTCTTGGAAGAGAAATTCAAGCCTGATGAGTTGTTGCCAGAAAAGTCTAAATCACTCTCATAGTTCTACCCTGATTTAAGGATTTGGATTATGATGCTTTAAAGGTTCTCGCTGCCAGTTGCCAGTGCTTTCTAAGGTATATGGCTATAGCTGGAGGTAGACAAAACTGTGGCTTTTCCTTTTTTGTCCTTTTATATTATATCATTATTTATGAAAATTAATGTTATATTGGCTGTTGATGACAGCTTGGTTTAAGAGCCAAACTCAGACAGTGCTGTTGGCTACCTGTCTTGGTAGGTGTTGTGTTGTTGAGGAGCGAGAATGATTCTGGATAGAAGAGATTCTTGCTAAAAGCAAGGTTTTTCAAGATGCTCAGTTCTCCTAGACTTTCTAATGGAAGTTAGGCACCTTCAGGGGGAAGCCCAACAAAGTATAAGCACAGTCCTATCCTAAGGTAGATCTTTTGACAGAGTTTGTGACTATAACTAAAACTAGAGTAGGAATTTGCCATGTTGCTAGCACTTATATTCTTAAATAGTATTTTAAGAAGAAGCACCTGATATATGGTACTTTCTTACCATGTTGTAGATAGGAAAAATATCTAAAAATAAAAAGAAAAAGCTGAAAAAGAAACAGAAGAGGCAGGCTGAGTTGCTGGAGAAACGCTTACAGGAGATTGAGGAATTGGAACGAGAAGCTGAAAGGAAAATCATAGAGGAAAGCATCCCCTCTGCCGTACCTTCCAATGAACACGATGATGGATATCACCCAGAGGAGAAACTAAAGGCAGCAGTACTAGAGGAGGTGACAGAAGATGAGGCAGCAAAGGATAACGGTTAGTATAACTGTGAGCAGGAGGGAGGGCTGTTGGGTCGGTGTCCTGGAGCTGCGTATCCAGGGACCAGCCAGTCGGCTCCGTGCTGCTGTCTCAGATATTAGGACGATTTTCTCTAACTCCTTGTTGGAGGTTATGGAAAACAGCCTGTATTCTTTTTGTAAAGTATCTGTTAGGCATATGTTAACGTTTCAAAGTAGGTTGTCAAAAAGCGGAAAAGGAAGTCTGAGAAACATAGTGTCTTTTTCCTGTTGATGATGACCCTTTTTTTTCTGTAATTAATGTTTTGCCTCGCTTTAACGCACCTCTGATCTTTTTTTTTTTTTTTTTTTTTTTTTTTTGGTTTTTCGAGACAGGGTTTCTCTGTGGCTTTGGAGCCTGTCCTGGAACTAGCTCTTGTAGACTAGGCTGGCCTCGAACTCACAGAGATCCGTCTGCCTCTGCCTCCCGAGTGCTGGGATTAAAGGCGTGCGCCACCACTGCCCGGCCGCACCTCTGATCTTATTCTGAAACTGCAGAGGAATCAGTTAAGGAATGTAAAAATGGATCAATCGTCTTGAAAAGGAACCAAGCTTTGTTCCTAGTACCACTTGTGTCATGTAGCTCTGGCTCTAAGGGGATCAGAGGCCTCTGGCCGTTAAGGCCATGGGCATGTACACACATGTACACTACACGTTTTAAATTAAAGTCTTAAAAGATCCAGTACAGTAAGCGTCTTTGAAAAAAGCAATGGGAGGGGTTGAAATAAAAGTCTAGTTTTACTCAGAATTTTGCCCCAAGAGCTAACTTGTTCCTGAAAATAGAAGGCTAATTATTAAATAAGCAGAAAACAAGATTTTGTGGTACGTTAAAAGCGTCTTTTAGTTTGGTGTGGTGTTAATCGCAGCACTCAGGAGACAGGTGGATCTTTCAGTTCAGCTCCAGCCTGGTTTACATAGGGAGTTCCAGGACAGTCAGAGCTACACAGAGAAATCCTGTTTGTAAAAACCAAAACCAAAACCAAAAAAATACTAAGTATCTCTTGTTTAAGAAGCTAACTAGTACTACTGTGCAGGAGAGTCATTACTCCTAATCTAACTAGTACTAACTAGTACTACTGTGCAGGAGAGTCATTACTCCTAATCTTAATCTGATATTTTTTAAGGTGAAGCTGAAGACCAGGAAGAAAAAGAAGATGCAGAGAAGGAAAATGCTGAGAAGGATGAAGATGATGTTGAACAGGAACTTGCAAACATAGACCCTACATGGATGGAGTCCCCTAAAGCCAATGGCCATATTGAAAATGGTCCCTTTTTATTGGAACAGCAGCTGGAGGATGAAGAGGATGATGAAGATGACTGTGCAAATCCTGAGGAATATAACCTAGATGAGCCAAATGCAGAGAGTGATTATACGTATGGCAGTTCCTATGAACAGTTCAATGGTGAATTGCCAAATGGACAACATAAAAGTCCAGAGTTTTCCACATCATTATTTTCTGGGCCCTTAGAACCTGTGGCCTGTGGCTCTGTGCTTTCAGAGGGATCACCACTCACTGAGCAAGAGGAAAGCAGCCCATCCCATGACAGAAGCAGAACAGTTTCAGCCTCTAGTACTGGAGATTTGCCAAAAAGTAAGTGTCCCTTTGCATCTCTGTCTGCTTTCCCCGGGCAGAGTCATACCTTTGATAAGGAGGAAAAGATATGTAAATAAGCACTAACCCTCGAATTTCAGTACTTTCATATTCAAGAACAAATGAAATGCTTTAGCAGTGTATCATGTGCTGCCAGGGTTTCTCTTACTCTCTGAAATCCTATCCCTGAACATATTCATTTATTGCTTTTCCAGTGACGTTGGATACTTGGAACATCTTCACCACTAACAACCTCATAGCTTGCTACATACAACCCTTTTCCAGCTGGTGGTAGTAGTGTCTTCAGGGGTTGTTTCCAGCTGGTTGTGGTAGTGTCTTCAGGGGTTGTTTCTAGCTGGTGGTAGTATCTTCAGGGGTTGTTTCCAGCTAGTGGTGGTAGTGTCTTCAGGGTTGTTTCCAGCTGGTGGTGGTAGTGTCTTCAGGGTTGTTTCCAGCTAGTGGTGGTAGTGTCTTCAGGGGTTGTTTCTAGCTGGTGGTAGTATCTTCAGGGGTTGTTTCCAGCTAGTGGTGGTAGTGTCTTCAGGGGTTGTTTCTAGCTGGTGGTAGTATCTTCAGGGGTTGTTTCCAGCTAGTGGTAGTAGTGTCTTCAGGGTTGTTTCCAGCTGGTGGTAGTGATGTCTTCAGGGGTTGTTTCCAGGCAGGGGAGCACTTGCAGTTTTCAGCTCTACTAAGAGACAAGTTGCATTTTTATTTAATGGTTGTCCTTGTTTACATGATTCTAGTTTTGATAAAGCATGATAGCAGATTATAGATTGGATCTTAGGTTCTTATCTGTCTGGGGCCCTTTCTGCAGACCCATATTTTAGGAGCAAATACCATGTAGCTAATTGCATATTAAGGAAGGAAAGATTGTATATCATAGTTAATGTCCATTCTGACCCATAGTGGAAAATTTCAGAATCCTCCTCTGCCCTCTTTAACACTTTTCTTTAACACGTGGCAAGTAATTGAGCCAGCCCAAGAAATTGGCAGAAGATTCTACAGCCTCTTCAGTTGCACCAGGCCAGCACCTCCATTACTCACGGGCTATAATTAATTGTCCTAGTTTGTATTTTGTTTACGTGACTGTGCATGGTTTATGCCTCACCCTTGTTCTAGCCAGGGAGTGGTAGAGTTCACATAAAATAAACACAGGTTCACTTCTGAGCAATGGCACTAGTAACTTGTATTTCTCTGCTTTTATTGTGTCTAGTGCAGCTTAATTTTTCACATATTTACATATTTATATACAAAGTAATTCATGCAATAGCTTTTCATTATTTTTCGCATGACAGTTTAGAACAGTGGTTTCAAATATAGAAAATAGAACCCCATCTTAAAACCTAATCATCATGGGACTTTAATTTCTTAACCTCTTTTTGCCTCAATTTCTTCTGTTAAAGGGAAGCAACAGCCACATTTATTTAGTGTTGTTACTATTGAAAGCAAATGCTATGTATTATTAAATTCAGTACCTGTACCTTGGTTGTTTAAAGTCCCTTAACAGGCATACTCTTTACTGCTCTGCCACATTGATAGTATCTGAGGCTCAGGTCCGGTGGGCAGCTCTTGGGTCTTGTTTACTTGTTTGATTTCACCTACCATGTTATTATTCACTCATCTGGTGAGCCAGGGTAGTTAGGGATAGGTTAGGGCATTATGAAAGACAGAATTTATGATTGTAATGAATGAGTTAGGAATGGTTTCTAATTTAGACAAATCTAAAATTCCATTGCAGAAAGTTAACTGAAAATTCAGAGCTTTTGGGCTGGAGAGATGGCTCAGAGGTTAAGAGCATTGCCTGCTCTTCCAAAGGTCCTGAGTTCAATTCCCAGCAACCACATGGTGGCTCACAACCATCTGTAATGGGGTCTGGTGCCCTCTTCTGGCCTGCAGAAGAGTATTGTATACATAATAAATAAATAAATATTAAAAAAAAATTCAGAGCTTTCACGTAAAGAACACTTACTTGCACACTGTCAGAGAACTAGTTTTATTTCTTGATTGGTAGGATACTGTACAACTAGCTACCTTGCCTGCTTTGTCTTAGAAGGAGTGCGAGGTGTAACTCCTGCTTGGGCCTTACGGTCTCCACACAGCAGCCCGTCTTCCTCTATTTGCAGTCTCTGCTTACTTTGCTGTTCCTTTGGGAAATTTACCAGGTCTATACACCTTAAGTGTTGACACCACATGGCCTCTGTCCTGACATTTTTGTTCTTATGCTGTAGTCTTTTTCTCACTTCCTGTGCCTGTCCATGATGTCCATTGGCTGCTATGGCATTGATGACTCAATCCCTGTTGATTGACTCAATTCCTACTGAGTCATAGCAACATGTAGGGCCCAAGGAGAAAGTGGTAGATCTGCCCCAGTGCTTCCATCCCCAGTGAGAGTGGCTTGAGGTATGGAGTAAACCATGTGTGGGGATGCTATGGATCTTAGCTAAAACATGCCGTATTGTGTTGGTTATCTTCTGCATGCCCGTTCTTTTCTGTCATATGCCCTGTGTGGTGGTTTTTGTCAATTTAATACAAGTCACTTGGGAAGAAGGAACCTCAATTGAAGAACTGCTTTCATTATATTGGCCTGTGGGCAAGTCTGTGGGGGCATTTTCTTAATTAATGATTGATGTGAGATGCCACAGTTCTGGGCTGTATTGGAAAGTTGAACAAACTGTAAGGAACAAGTCAGTAAGCAACATTCCCCTCTGGTCTTTGCTTCAGTTTCTGCATCCGGGTTCCTGCTTGAGTTTCTGTCGTGATTTCCCTCAATCATGGTCTGCACTGTGGAAGTATAAGCCAAGTAACCTCTTTCTTCTTTCAAGTTGGTTTGCTCAATGTTTTATTATAGCTACAGAAGGCAAACTAGGTCACCCTTGCCAGCCACTTCACACAATAGGATCTTACCTGCCTTGGCCCTAAGGTCCAGATCGTTGTTTGGCTGTATTGTTTCAGAGCCTTTTGGCTTATTTCTGTGTATTGTGCCTCCACCTGCAATTCCTGATTTCCTTCCAAATCACTCTTCCAGTTTTACATCGTGCTAATCAGATCAGTTCCTTTGTTCCTAATTCTTCACAGCTTCTCATGGGGTCCAGCAGTCAGCTCCACATTGCTACCTGTGCCTATGAGCAGCACAGCAATCAACTGAAGCACAGAAATGAATTATTAGGGCACCTCTTTGAAGTAAAGTAGTTACTTGGAAAGTCTCGCTCAATAAATAGCTATATATGTCCTCTACTTATATTTTATAGAAACTGCATGCTATAGATATTAGGGATACTTGTAAATATTTAAGCATTTATTGTCTGAAGAATTAACTAAAGTTTTTTCTGTTACTCAGTCCATTCTCGGTTCTCCTCTTTAGTTTGAAAATAGTTTTTTATTTTCCCTGATCCAAGGTATGGTAAAACAGTGTACCCTCCCCGCAGGAAGTAAGCAGTGGTGTGCGTTTGTGTTGGTTTGTGCCATCAGAGTGAGATGGACACATAGAACTGTAAAAACATGTCAGGGCCAAATCATAGTGTTTGAAGAACTTAGATGCCAGGTGAAAGGACCTTGATAGCCCTGGACAGTTGAGATGAGGAGATTGTCTTAGATCATTAGCTGCTAGACGAGCCACGGCAGCCAATGGACATCTTGTCTTACGAATCCGAAGGGCAAAGGATCAGAGCAGAGTGGTCTTGTGAGTTTGGCTGCTGGGTCTCTTTAGAGTCCTTACTCCATAATCCTTTTAGTCGGTCCTGATCAGGTTGCCATGGTATGGACATTGTATTTTATCTCTTGATCCTTAGGATATTCTCTATCTAGAAATACACGTGTCTTTTATAGCATATCCCATTATCTTCTCCCTGTTCCCCAAATGATCTGACTAGCTTCTGTTTCTCACATAGTTTGATACTCTGAATCATCCCTCCATAAATACTGAGCATTCTCATTGTGCTTCCAAACAGCATGCTGATGCCTCTGGGCCACCCCAGCTGGCGATCTTTTAAACCTTTTGCAGATCGTGTGCTCGACTGTGATAAGGGTCTGAAGTGCCCGCCTCCGCCTGGGAGTTCTCCTGCTCGTGCTTTCCTTCAGTACCAGCCCTCCCAGAAAAGTTTTCTCAGGGGCTGGCAGAATGGCTCAGTAGGTAAAGGCACTTTTCCTCCAACCCTCGTAACATGGATTCAATCCCCAGAACACACGGTGTGTTCTCTGTGTGTCACCTTCATACAGGTGCTGTGCTCCTCCCTCCACACCACATGAAAGTATAAAAAGAGAAGAAAGGATTTTCAGCGTCACCTTCGCAATCATGCGTCGTCTTAGTTTTGTGTCTCCTTGTGGCGTAGTTTTCTGGTGTGTTAATATGGATTGTGTGTGCTTGCATTATTACCTGTATGCTCTCTCTTTGTCTCTGCCTCTCTCGTCTTTATGAGACAGGGTTTCTCCATATAGCCCTGGTTGTCCTGAAACTCAATCATGTAGACCAGGCTAACCTTGAACTCAGCTCTCCCTGCCTCTGCCTCCTGAATGCTGGGATTAAAGGTGTGTGCCATCACTGCCTGGTTATTACTGGCTGTATTTTCAACCAGTGTATGACATGAGTTTCCTAATTCTAGTGTGTTTTTACTGTGTTCTGGCACCATAATGACATATAAAAAGGGCCTGGGTAAGTGTTTGTCAAAGGAATTGATCAGGTATAAGCATTAATTGTCCTAGTTCCGACCCTCATCTAGATAGAGAGGCTGTTTGTACCTTTGTTTTAGCATGTTTTAAACATGTAGTGCGTAACTGAGTGCTGTCAGCTGTCTCATCACCTACCATCTTGCTTGACAAAAGAGATCAGATTTTGAGAAAGTAGCTTCAAATTCCAGTGCTTCCTAAACTAAAACCTGCCATTTTTATTCATGTTCTAGTGGAGGCAGAGAAAAGTTAGCAGCTTTTCATTTTGGAAGGGAAAGAGTGCCAGTAAGTCATTTGTGTTAGCATCATCATCAGAAAGAAACGCTATGGCAGGTCACTGTGGGGAGACTAAATCTAATCAGTGAGTCCAGGCACACTTAAGAGTGAGTTTGCAACAGGTGTGAGTGCATCTGTGTTCAGTGGGTTTTTTCAGGGCCCTCCCCTCACATGGAAACTAAGACACACAATAATATTTTATCACCTCTTGTGTTCTCATACAATTAAATTATTGAAATAAATTGTCTATAATTGTTTGAGACACATTGTAATCTGAATAGCTTAGTCTGAATAACAAAACTAGAGGATAATAGCATGCTATCATATTTAGTTTAGTGAACATTACAGGCAAATGTTAGCTGCACAGAAACTAAACATGTGGTAATGTTGTCCTGAAAGTAGACTTCCTGTGATGCATTTGAATCACACAGCTTTTCGAGGTGTCTTTAAAGACAACCACTAGGAAAAATTAGTAGATTACAAACTACCTGCTTCCCTGGTACCGACATCCGCTGACCCAGCTACCTAACCTGAAGTCTAGCACCGAATGTCTATATAGTTTCTTCAGTGCCTGCTTACTCACTGACTCTAAAGCAAAATTAAGTCCTGGCCATTCAGGAAGATACTGTTCTGACTTGAGTATGCATTTCTTTTGGGGTAGAGGTTATTCCATTTCATTTCTTCCTGAAAATAGTCTCAAAGAAGTTGTCATTTTCTAGGCTTTAAATTCATAGGTATTGAAACTAAGATTTGAATTCATTTGAACAAAATTGTTCTTGACAGTGACAGTGGAGGAGGTGGTGTTGCGGGTGTGTCTCCAGAGTACTGTGCTTAGGTCGGTTATTCTGCTCATTTCATTATCATTATTTCCTGAGTTTCTGTGTTTCTTTTATTTTCCCTAGCTCCTGCCTAGTCTTTGATAAAACCCTGTGTGTGTGAGACCACCCTTATACAGGGTTGTGGGCATAAGGCAAGTGGCAAGAAGAGAACCTCTTTGCCTGTCTGGCCCAAGTTGATTCATAAACTCAGGAAAAGCTGTCAGAGTTCAAACACTGACCAGAGTTGAGACCCTGTAGCCTGCCTCTGGATTATCTGGATGGTTTAGAACCTGGTGGCCCTGCTTCGGTCTGCCCTGCTGTTAGCAAGACTGACCTTACCTCCTTTATGGGATTTACCAAGAAACTGAATCCCCTCAAGCACCATGGCTCCTTAGTTCAGTACACTGAAAGACACAGTACACACAAGCGTTAACCTGGCATGAAAAAAATGACTCCCCAACAAGGGCATTAATGTTCTGCACTGAGCTGAGTTTTCTCAATAGTCTTAACAGTCTGTAAATTCCAATTCAATATGACCAAAAATGTGAACATGGAAGGGCTCAGATTAAGTACGAAGATGAACGTGCTGACCTGCGCTAACTGCTTACAACATAGCTAAGGCTGAGCTGAGAACTTCTCTGAATCCAGTGGCCCTAGGCCTGGCCTGCTATAGGTCATCATATGCCTTAATGCCCACTCCAGCTATTGACACTGGTTGGCCTCTTCCTGTTCAAAACTAAACCATAAGAGGTAGCCTCTGCCTATAATCTGCTTTTGCTTATCAGTTGTCAAATAGCCCTTGATGTCTTTGACTGTTCAGTTAAGGAAGCTGTAGTAGGGAATGCTCTCAGTGTTGAGGTAGTATTCATGATCACATGGCATCGGTGAACTGCATATCGCTCAGAACCGTTTGGTTACCCGTCTTTATCTTTAAGTGGCTTTAATGTTTCCGCAGTAGTCCAGCCCGCGGGATTCTAGGTTTATCCACAAAAGGCTGTGCTTGACAAGCACTGTGCGCACACGCGCAAGCCTTTCGTCCTGTGCTAACTGTCTTGTGTTTGCTCATGGCAGCAAAAACCCGGGCAGCTGACCTGTTGGTGAACCCTCTGGATCCACGGAACGCAGATAAAATTAGAGTAAAAATTGCTGATCTGGGAAACGCTTGTTGGGTGGTAAGTAGAGTTTTCATTTTACATTTTAATTATGATTTTGTGTGAGGAGATGCTCTTTTTGAAACAGTATTTATCACATCTCTTCCTTTTCAGCATAAACATTTCACAGAGGATATCCAAACACGTCAGTATAGGTCCATAGAAGTTCTGATAGGAGCCGGCTACAGCACTCCCGCAGACATTTGGAGTACAGCATGCATGGTAAGAGCCGTAGTCTCTGGAAGTTTCAGTGCGTTTCCGGCTCCCTGTCACATCGAGGGGTACCGTCAGATGTCTTCTCACAGCAGAGGGTGACTGCACTGAAAAGTTTGTAGCACTGACAGGTGACCTCTCCCAGAGCTTCAGGAAGGCTCTTCATCTGACAGTGCAGTTGCTTTCTTTCTAACTCAAGAGTTCTGCCTTGTTTTCCGGCTCTCCTGAGACAGTAGTGGTGGCACAAACGTCCTCAGTTTGAGTCTGTTTCCCCAGGAACACAGTGGTCCTCTCCTGGGGGCAGCAGGAACATCCCTTTGACTTGGGCATTCTAAACTAAACCCAGAATTGGCACACATCATGTAAACAGGTGTGTGTAACTGTATGTCCACATATATGCACGTGCATGTGGAGGACAGGGATCCTCAGTGTCATTCTGGTTTTCTTGAGACAGGATAACTTGTTCTAGAACTCTTGATTAGGTTCAGTTGGTCTGCTCCCCTAAGTGCTGGTTTTACAAGCATTGATATATGAGTTCTGGAGATGAAACTCATAGACTTCCATGGCAGACACTTTCCTAACTGAGCCATCTCTTCATCATCTTCAGCTCAGGATCTTTTTATTTGTTTCATTTTTGAAATGTAGCCCAGACTGGGTTGAGTGCTGAGATTCCAGGATTGTTGCCATTTGCCCTACACTGAATTGAGAAGCATGTGTTGTTCCTCACTCATAAGCTAATACCAGGTTGTCTTTCACAACGTGTTCAGCCAGTTTGGCACATTCTTCTCAGTCAGCTTCTTGTTGGTCTTTGGTGGGAAAGGTGGCATGTGTGTTTGTGTAGTTTCCAGCGCTGCCATGTTTATCCTATTTAGTATTACTTAATTTTATTGTAGTTCTAGGGATGGAGCCCAGAGGTTCACACCCAATAGGCAAGTATTCCTCTAACTGAATCACATCCTCAACTCTTGTAATCACTTTTTAGAGAAATTCTCTTTGAATATCTAAATGAAAGGGTTCCTGTACAAGGCTTAGTGCTCATCTTCTGAAAGGGGAGGAGGTGAAAGGGGAGAGCAGAGTAAATATTATGCTTCCTATTGTTCAGAACTTAATCATTGTTTGGAATCTTCTGTATTTTGTGTCCAGTAGTGCTAGTATAAAAAGCATTTTAACCATTTCAATTTTTTTGGTCAGGTGTGGTGGCACATGTCTTTAGTCCCAGCACTTGGGAAGCAGAGGCAGGCAGATCTCTGTGATTTCAAAGCCAACCCTGGTCTCCAAAGCGTACTCCAGGACAGCCAAGGCTACACAGAAAAACCCTTCTCGAAAAACCATAGATGCCCCCCCACACACACACGTGTGGTATGTCTGTATACCCGTTGTTGTGCATGCCTGTTGTCTGATTCCCTGGGACTGGTGTTACCACTGATCGGCCCTGTCTACACTAGGAACTGAACCTGGGCCCTCTGTAAGAGCAGCAAGTGCTCTTAACCGCTGAGTCATGTCTCCAGTCAGTGTAAAAGCATTTTGTTAAGCAGATAGTGCTAGATGATGTGAGAGACATAAGATGCTTTTCATCTTTAAAGTTACCATTATCTGAGATGATGATTGGCCAGATAGGAAATACAATGCCTTCCTAGGTTCTTGTTCTAATAATTCTAGAAAATGAATTTTAAATTATTTTAAAATTTTGTTTTTCAATGAGATCCTAAAATCCAGTTATAGTGGCTGAGAGAAGCTACTGCCCATGTGATAGCTACTTTATTTTCAGGGTCGGTGTGAGGGTGGAGGGAAGGCAAAGCCAGATCAGAAGGGAAGGAGTGAGTGCCTTGACCCGATGGGCTGTGTGCTGGGCAGGCCTGGCCGGCTCAGTTTCCATTTGTCCTCAGCAATATGGAGTCCATGTGCCAGGGCTGCTTAGGTCAGGCTCTGAGAACTCTGTGAACCCTGAAATCTTGTGCTTCTAATTTTGGATATTAAGTTTGGTGATATAACCAGAAAAGCAGGACATCACAGTATGTGGGTAACAGTTCAGCTGTTGGCATCCTCTTATACCATGCTGTCTGTCTTTGTCCCTGTGCTCTGTGCAGGCTTCCAGCCGTCCACCACGCTCTTGCTGGGAAGTGTTCATAGTTGGAAACCATGAGACAGTAAGGAAATGCTGACTCTGTCTCTGTTTTTCCCCTTTTAAGAGACTGCTTCTGGTGATCTCAGTGCTGTGGGGCTGCTCAGAGGTTGTTGCCAGTCCAGTTCCCTCCTTACAAGGTTGTAACTGTGGTCGGTCACTTGTTCTTCCTAAAGAACAAGTCACAGAGGAGGAGCCAGAGCTTGTTCACCTTTTTCCCCCTCTGAAGTTTAGATTTGCCCAGCATTGATAAGGCCATAGGCCGTTACTGTAAAATCCATACCCTTTCCAGTTTTACAAATGGTATAACTCGACCAGAGGCTGCATTGGAAACAAGAAGTTCTGGGTGTGATGAGGCCCCACTACTGTTGGGAGGACAGTTTGGGCTCTGTAGCTGGACAAGTACAACCAAGAAAGGAAGCAGGATCTCCCAGTTCATGGCCTTTGGCACCTTGTGGGTATAAATGTGTAGTGTATATCAACATGAAGTCTGTATGTTCACTGCTACCTCTTTGTACACGGTGTCTTTGTTTAAATAGGGAGCTCTTGTGTCCCCATGATGAGTCCTCGTCACAATCAGAATGAAAAAACAAAATTTTACTTCTGACAAATTTCTCTAGACTTCTCCAGCAATGGTCATGTCATGACCTTATTTGGTCAGAGCAGAAAAGGAAGTGCCTGTTCCCTGGAACTTAGAACAGTGATGGGGACTAGAGTAAGAGCAGGAGGAAGATTCCAGAGTTGCCTAATATTGAATACTAATAATAGAACTTGTAGTGGAATAGCTTAGTATATTGATGGCGATAATGTTCCCTATTTCCACAGCTGCTAGCATTAAAACATTTTTTGTGATCAAAGTGGGGAGGGCTGTTTTCATTCTAACATGTATTTACCTTGCTGTATGTTATATTTATTCTAACATGTTATTTGCCCTGCTATATGTCATATTCATCCAGGGATCTATCCTACCTTTCTCTTCTTTTTTTAATTCTTTTTTTTTTTTTGATGTTTTCCTCTTTTAAAAAATATTTTTATTTTATGTGTATGGGTGCTTTGCGTGCATGTATATCTATGCACCACATACAGGCAGATTCCATGAAGGCCAGAAGAGGATATTAAATCCTGTGGAATTGGAGTTACAAAAGGTTCTGAGCCTACCATGTGGGTGCTGGGAACTGAACCTTGGTCCTCGGAAAGAGCAGCCAGTGCTTTTACTCCCTGAGCCATCTCTCCGGCACCAAGCTCATCTTTTTATTAATCATTTCATTGATATCATCTTTAAGTACTACACTGGAAACCTGAGTGCTGTTCAAATAATCATCTTCTAAAAAAAAGTATCTGATAATATCGATGATGGGCAAAGAGAAGCACATCGAGGGTTCTCCTTAACCTGGATCCCAGTGGCTTCTCCAGTCTCTTTCATCCTGTTAGGGCTCCAAATTTTTCTCCTGGCCTGCAGGTTATTGAATGGTTTTACAAGCACGAAACAGTCTTGTCCACTTGGAATTGGGGCCAAATAAATAATTTTCTTTCTCAGAGGTTGGTCCAGCTGCCATGATTGTTAATTGGGTGGCTGGGTGTGTGTGTGTGTGTGTGTGTGTCCCAACTGAGAGTCTTTGTGCACTGTGTGTTCTTGTTGCAGCTGCAGTGCTGGGCTGTCAGGTTGTCTTCTGCTGAGATGACATTGCTGTGCCCTCTCAGACCCAAGTCTGCTTTGGGACCTCCTTCTCAATCAGGATGTAATTCGTGTATTTAAACATTAGGGAGTGTGGCTGTGCTGTTAGTTGGACAGCTGTAACCTGGTAAATGAGCCTCAAGGAGCCTGCTCAGCACTCTGGCCATTAGAAGGGAGAGAAAGGAGATGACTAATGTTGGGAATGCTCTTCAGCAGGAGTGCGAAAAGGAGAGACATTGGCATGGTTGCCTGTTCACCAGCATCAGCAAGCAGGAAGAGCTTAACACAGTAGCATTAAATCTGGGAGAAGCTAAAAATGCGAGTTAACCTTTAAAAAATTTTTTTTCATTATCAGCACAATAGTAGTTGCTGTCTTTGCATATCTCACACAATCAGACTCCTGTATGTATAATGAAAAAGATAGTTTGTTTCTTTCTTTTCTTTTCTTTTCTTTTCCTTTTCTTTTCTTTTCTGAGCAAAGGAAGTAAAACTGAGTGAACTTGTCTTCATGCTGATGTTCTGAGGGATAGTAGGTAGCACCGTGAGGTGTAGTGTTTCCTGCATCTAAGGAGGGCCTGGAGGGTAGAAAAGAAAGGAGTCTTGGTCCTAGGTGCTCCTCTGGTTGAGTCAGAGATGAGTAAACTGATGATGACCAAGATGCTGGAACTAGTCCTTCATCCTAAGTGCATCGACAAAGCCCAGCAACATCTGATCTGTGGGCCTTGGACTCACGCAGGCCTGCCCGAGTCCTGAACTGAGCCTTATTTCACTCTATGTAGAGTGTGCAGTGACCAGAGCTGCTGCTGACTGCTGGGTAGCTCTGTGCCACTTCCTACAGTGGGAGGAGCCTCAGCTCTTCCCTCTCCCATGAGAAGACATGTAAAAGTAAGCCTGTAGCTTCTGTGAACTTTTCTGGAAGAAAGGAAAACTAGGGGTTGGGCTTTTCTAGGATGTTCTTTGGTCTGCTTGTGCTTCTCTGCAAAAGTAGGCTTCCTCTAGCAAAGAACTGCTGGCTCTTGAGCCACCTCTGAAGTGTTCAGCTTGTCGTGTGTTGTGTCCTAGGCATTTGAGCTGGCAACAGGAGACTATTTGTTCGAACCGCATTCTGGGGAAGACTATTCCAGAGATGAAGGTGAGTGTTGTTGCCCAGTGAGTACCTTGGTGTGGATCTAGAGAATATTGTTTACTGTTTGACTGAAGCAGAGACAAGTTTTGGGTTTTCAAACACTAAATTCAGATGCCTTTGCTTTGAGTTTGAAGCCCCCTAAGTGCGGGTGAATGGGCAGCACCCACCCAACAGTTTTCCAAGTCCATTACGGTCACTCTGGTTCCTTCGTCTACCGCTCTGCTGCCCATTTTGCTGTCCTGTCTGGGAGCTCAGTTGAACACCAGGGAATTCAGACTTGAATTCCTTCTGTGAACCTGCCCATCTTCATGCTTCCTTGCTTGCAATGCTGAGGTAGCCTGGGGTGAGCTGGCCTCAGTCACTGTTGCTGCTCCAGTTGGTATCTGAGACCTGCCATTCCCACGAACCTCTGCATGGATGTGCTGCAGACATTGTTGATTTGAATCTAGTTCTGATTTTTTACTAATTTCACTTTTCCCCTCTTCTTTTATCCCATCCTTCCCTTTGCCCTCCCCATTCCTATATCCTTTTTTTTTTCTCTCCTCATAGACCACATAGCCCACATCATAGAGCTGCTAGGCAGTATCCCAAGGCACTTTGCTCTGTCTGGAAAATATTCTCGGGAATTCTTCAACCGCAGAGGTAGTACCTCTTCTCTTTGAAAAGCGCCACGATGCAGACAGAAATGGAATAGCTGCAGGAGCAGCAGTAGTGGTGACCAAAGCATTTCTTCTAAATTCCAAAAGCAGCTGAGCAGAACGCCTGTGCTGGTGTGCATGCCGGCGAAGACCAAGTGTGCTCTGTGCTGTGACACACTCAACACTGGCCTCGTGCTGGTACTCAGCACAGTCGAGTGCCCTCTAGCGTTTAGTTTTGAATCAACTGGACAAATCCTGTTTTTGGTCATTCAGGTTGCGCTCCGTTTCTGTCTGCGCGGGCAGTGATAGTGTCTGCATGCAGTGTACTGATTAAACTGTCGTGTGTTTCTGTTTTGCTGGCAATGTTTCCCAATGCAGATCACATAGCATTGATCATTGAACTGCTGGGGAAAGTCCCTCGAAAATACGCTATGTTGGGGAAATATTCCAAGGAGTTTTTCACCAGAAAAGGTAACGGTATTTATGCAACACTGATTTTCAGCATAATCCTCTCCCAAAGGGAGAAGTAGTACACTCATGTTTGGGCAGTGGAAAAGATCAAGACTTTTCAACTGGGGAATTCTTCTGAAGAAGGTACTCATGAAATAATCTGGAATCATCTGGTATCTGTGGAGTGAGACTTTTGTAAGAAAACAGACTTACAACAATCCTTACTGACTGTACATACTATCTGTCCAAATGTTTGTGGAAAGGACTTGCAGTGGCTTTTGGAAAAGAGCTAGACTGAGTGAGCATGATGGCTCCTCTCTAATCCCAGCACTCGGGACAGTCTAGAGATGAGCTTCATATGTAGCCATGGGCATTCTCTTGGAGATGTCTGAGCTATTTGACACTGTGGGGCTGTGCTATGAAGATGGTGATTGCCCTTAATGATACCATTCTCACTGACCATTCCTTGGCCGCGACGTTGATCAGTTGATTGCCATTTGTAGTCTCCAGGCAGTATCAATGCTTAAAAATACCTCAAAAGCCCCAGGGTCTCCCCTCACCCTAAAAAATGACTCCTCAGGAAAAGCTGGGACTCTTTAATCTTAGCAGTTGGGAGGTGGGTGTAGAAGGTGCGGAATTCAGGGTCATCCTCAACTAGGTTAGCCTAGGCTACATAAGATCTTGTCTGATGACAACAAAACTCTCAGGTGCTGTTGCCTTTTGAGCTTCTTTGGTGTTTTAATTGTTTTTACCAGCTTAGGTTCAGTTTTGTTTACATTCTCCTTTAAAGAAAGTTTGCTTGAGGACTGGGGAGAAAGCTAGTTGGCAAAGGGTTTGCCATACAAGCTTGAGCTGAGCTCAATCCCATTACTCACTTAAGAAAGCAAAGTGTGCTGTCATGTGCATTGTAATTCTGGTGCCTGGAACCCTGGGGCTCTTTAGCCATTCAGCCCAGCAATGTCAGGCTCCAGGCCCCAATGAGAGACAGTGCTCAGAAGTTAACAGCTCCTAAGGAACAACAGCCTCCATTGTCCTCTGCCTCCCCAACGTGTACACATATATATGCATGTCTTAAGAACGTGTGTGTGTGTGTGTGTGTGTGTGTGTGTCTGTGTACCCTCAGCTTGAGTAGGACATGGAAAGCCCAGTTGAAGTTGTTTTAACTCCCCTTCCTTTCTCCCATTCCTCATCTCTTTTTAAATTACATTTATTTACTTACTGGGGAGGTCATATGTGACATGGGGTGTACGTGGACATCAGAAGACACTTTTGCTGTTGTTTCTTCTCTCCTTTTTAATTAATGCATATGATCTGGGGATCAGATCCATGTCAAAAAGGCTTTGCGGCAAGCCTCTTTACCTCCTAAGCTAACCATCTCACTAGCTCTCTCCCCCCTCCCTCCGTGTGTGCGTGTGCTTGCGTGCGTGCGTGTGTGTGTGTGTGTCTTTTGCCTACAGTCTACCATGTGTATACATGGTTCCTACAGAAGCATCAGATACCATGGGATGGTTTTGAGCTGCCATGTAGGTCTTGAGAAGCAAACTTTGGAAGAGCTCTTTAACTACTGAGTCATCTCTCCAGTCCTTCTTTTTTCTTTTTGAAACAGAGCCTTGATCTCCTGGTCCTCTAGCCTCAGCCTTCGCAGTGCTGGAGCCATAGACATGGTGTGCTTCTTGGCTCCTTAGGTTATGCAGCTGTAAGCCATTAATTCAGTTCTACAGCAGCAGTGGTATATCTTCTTACTCCTGCCTGCTGGACTGAGGGGCCCAGATTAATAGTTTCTGGGAGATGTACCTGTCCTATTGGGCACATTTCACATGGGCTTTTTTCTCAGCACCCGTGCTCCCAGGACGTGTGTGTGTGTGTGTGTGTGTGTGTGTGTGTGTAAACAACCGTTTTTAGCACTTGTGCTTTAGTACTTAAGTGCTTAGGTTCTTTTTGAGCTACTTGTTTGAAAGTGATTTGCAAGGAGAAAGTTAGTATGCATTCTTGTACTCCCACCGTTGGTATCTGTCTATCTCAGCTTTAAAAACAGGGTTTCACTGATTTTCTTTTTAAGCTTTATTTATTTTGTGTGTATTTTATGCAGTGTTTTTTCTGTCTACATGTATGTGTGTACATTACACGTGTGCCTGATGTGCAGGGAAGTAAGCAAAGGGCATCAGATCCCTGGGACTGGACTTGTGGATGGTTGTGAGCGGCCATGTGAGTACTAGAAATCGAACCCGGGTCCTTTGCAAGAGCAATAAGTGCTCATAACCACTGATACATATCTGTAGTTCCTGTCTTTTAATGCTTGATCCTCCAGCCTCACTACCACCATGCTGTGTACTTAATACTCTTTTTAATTTGGTGTTACTGTGGTAAATAGAATGATTTTTCCCTTTTAAACAAGAGAGACTCTGTGATATGGCCATAAATCCCTTATGACCAGGAGTTTGGGTTTACAGACTCCTTTCTGGTTGTTGGTTGGTTGGTTATCACCATGGCAATCAGAAGAGGGTTGGACTTTGACAGATGTACAGTATTAGAAGGAGGAGTGAAGACGTGTTATGAAAGTATTTCTATGAGAATGAGAAAATGAGTTTTGTTTTACTTTGTTTTTAAATAATAGGCTTTGTAGACCAGGCTAGCTTCAAACTCACAAAGTTCCTTCTCCCTCTGTCTCTCGAAGGTTAGGATTAAAGGCATATACCACCATGCCCAGCGTAACATGCCACAATTGATAGACAAAAGCAGAATGTAAAGTTGTCATTTTGCTTTGAGCCATATCTGCAGCAGAACACTCATGAATTGTTTACTAGGAATCCTTTTCTGCTCTTTGTTCCGAGGTTTCCACCCCTACCACTGGTCTGAGGAGGGCAGTGAGTTTCATGTGTTAAAAACAAGCATCAGATGCAGCTGACTGGTCTCTTTCTTACGAATTCTAGAAGTCACAACCAGTACTAGTTCTGGGCATTCCTTGGCCAGAAGTTAAAAACTGAACTGAATTTTGAGACAAGCAGTGTAGTTACCCAATTAAGTTTAACTGGCTGCTTATGCTCTTGGATGTGAACATTACCCACCTGAGACCATAAAGAACCAGAATGTGGTGGGTGTGGCTTATAGGAGTGAGGTTGGAGACTCACTTGGAACTGAAGGCCAATCTGGGCTACATAGTGAGATCCCCTCTCAAAATGAGTAAAGGAGGAGACAGTTAGGATGTGTCCCAGTAGAAGTCAGCACCACTGTGGATTTTGTTCTTTCTCCTGTTCCTTAACAAGTGAGTGGCAACCCCCAGGGGGTTGGTGAGTAAATCAGTGATCCTGATTTGGCTGTTTTCTTTGACCATCTGTAGCCATTGTTTTAGTGAATTTATTGTGTTAAAAATGGATTCATCGGCTGGGCAGTGATGGCACACACTTTTAATCCGAGCACTTTGGAGGCAGAGACAGGCGGACTCTGTGAGTTCGAGGCCACTCTGGTCTACAAGAGCTAGTTCCAGGACAGTATCCAAAATGACAGAGAAACCCTGTCTCAAAAAAACAAAATAAAACAAAAAAAAAAAATGGACTCATCGAAGGTGATAGGTTACCTGAACTTGTTCCCACATGGAGCATCAACTACAGTGGGAACATCTGACTGCACATCCGACTTCGCTCTTACGATGTCGTTAAATTCAGGGCTCCTATTAAATTGCTCACCAGGTAAAATCTGCCCCCAAATCAGATAGCCTGACTTTGACCCCAGAACTCAGAGAATACCTACTGCTTGCTCTACGTACTCATGCATGGCACATGTGTTCCCACACACAAAACAGATACTTCCAGATGCTACAGATGTAATAAAGGGACTAGAAGAATGACTTCGCAGTTAAGAGCACTGGATGCTCTTGCAGAGGACCTGGGTTTAATTCTCTGTACCCACATGGTGGCTCACAATTATCTATAATTAAAGTTCAAGAGGATTCAACAACTTCTTTCAGCTTTCATGGGCTCTAGGAACACTCATGGTGCACAGATATGTATGCAAGCAAAATGTTCATGCACAGGAGAAAAAAATGTTAATAAAAAAGTAAAGATTTAATTAAATTAAATTGAATTGAATATTTCAGAAGTGCAGTGAGGTCCACATGCAACAACACATCTTAGTGTCGGGACCAGCATTCCAATGCTCTGAGTTCTGAGGTGGGATAGTAAGGGATGTGAATTTTCACAGAACACACCACCATGAGGTTTCCTGTATACATCTCAGGCTGGCCTTACACTCTTTGTAGTCCATATCTTTTTTTTAAATATATATATATAATGTATATAATATTCTGTCTGTGTGTATGCCTGCAGGCCAGAAGAGAGCATCAGACCTCATTACAGATGGTTATGAGCCACCATGTGGTTGCTGGGAATTGAACTCAGGACCTTTGGTAGAGCAGGCAATGCTCTTAACCTCTGAGCCATCTCTCCAGCCCCTGTAGTCCATATCTTTAATTTACATATTTAACCTGAAACTCAAGAATGTTTTAAACTTAACCTCCAGGGCTACCTGAAAAGTAGTGACCTGTGAGAAGTGCGAGGAGCAGAGTCCGTGGGCACAGTTCCTCTTTGCTAGTACTGACAGGCTTCATGTGGGCAATGTTCTGCTCCGTTTTCTTGGTTTCAAGTTTTAAAAGAATCAAAAATTCTCATATCATTCCAGTTTTGCATCTGCATGGAGTGTGTGATTATCTCACGGCTTTAGGAACACGAGGAACCTTCTGGGAAGGATGGACATGGCCGGTGTGAGGCTAACAGAAGACAAGCACAAACCAGAGCAGTGTGACTACTCTAGCACTTCCTCTTGCTCACACGGTTTTGCCTGGCAACTGCAGGACAAAGGCCACTGAGGCAGTGGACGGGGTGTACACGTGGGTGATGCCGTTCCCCGGCAGCAGAAAACCACACTCACCATAGGCTGCATAGATGAGTGCGGGTGGTCTTATTTATTGTGTTGTTTTGTTGTTAAGACTTGTTTTCTGTATGTGAGGTGTTGTTTATGTGCACCATATATGAGCCTGGTGCCTTCAGAGGTCAGGTGTCAGGTCCCCTGGAATTGGTGTTGTAGATGGTTGTGTATCACCATGTGGATCCCAAGAACTGAACCTGGATCCTCTATAAGCGTAACAAGTGTTCTTAACTGTTGAGTTTCTCTAGCTCTTGATTGTAGGTTTTAAGGAGTGTTTTGGTACTTAGTCTAAAGCTGTATGATCAGAGCAGTGAAATTATTGTAAATTTGAAATAATTTCCACCATACAAGCAGAATGTTCCTTGTTCAAAGTGCTTGAGACTGAAAGAGCTGTGGATTCCTGAATTCCTCAGACGTTGAAATATTTACATACGTATGATAAACTAACTTGATGATTTGACACTAAAGGACACAAAACTCACTTCTATTTCATGGGCATGTAAATGCACATAGGCTGTCACAGCTGGCGTTGAATGTCACTCATCATATGAGATCCAGTGTGTACTTTTCTTCCTTATCATGATGGTGCTCAGAGTCTCAGGTTTTGGACTAGGGATTACAACTCACTGATCTTCCTGTCCCTGCTATGTACTTTTCCACAGCTGGTGACATGGTGCATCTTTTAGTTTCTCTTATTCCATATCCAAAAATTCTGTCAATAACAGAACAGAAATACATTTATTAAAAATTATGTATGTACTGTTTTCTTTGTCCTATCCCCAGTTAGTAGAATATAACTATTTCTCTGGCTCTTGTATTGTGTTCAGAGGTATAGTGTGGAGGTGAGTGTCTTGTGTAGTAATATAGAGCTGTAATCCCATCGTTGAGGATATGAAAACAAGATTGAAAATTCCAGGTCAGTCTGGGCTACATAGTGATAACCCTGTGTCAAAAAATATATGACAGTGTAGTGTGTGTGGTTGTGTGGTATGTGCAGTGTGTGTAGGTTATATGCAAACACTGTACTATTTTATTTAGGAGATTTGAATATCCTTGGATTGTTGATGAAGGTACAATCTTGGAACCAGTTTCTATGGGTTGAGAGATGGATCTACTGAGTTTGATGCCCATTGAAGGAAGGACGAACACTTATGTCAATACAGAATAATTAAATTTCAAGAGAGTTTCTTCTGTTACCAAAGATTGAGCCTCAGTGTTGTGTGTGAACTGTAATCTTAACTGTTGGAGATTGATGGCTGTGCTCGTTCTGTGGCTAGGCTACTGAAAATGTACCTGGGAGGTGTTTGCTGCCTGGAGAGCTGGGTTCTAATGTGCAGCTGCTTTCCATGTTCATCAGTATATTTTAAGTCCTGTGACTCTGTAAAGCATAGCTTTGAGACTTTTATTACATACATCACATCTATGTAGGTTAACTTCAACAAGTATATGTGCTTTATATTCAGCCTTAGCCTCCATCCTAACCCTGATCTTATTTGACTATGTCCCTAGAGCTAGACTTCAATGATTTTTCAGATTTGTTTCTAAATTTTTCTTAGTTTATGTATGGTATGTGTGGGTGCCATGTGCCACAGTACATGTGTGTTAATCAGAACAACTCTGTGGAGTCATTTCTCTCCGTTACACTTTACAGAGTTCCAGTGGTCAGACTCGGGTCATCAGGCTTGCACCGTTGTGTGGCAAGCCCGCTTACCCTTTGAGCCTCTAACCAGCCTTTGGATGGACCTGATCTTTACAAACTGTTTTTATTTGAAGGTCTTTCTTTTCCACTACTAAAATTGTGGGTCTGTTTCCTTACTAAACGTAGAGATCTGATCTCCAGATTGAAGCAGCACTTAACTTTGTTGCTAGCAGTTGGAAGCTTGTTTGTCACTCACCTTCTTTAACCAGGAACCATCCCAAAAGTTTCTTTCTGGAGTCCTGTGTATAGCATTGTGGTACTACTGCAGACAGCCAAGAGTAGGCACTGAAGAAAGTACAGAAAGAAAAGGGCCATGGGTGTAGGTGGGTGTGGGATTGCTGTGATTCTTGACTTGTTTTTTGCATTTGTAGGAATCCTATCTTCTTTTTGTTAGAGTTTGAAAGTGGGGGGACCAGGGTATTTCTAACTGGTTTGCATGAGTGCAGTAGTCCAGGCCTCTGGTGCAAATCATCAGAGCACTCCTGCAGCAGGGGTTCTCAGCTCCTGGGGGGCAGGAGTGTTGCAAATCAGATATTTACATTATGGTTCATAACAGTAGAAAAATTAGTTTTGAAGTAGCAATAAAATAGTTTTATGGTTGGGGGTCAGCGCAACATGAAGAACTTTATTAAAGGATCACAGCATAAAGCAGGTTGAGAACGTATTACAGCAAGCGGAAGACATCCTGTTGTGGTGCCAGGCTTGAGTGCGGGGCTCCACTCACCTGGCAGTGTGCTACTGAAGGCCTGCTATGGGTGTGGCAGTCAGTTGACGTAGTTTCTAGATGCGTAGGAGAAGCACAGGGGCCCAAGAAGGCCACCTTATAGGTAACAGTGGACAGTCCGTGAACATTTTCCAACACACAGAAATGGAGTTGTTCAGAGTGAAAGTGACCTGGAATACATTTTTTTTTTTTAACAAAGGTCTTTGTAGTACACAGGCTACCTACTTACTGTTCATTTTCCTGCTGTGTCAGAGCTTCCAAATTTTGGGGGGGGGGGGGGGGGTGACACTTTCATTGTATAGGTGACACATTTGAAAATTTTTAACTTCATGTTTTATAAGGAATTGTCCTTGAGGTCATATATTTTACGACAAAATGTAGAGAAGAACAGCATTTGTTTTTGGTCTCCACTAGTTTCTTGTGGCTGTTTATCTAAATTTAGACAAATTCGAGTTACTGTGTTCTTTACTGGCTGTGTACATGTGCCTGTTAGATCATGTAGCCCAGTGGACATCTGTACCGCCAGAGACACTTATCAGCATTGTTCTAGGGGCACAGACTTCCTTCTCTTTGCATGGTAAAATGCAGTAGTATAAGGCCTTCAAATGCTAAGCATCATACAGGTTTTGCTAAGCAAGCTTACAAATTACAACAGCACCCAAACTGAAGTGAGAGTGGTTCTTGGGTGGTGGAAATGCAAATATTCTGTATACTTTTGTATCTCAAGAAGCTCAGAGCTGTTTATACAAACTCTTAATCCGTTTACATCCACTTAGCTAGCTTGGACAAAATCATTAGTTCTTCCATGAGACTTGCTTATGAGGAGAGAGCTAGCTTCCTTTGTTGTTTCCAAAGTTTTGAGAGTTAGATTGCCTGCTAAGTTGAAAAAAGTCTGTCCGGACCAATTAAGTTCAGGGATGTGCAAATCTGAGCTTTTGTAATTGTATGCGTCTTTTTCTGCAGGAGAACTGCGGCACATCACCAAGCTGAAACCCTGGAGCCTCTTTGATGTACTTGTGGAAAAGTATGGCTGGCCCCATGAAGACGCTGCACAGTTTACAGATTTCCTGATTCCAATGTTAGAGATGGTTCCAGAAAAACGAGCCTCAGCTGGCGAATGCCTTCGACATCCTTGGTTGAATTCTTAGCAGATTCTACAAATATAGCATTCTGAGCTAGCAAATGTTTCCCAGTCCATTGGACCTAAACAGTGGCTCTCATTCTTTAACAGGATCACAAGTGAGCTGGCTCCACACTCAGACCTTTGTTTGCTTTGAGGTACTGTTGTTTGACACTTGGCTTTCTGTGCACCATGATCCTGGGGACGGGTAGTCTCTGTCTTCAGCTAAGTAGTTTACTGGCCATCTTCTTCTGGAAACAATAACATGTCTCTAAGCATTGTTTCTTGTGTTGTGTGACATTCAAATGTCATTTCTTTTTTGAACAAAAAATACTTTCCCCTTTGTGTTTTGGCAGGTTTTGTAACTATTTATGAAGACACATTTTAGCTGAGTATTATATAATTTACAATCTTAAGAAATTATCAGTTGGAACCAAGAAAGAATGAGGAAATACACAATTTTTTCTTCTGGCAAAGGGAAATCATTCCTGTATTATAGTGTATGTAACTGTTATTTTGCATAAATAGGGGACGAGGATTCACATTCAGAAAAGCTACCCAGTCCTGAGTGCTTTTTAGCACACATTGCATGTTGCGATTTCCACTGCTTCAAGAAGTTGCACAAACTTTTTCATTCCATAACAGTCCAAATGGCTCTGGATTCGGTGCCACTTGAAAGGAGGGCTTTAAATTGTGGCATTTTAAGGAAGAAAAACTTGGTTTTCATTCAAAAATTTATGCTATAATCTAGCAGTCCCATTTGTATTTTTTCATATTTTTAAAACTACTTTTTAAGAATAAGTCATTCCCACTTAAAATGTGATGGCCCAGTGCCTCCTATCAGCACTGTAAGTTAAATATGTAGATTAAATTGGACAAGAGAAATATGTTGTGTGTGGAATGAAAATAATAATATATTTTTGGAAAAGCATGATCGTGTTTGTCTAGAACACAAGGTGTGGCTTATAGTTTGCAGCACAGTGGACAGAACACTCCTCACAGCTTACAGGTACCAGTGATCATGTTCATTCCATAAGCAGCTTTACTCGCTACAGCAGTTTTACTCCTTTCCATTGTCTTTCCATGAATGAGAAAATAATTTCCCCTTTGCAGGCCGCGTACATTTTTAGTTTATGCAGTTCCTTAAAATTAATTGTAGAATTCAGGATACAAACCATTAGTAGGCAATACAATTTTAGAATGTAACATAGAGAGGTATATTTAGCCTCTTAGAAGTCAGTGAATTGAATGTCCTTTTTTAAAAAAATTTTTATTCATTAAGGTGCCTCGTTTTTCTTGACTTTGTTCATTAACATTTATCCATATGCCTTTGCAATAATTAGATTGTGAAAAGCTAACAAGTGTTGTAACAATAATCCTTTGTTTGGGGTGCTTGCACTTGTCTTAAAAAATTAAAGTGTTTTGGGTTTTTTTTCCAGACATTGCCTTGGTCATTGCCCTGTATTTGAAGTGACAGAATCAACATACATTTGCTCTCAGTAGAGTCACCAAAGCTAAAGGAGGCACAAATGAAGGCATAGGACACATTAAACCTTACTACCAGGAGATCACTTGTGGATTTCAGGAATAAGGCTTCAGTGTGGATGGTCCCTTTTTTAAAACCAGTGTTTCATCATAAGTGCTCCGTTTTCTTCCCTCCTACTCCTTATCTTTCACTCTGAACAGACAAGACACATATCCTTTAGGAGTTAGCATTGTTGTATCACACTCTTGTGAAGTAGAAGGTTCCACTCATTTATGTACTATGCATGCTGAGTTTTTCTAATGAGGCTGTCCATGTAGATCCTATGACAGATGGTGGCAGTTGAGTGTTATCATCATATAAACACTTGTATAAGAACCACAAAGTATATATTTATGTCTTCCCTATGTCTGAAAGACTTTTTACAATTTGAATGAAATTTGTCTAATGTAGTTTTAGCTCATGTTGGAAAAGAAAGCTAGAATATAATTTTAAGGTGGTTTTCCTGTTGAATACCTTAGCTACTTTACATACAAGAAGTTCTACAAAGAAACACATTTGTGATTGGGTACCATATGGTTATATCAGATTCTTGGTAGCATGCTGATAAAAATAGAAAGATTGGGTGTCGTGGTGCAGGACTTTAATCCCAGGGAGGCAGAGACAGGTGGATTTCTGAGTTCTAGTCCTGCCTGGTCTACAGGCCAGCCAAGGCTAGTGAGATCCTGTATGAAAAGTGTAAAAAAAGAAAAGAATAAATATTCAGAACACTATAACCAACTCAGTATTTTTAGTTCAAAGACCCTGTGAAATCCTCATGGAAAATTATAAGCAGTAGGCATGTATGACTTTAACAGATTCAGAAATAGCTAATCTGGCAGAACTTGCCAAAGAGAAAGTGGGTAGTCTTTAAGAGTTTCAATGAAACATCCTTTTTAGGTGAGATCTGCTTGGTTTTTCATATTCTCTGCACCATGAATTATTTATTGATAGATAAGGTAATAAGTAGAACTTTCATTGGAGTGGAAAACATGCTCAAATTATTTTCTTCCTTTTTTTTTCCCCTTAGCTCTGGCTGGTCTTAAACCCAAGAGATCTGCCTGCCTACGTGGGTGTGCCACTCCTTCCCCTGCACACACACTTTTAATTAATTAAAAGCTTGATAGAGTGCCCATCAAAACTTGTATTTAGTTAATATCCTTCAGGTAACAGCTTTCATTCTGAATTTCTTAATATAACAGGTTATTTTGAAAGTATGTGGATTTAAAGATGTTGAATAAAGGGTAGTCCATTTTAAGGAGTTGAATATTATTTACATTTTCATGCTAGTTAGCTTTGGTCTGTGTCTGATATTGTCTGGAGGAACAATGAAACTTCATTTTTCAAACTGTTTCTTTAGTGAACATCCTAAGGACTTTGATAAATATGGCAAAGCTAAACTGGGCAGTGATGGCCACACACCTTCAATCCCAGCACTCAGGAGGCAGAGGCAGGTGGATCTCTGAGTTTGAGGCCAGGCTGGTCTACAGAGTGGGTTCCAGGACAGCCATGACCGTTTTACAGAGAAACCCCGACTCAAAAAAACAAAAAAAGTGGGGGGCCAACGTTGACTGATGCTCTTCAGAAACTTGAAGAGGATTACTAGGGTTAAACCCTAAGGGAGTTAGTTGTCTTCCCATGTATCATCAGCAGCTGATTTCCAAATGGAAATTAAATGATACAATTTAAGTCACTACCAGATCTCAGTCATTTTAAAAGTTTACTTTTGTCCCTGATGAACAAAGTTTATATGCTATGGTGAAATTATGCCATGTATTTGAATGTTGATAAATAGGATCACTGCTATTGATAGATTTTGTACTCCTGAGAGGTAGACGGCAAACGCTGGAAATTAAAAAAAGAAAAAAATCACAACTGATATAATTTTCTTGCAGCAGTAAGATATTCACTGAGGCCCCCTTCATTCTACTTGACGTATTTCAGCCTGCCTTTCCCCTTTGTTTTAAGAAATCCATTTTCTACAACTTAAAAAAGCACTAAAGCTAGATAGTAAACATTACAATTCCATATCAATTCTATTAGTAGGGTATTACAGTGAGATTCTAAAGTGCAAATTAAATCTTTTTGTGTTTTAGGTAAATTACTTCTTTTCAAACTGTTAAGCTGCAGTGTGCATCTGTTTAGTGTGTAATACACTAATAATCTGGATTAATTTTGTAATTCTGTATATTAGATTGTTATTAAGAAGTAAAGTCACACACCTTGGCTATTTAAATTTCCTGTGACTCATGCCTCATGAAGAAAAGGCAAATGACAGAAAGGACTTTGAGAATCACCCAGATTCACTGCTGGAAGCCTGCCGTGCAGTTGAGGTAGTAGTCACTAAAAGAAGGTGGAAGGTTCTTTCCTTACAAATTATATTTGAAAATCGTTAACTTTTGTAAAATCATTAAGCAGATCTCAATCTCAGAAGTTGTACAGAACAGTTTAGTAAAACTGACATAATTGTGATTTATTAACATGAATTAAAATGCCCAACCAGTGCTTTAATGTGACCGCATATTTGAAATAAAAAGGAAAGGTCATATACTGGACTACTTTCACAGAGATCACACTTTTGCAAAAGACTTGCCATATGTACAATGCTGTTACCAAATGAAAAGGGCTGGAAGGAATTATATATGCAAAAGAAATGTAGTATTTACAGTCTGTCAGGAATCACTAGAAATAATCTATACATTAAATTACATTTTGCTTGCAAAAAACTGATAAAACAAAATGAGCCATGTCCACACCAAACTATAAAAACCTGTATTGCATTTTCAGACCCAAGATGCACTCACAGAACTGCTGACCATAAAAAAGAAATCCTCATAGTACTTTCCTTATTTAATGCATATGTATAAAATAATATAGAAAATACTCACTAAATGAATTTAACTGCAACAATAAAATTTAAAGGTCATGTAGCATCAGATCTATGGCCAGAAAAACAGCTGGAATGTTCACCTACAAAATAAAGATGCCTATGACTGGCCTAAGAGCACATTTCTTAAGAAATCGTAAAAGCAAAAATGGGAAAAATACAATGAAAGAGCACTGGTGTTTTTTGGTTTTTTTTGTTGTTGTTGTTTTGTTTTGTTTTTATACAAAGTTTCATGTACAAGCTTTAAAAAGTACCTTAATAGGTACATATGAAATATACAGTTTATATTACAGAACATTTTAAAAAATGTTATTAGAGTCCATTTTAATGCCACCCTGAACCGTGGTAATTGTTTTGAAATGTTGGTGGCACCTGTGCTCTGTGAATTGGAATCTGTCCAGGCACTGGAGATGCCTGCTGAGGTCCTTGCACCCCATGTGGCAGGGCCACAGAGCCAGGATGAGGATGAGGACAGAACCCTGAAGCAGGAGGTGTTGGAATACTGTTAGGTCCTTGGGGCTGATGATGAGGACCTGCAACTGGTAATGGACAATGTGGCCCTGTTCCGGAAGGCTGGTGTTGGGGTCCTGGTCCCAGAGTGGTATGATGTGTGGCTTGTGAGGGATACGGTGGTACAGCTGGATGAGCACTTGCAGGAAAAAGTGGAGGTCCTTGATGAGGTGGGTGGTGTAAGGCTTGACCTGATGTTGAATGGTGCCCAGAAACCAGAACACTGGCTGGAGGAGGAGGAGGTGGGGGGGGTGCTGAGTTTACCACATGCTGGTGTTGTGCTTGTAGACTCTGTAGTCCTGTGGAAGGATGGGGTGGTGGGTGGTGATGTGGGGCAGGACCAGGAGGTGGAGGGGGGGGTGGTAAATGATGTCCAGTAGTTTGAGAGTGAATGTGTGCCCCAGGGGTGACAGCATGAACCTGCCCGACCACATGTGCTATGGAGTGCTGCTGATGTGAGCCTGGCTGTTGAATGAGGTGTGGTCCTGGAGCAGGTGGGGGTGGAGGTGGGGGCGGGACCACAGCAGCAGCAGTTGGATGGTGAATGGTGGGGTTCTGAGATGGCAGAAAATGCCCTGCAGTAACGTGGTGTCCTGGAACTGATTGCTGGCTTGCAGTGCCAGGAAGTGCTTGATTTGGTCCAGATGTAAACACAGTTTGTTGGGAAAGACTACCTTTTAGCTGATTATAATTCTGAAAGTTTGCAGAGGGCTGCTGGTTTTGATAGTATGATGAGGGGGGCGGAGGGGGCGGAGGGGGCGGTGCCGTGCTGTTGAGACTTTGTTGGTTAAACTGACTGTATGTTGCTGAAGATTGTCCTGAGGGTGTCTGTGTAAATAATGCTCCAGAAGTTGCCTGCTGAGTACTGGCTTGAAGGTTCTGTGCTGCTGGATAAAAATTCCTCTGAGTCTCTCGCTGAGGAGTTCCAACTTGAGGTGACTGTGAATGGTGAGGCCTGAAGGGAGACCCTAAGTGCTGTGAAGGAGGCTTTGGTGAGAGGTGACCATGCTGCACAGCTGTGTGAGGCGTGCAGGACTTGGCAGGGTTTTCTATGTGAGGTGATGGAGGACAGTGCAACTTTGTTGGTGCAGAAGGCAGCTTTTGTGGAAGTTGCTCGTTTGCATTGCGAACATGGGCCTGAGGAGGGTGGTTCTTGGAAAGTGCTGGGGTGGTGTTTGACAGCTGTTTCTGCTGGAGCTCTGTTTTCAGGTGAGCGCTGTTCTCAGCTTCTGACACAATGACTGTTGCCTCCCAGTGGGAATCTGGTTTTGTGAGTATTTTCCCATGTGACTGAGCAGGATTTATCGGCCCCGGTGAACTAGGCTATGAAGAAAAAAAAATCACATAAATGTTTTGTTTATGTAAATTTAAAAAATATATAAAGTACCTTGAAGTTGACTGTCACTGCTTACTATATTTTAAAAGAGGGCAGGAAACATTGTCAGCATGACAAGCTCAGAGGCCCATGATGGTGAAAGGCGAGTGTTTCTGAGTACAATTTGTATGTTCTTACAGTGACTTAGCTTAAGCTGAATTCTTTCAATTTTGATGAATTAATGGTCTTTAATTTGCCTTTTCTTTTTCAAACAGAGAGGTGTCTTTCGACAACCTTAAAACTCAGCAAGTTTTAATTTCATAACTCTAATTTTTTGACCCAACTAAAGATAAACTGCTTTGGATAAATAAAAATTGTTCATAAAACGTACCATTTAGACTTTTAATACTTTTTTAACTTTTAAGGGTGACACCAGTGTAAGACTATCTAAATGCCTACGATCTTTTAATTTAAAAGTCCAAGGCACTCAGATCCCTCACCTTTAGTTTACAACAGTATACACATATTGGCTTAGCGTTCCTTTTGACTATCACCTGAGCTTTTGTTTGTGGAGTGCTGACTGGCAGGTCATAAAATTGTTTCCCATGAAAAGAGGAGTAAACACTGCAACGTTGAGCCAGAGCTGTTTGTCACAGTTGAGCATAAGAATGATAAACAGGAAGAGTATAGAAGGCATAAACTAATACTTGATATAGCAGGGAAAAAGCCTGATTTAAAGGTCATTGTTATTACCTTGCTCATTTTTGATGGACTCTGAGAAGTGTCAGGGGATGGACATTCACTCATAGTTGTGGGTTCTGGATTTTCAGGATCGGGATCTGTAAAGCAGAAGAAACCTATAGTAAACGAAAGATTACAAGACAAATAGTTCCTCCCATGCAGACACACAGTGCTTGCTGTGTACAGTTTCTTTCTAACTATAAAGTACTTTAAAGTCATCTACTTACTGACCTGCTATAAGTTCACTCAAAGAAGGGACTAGGCTCTTAGCGTGTACCGGGGGAATGTGATTTGAATGAGATGAAGGTGAAGACTGAACATGACTCGGTGAACATGAGACACATGGTGATTCTCCCCCTGGAGATGAAGCAGAGCAGACCCAGAGACAGCATTAGTGCTAACAGAGAAGAGGGGACAAACAGTCAGCTGCACTTGGCAGAGAAGAAGCAAGAATGCTCACCACTGTCTTTATCTCTGCGGTGGTCACTGAGCAGCAATGCTCGCTGGTAGCTCCGTTCTCTCACTTGTTCCACTGAAGTGGAGGCGGTCCTTTAAGATAAAACACATCCTCAGGTCAGAGATGCTGCTGCCACCTAGATGACACTTTCTGTCTCTTGATGAATGAAATGTCCTTTAGATGAAGGATTTTGCTATACTGGGACAGCACCTTGGTATTAAGCTTTGAGAAAAGCTGTCTAATTGTTAACCACACTCCAAACTGAAATTTTTATTCCTATTTACTTGAAATTAGACTAACATTAGTCTTTGGCAGTTTCTTGGTAAAAAGGAAGGTATGTTGGAAATACTTTGTTAACATTTATAAGGTCATGTCAACTTAACAAAGGGAGCAAAAATACTGTAGTGGGAAGCTGCATTGCAGAGGTAACTGGTAGGGATGTAAAGAAAGAAACCTGTGTATGATGCTGAGTGGGATGCCGGCTTCTGCAGAAAGGAATATTTACATGGCACCCATCTTTCCAGGTCACGACAATAAACAACCAGGAGGAGTAACTCTCTTAACCTTTTTTTTTCTCCTTCACAACGGCACATTTTGGAAGGGCTTACCACTGAACTTCTGGGTCTTTCTTCTCACTGGCACTGGCGTCTTTAACAGGACAGGTACTGCCGCTCTCTTCACAAGAGGCATTGTAAGTGGCAGTTGGCGGTGGCAAAGGCAAGCTGGCCTGGTTTTCTCCCTGCTCGCTGTTTTCACTGCCATGGACACACCCATCGCCACTGTTGCCCAGGTTCCCACTTGTGTGAGGTGATACACTAATCAAAGCAAAGTTTTCTGTCTTAGAACCACTTTTCCTAGCTTCCCGTTGTCTCTTACGGTATTCTAACAGAGAAACCTTAAACAAGAAAAAAAAAAAAGTAAATCTTTTATTCTTGTGCTTATCAGAATCAATTTTAAAAAGGATACTGTAACATTTATATTAGGAAAATTATGTAAGAATAATTGAATTTTCCATAAATAATTAACAATTAAATGCCTACTATATGCCAGGCATGGTATTTAGATGATTTATATGCATTATCTCATTTAATCCTCACAACAACCCTAAGAAATAGGTATATTATCATCCCCATTTTACAGATGAGGAAATTGAGTAACTCACTCACTCCAGGTCACACAGCTGGTGAGTGTTGGAGCCGGGATTCGAACCTAGGTCTTATTTGAAAGCCCGTGCTCTTTCCACTATACTACATTGCTTCCCACAAAGTTGCCAACTGGACTCTGTTATAAAAATTAAAAGCACATATCACTAAAATGCGTTGACTTATACATCAGTTACTTAACAAATAAGTGTGTTTTCTCCCATTCTTGCAAAATAAGGCATTCTGTCTCAAAATTAGGAACTTGTGTATTAAGATAGAATCTTATCAAACAGTATCATACTTTCCAAAGCACTCTTACATCCATGGCCTAAACACTGTAAGTATTATGAGATGGTGAAGAGGCATTTCTTCTCTCCAAGGCTGCCTGCTCAATGTAAAATAAGAGAAATAAGAACAATTATCTACCTATTGTTTTGGTCTTTGGTTTATTTTTTAAAGGTTATTTGTTTTATGAAAGAAATTACCTTGAGTCTTTTACCTCAAACTACATTTCTTATTAGAAGTTTCATATAACTGTAATTTTTACTTTCTTAGGAACATCAAATTATTTACAAGAAGCTTTAAAATAAAATGTACGCACAAAAAAACCCGCCTTAACTTAAATAGCCAAATTACAAATGCCTCATACAATGCTGTAACTACCAATAAACCCTTAGGAGCACTGAGGAAGAACCCATTCAAAGTACTATAAATTGTTAAATTATAACCTTTTTCTTTTGTGGTGGATTCTGGGGTGTGGAACTCCCGTCGATCAAATTGTCATTAACAGTCCGTCCGAAACCAGAGACAAGCCCATCTTCAGAAGTACAAAAGACAGCTGTTTCCATGAACATGCCTCTAGTGTCATCCTGCATCAGGCACTTTGACTCACTTATTCGGAAGCCACCTCCAATCTCCAACTGATGAGAGGGTGTCAAGTCCCTCAAATTGGAGTTGATTGAGAAGTTAACTCCTGTTCTGTCAGGACTCTTAACCCAGGAAGAATACATTGGCCCTCGCCCAGAGTGGGTAGAGTCCAGTTGGCTGTTGGGCTCAGTCCTGTCATGGGCTGGTATTTCCATGGTTTTTTGTAAGGCAGCTGGCTCGACTGCATCGAGTCCCAGTTGAAGGTCTGACACAGATTCTTTTTCCCCTGGGCAAGGCCTGCTGATTTCAGTCCTACTCCTAGGGCTGGTATATCCAATAGTTTTTATTTCTTGAAGGCCCAGTTCAGTTAAATTGGAATTTCTAAAAGGCGCCAACGTTAGCATGGTTGAAGATCGATCATATCCCTGTTGGTGGTAGGACAAAGGGGAATCACACAATACCATTTAGGGACAATTTACTATCTAACAGTAATTTAAGCAAAATAATATTAGAGAAAATGAGCAAATGAATTTTTTTTTTGATAATTCCTTACCTCTTGACTGTAAGTGCGTCTCTTTATTTCTGGAGAACTTTCTGGGGAGGAAATATTCTACATAAAAGTAATGAGCAAAGTTAGAAATTAAAATACAGTAATATAGTTTGTAGACATGAAAGGTTAAAATGAAAAGACTGATGCACGGATTTTAGATTTAAACCTTGTTGAAGACACTTGCTTTTAGGTCAATTTGATATACATATTACAAGAAAATGCTCATTGTGGCACAAATAAAAATGTTTAAATTTATGTAAGTGTAGGTTCCCAATTTTCTCTTAGTTTCTCACCACACTAGTTAACAAGGCAGGGACAGGAATTTGCCAAAAAAGTTCGACCAGGAATGGACATTGCTCTCTCCCTCCCCCCATTCAAATGTCTCACCTCAAAATGCATTGTGTTTCCTGGTGTGCCAGGAGTTACTGGGGTCACTGGTGAATATATGGGTTTATAACCATTTCTGTAAGTTTCATCATCTGATTTGATCCGTGGAGGAGTCGCAAATGCGGGGTCCACAGTAGTGATATCTGTGTGAGTTGGTGTAGCATACGGTGAAGGAGTAGGGGTGGAGCTTTCTGAATAAGCAGAATCTAGCAACTGATAAAGTCTTCTTTTTTTTAGTGGTGTAGTTAAATCTGTTGGTGAAATAATAATCTATAAGGAACCATACTGCTGGGACTTGCTATAAATAAGTAACAGTAATTACAATGACTTTGACCCCAAAACTAGTGTTCTTAAAAACATACTATCATGACATCTTCAGTATTAGCAAATAGAAGCTTATAAACCTAGAAGTCACAAAAAAGGCTTTATTATTAAGTACTAATGTTACTGTAACTGATGTCTGTCCTATTGAACCCATGGGAAAGCACCTAGCCCCACACTGAACTCCAACCACGGCTTTATGTCTGTATACATGCAAAGGTCTGTTGAACAGAAAGAGGAAGCCTATAGCATCAGGCTTCTTTTCTAAAGTACACAGCAGTGAATAGACTGCCTGTCGCAAAACTACAGCTGTCCCTGCCACATTCCTCACACTAAAACACCACCGAAAGAAACACTACCTGGGAGGGAACAGCTGTCATTTAACAGTAGTGGACTTTTATTTTCACCATTAACTATAGGACTTCTGGATCCTTCCTGACAAGGTAAATGATATTTATGTAAAATTGTTGAATTTTCTTCTTCTAGGGCTTGTTTCAACCATCGCTGAATAAAACAAAAAATAAATAAGAATCAGTTTTTAGCTATTTATATAACCTATAAAATGCAAAGCCAATCACAAAAGCATTTCATTGTGAGGAGCTGTAGTAAGGACTGAAATTTGCATTTGGCTTCTCCTAGATTTTTATATCCAAAGAAAAGTTTACCTTTTTGCATGAGCCAGAAATGTTTTCAGTAGTTTCTTTTCTTCTCTTTTTTTCCGAAAGGAATGGTGATGTAAATCTAATGTAATGCTTAGGAGTAGAGTATACATGGGGGCTGTAAGTGAGACCTGGCAAAGAATTGAGCTGTGTAGCTAACACCTCTGGATCTGTAGTTATGCGCAGAGGCCTTTCTGAAAGGCTGTCTGAAGGTTTTCCTGTCTTCTCATTCTTCTCACTTAACCATTCATTGACCAAGTGCTAGAGAACAGAAACATTTGGATCACTATATAGTAATTGCACAGATTCCACTACAGAATATTCTAATATCAAATTAGATATTGGCACATCGTCTAAGACGATAAGTTGGGTAATTTATATTATTCATGTTATGGGGCTGGAGAGATGGCTCAGCGGTTAAGAGCATGTACTGCTCTTTCAGAGAGGACCCAAGTTCGGTTCCCAGCACCCTGTCAGGTGGCTCACAACCGCCGGTAACTCCAGCTCCAGAGGGATCTGACACTCTGGCCTACATGGGTACCAGCACTCACGTGCATATACCCCACATACAGACAGACACACGCATAATTTTGGTAATAATCTTTAACAAGAATTATTCATTATGTGGTAAAAAATAAACCCCACTATCAGTATTTTCATTTACTGTTATCTTAAGGACTATATATTCCATAGGGATAAAATACATGAATACATGTAGAAAATTTATATTACAAAAAGACACTAACTTTTGGCAGGTCATGGTGGTGTGCCACCTATATCCCAGGCTGAGTCAGGAGGACTGGCAGAGTTTAAGGCCAGCCTGGGCTACATATAGTAGGCACCTGGCCAGCCAGCCTTTTTCCCCCTTTGTTTTTGTTTGTTTGTTTGTGTTTTGTGATATAGCAAATCTAGGAGATACCAGTTAGTACCACAAATAATGCAGGCCTGTTGCTTTGTATCTTATACGAGACTGTTGGTTTGTTAGGAAAGTCTGTTTTTCAAGCTGTGCATTTCTAGACAAGGTGCATGTCACAGTTGCCTGGAGATGAGGTTTTAGTACATAGATAAAAGAAGCATGTCCACATTGACAATCCTTGGGTCATTAAGAAGTTTGAAATACCTCATGGATATAATTCAGCCTTGGTGATTGTTGTTCTGTTGGAAATGCTTAGGCAAGTGCTGTTCCACTGAGACACACCCCACCCCTCACAATCTAGTCTCTCCTGACTCCCTGAAATATACCTGGTCCTGAACACTAATAACCTCCTCACTGTTAAAACAACAACAAAAGTTGGTTAGTAACATTAGCTTTTGCTGTTGGAGTTTTTAATTTCATAGCTTTAATGTAAATTCTAGAACAAGTATTACATATTCATACATGTACAGACAAATGGCCTATCTTCCAAAGCATTTTTGGATCCTTTCCCTCTTCCTTTTCTTAGAATTTTTTCTATGTGTCTTTGTAGGACAATGCTATTCTATGTATATTAGACAGAATGATAATATGTGCTGTAAATAAACACATGGCACTGCCAACAATTTGCTTTTAATGAATATATTTAATACACATCAAATGTGATATTTGTAGTTGAAAAACATTTAAAAACTCAAGTTTTTTATTGTAAAAAGAAAAGTTTGCTCCTTCCAAATGTTGGTTAAAAAATATGGTTACTAATGAAGGCAAGCATCCACTTGCTTGTTTAAGGTGTGGCACACCAGCTTTAAATGAAACATTACTGGTGTCGCTGTCAAACCCTCGGACTCTGACAAGGAGTAGAGTCTGCCCCTGATGTATAATCCTGATTTCATACCAGAATACACCAACCATACTTTTCATTGTTTAACAGCCTGCCTACAAACTGTGAAATTAGGTAAGAAAAAGACAAAAATAAAAAGTTCCAAGATAAGTACATTTATGGCCTAAGTCACCTATCCCTGTATGCTGTCATTTAGAGAAAAATAGCAGCCCCTAACATTGCACTGTTACTTTTCAGCTGAAAAGTTCAAGTTGATCAAATTCTGTGAGCAGTTTCCCATAAATTTTTTCACTAACTCCAATAATTTTCCAAAGATTTCTATTAATGATTTGATCTAAACTGATCTTCCTTATAAACAAGTGAGCCAGAGTGAGACGGCTCGGTGAGCTGACTCCTGCAACTTGCACTCTGGTCCACAGACAAACAAATACCACTACCACATTCTTTGTCCATCATATCTACCTACACAGAGAGGAGTAAAACGCACAGTGCGGCAGGGCTGAGCGTGTGGATTAGACCCGTAGGTGGGGGAGACAGGAGGTATGTTCAAATGACTATACATTGATAGACAAGCTTATTTAGCGAAATCATTAACTGCAATACTAAAGGTCTTTATCTTTAATCTTCATAATACTAACTACTAAAGCTCTTGACAATTTGGTACTTATAATTCTGAATCAAATATGTACAAGTATAAGATGTAAATTGAATTTTTAAGACAGTTCTTCAGTTAAGAGACACTTGTTGCAAATGGCTCTTACGATCATTAGGAGTCATACCTTCTTTGTTTTGGGGTACTTTGTGGGACATTTATTAAGTGCTGGGATTTCCGCCTCAGTAATTATTTCTGCTGCTGTAGTTTCGGTTTCTGGCTCCACAGCAATTACAGTATTTTCAATCTCATTCTGTTGTGACGTAACTTCAATGTCAGGAGAAGAGGGCTGTATGTCTGAACACATGCTGACGGTCCTGTGTCTCCGACGCTGCTGTCCAATGTGAGTCCTACTGCGAGAAAAGCTTTTTCTCTGCTTAGTTCTGTTCACTTTGGCAGGGGTTGGCTTGATAGTAGTTTCTTCTTTTACTTGTTCCTAGTTAAAAATACAATAGTGGCACTTTTGATGCTTAGAGATACGTTTAGTTTTAATTATGGCATTATCTATTTTAAAAGCTAGCTTTCCAAAATCTTTTTTTAAAAAATTATGTATTTTTGGCTGGATGGTGGTGTTCCTACCTTTAAACCTAGCACTTGGGAGTCAGAGGCAGGTGGATGTCTGAGCTCAAGGCCAGCCTGGGCTACACAGGCTGTGTGCCTGTAAGAGGGCAGTCTGTGGGAGCTGGTTCTCTCCACTTCCACACAGGTGCTGGGGACCAGGTTAAAGTCTGCAGGCATGTGGCAGCTTTAGTGGATTAGCCAGCTTCTGATAACAAACCAAAATAATTCATCACTTTCTTACTTCAAAGCAAGGCACATATATTCTTGTTTCAAGTCTAAATTTCCCATAAGGTTTGAAAATGATTTAGAAGGCTAATATTGGATATTATTTAAAATCTGTGGGCTGGGGAGATCGTTCAGCAGGTAAAGCACATGTGCATAAGCCTGAAGACCGGCACTGAGCCCCAGAAATCCACAATGACCAAGGAGACGAACTGACTCAGAGTTGCTCTCTGGCCTTCACATATATGCAGTAGTATTCAAGTATACAGACATAATTTTTGTAGATGTAACTATACCGTGTAGAAACTCTGAAAATAAAGGTAAACCTAAGTAACGGTACCTGGAGAACTTCAACATCAGTGATAATCTGTGGTTCTTTACACTCTGGCTTAACTTCCGTCTTGGCTGTGCTGATCCTTTCCAAAGCTTGTTCTCGTCTTTTCTCTCTTTTTTCAAGTCTGGCAAAAGCTTGCAAAATTGCTTCCATTTTCCTTTCTTCTCTTGTCTATGGAATTTAAATTTGAAGTAAATATCATTATCCCAAAGGAAAAATTCTAAATGTCAATTGTTCATGACAGATTTTAAAGACGGCTGGGATACTGTTAGCATAATAAATTAATTCTTGGTAGGATGAAGGAACAATTTACAACTATTCAGCATGTGTATGAATCTCAAACTTCATCGCAGTGAACTGTTTTTATGAGTGTATGCCACAAAAGGACAATAGAGTGAACAAGCCTTTAAAAACAAACAAAATACTTCCTTGTTATACCAAACTAAAAAAATTATTAAAAATTTAAATTTATTAAAATTAAAATGTATTAATGAAATGTCTGCCTTTTAAAACAATACTGAAAATCCCTAAGGAATCAATATGTTGAAGAAAAACTCAAATGCACTTAAGTAGTCAATGTATTGTTATACTGTGGCAATGTCTAGTTTTTAGTGAATAGCTGTCACCCTGGCAGATTAGTTTTGATGTTTCTGAGACTGTACGAGCTCATACAACGCTCAACACTTCATTGGATGTTACTGAGTTCCAATAGAAAACGTGGGGCTTTGAAACAATACTTCAAAGACAGCAGGCAATCATAAATGTTTACTCTCCTTTCCCCTTCGCCCTTGTGCCCTCCGTGACAATTCTTTGAAGGCATGTCTCCACCTCCTGCTCTTCCTTCCTTACACGTCAAGGGCTGAGGGGACAGAAGAGTTCGATTCTCTGGGGAGAGAACATTAAAAGTAAAACCCAGAGCCTTGAGCAGAGGGTCTGGCAAAGGTTTGCGCTCTCAACCAGAACCAGGAAGCAGGTCATCAACTGTCCAGTTCTCTACATCAAAGAACCAGGTCCTAAGGCTGAGAACCATTTGTCATGGGTGTGGGGCAGAAAGATCTAGCTGCTAAAGACTGCAGCACTGGGGCTTTAGCTGAGACTCCAGAGTGACAACTGCTGCTTACTCTTTCCTGTATAAACATACTCAGTAAGAGAACAGAAGGGGCTAACAGTTCAACTGCTTTAAAGGAGTTTTTAATTTCTTCACTGGGACAGAAAATTTTAAAGCCAAATTCTTAGACAATTTTCTGTCTCTACCTTACTAATTCCTTTAAATCCCCCATAAAAACCTCTATTTCTAAAAAGTTTTATTTAGAAATCTAGACTTCACAAAACTAATTCTTAAAATTACCTCACCTATTGAACCTGGTGGGAGGGGACACTTTATCTACCATAATTGCTTCTTCTCAAAAAGCGCTTTTAAAACTTAGGGAAAATATTTTTCAGAAGAAACAAGCTTGTTTACAAGAAATTGTCTTTATAAATTAGTGTGTGTGTGTGTGTGTGTGTGTGTGTGTGTGTGTGTGTGTGTGTGCGCGCGCACGCGCGCCTGTGTGAGTTTCTGTGGGTATGCCATCTCCAAAATCTGGAGTTACAGGCCATCGTGAGCCATGGATGTAGGTGTTGGACAATGAACTCAAGCCCTCTACAGAAGCAAGCAGTAAGAATTCTCAGTCGGGAAAATCTCTCTTAAAGGAGCTGTGGCATGCTGCCAGCAAACAGCAAAAAGCTGTGTTAAATTCTATTTTTTTTTCTAGAATTTCTTTTCAAGCTTCCTCAGGTTTTTATGTGGATGTAGTTACCCACATTGGATGCCAACTGTTGTAGGGAGAGGGCCCGTTTGTTCTTCCAGGCCACCCGGCTAGCTCAGCCCCAAAATAACCACACAGAAATTGTGTTAATTAAATCACTGCTTGGCCCATTATGTCTAGCCTCTTATTGTCTCTCACATGTTGACTTAACCCACTTCTATTAATCTGTGTATTGTCACATGGCAGTGGCTTACCAGGAAAGATTCGGCACGTTTGTCTCTAGCAGCTCCATGGCATCTCTCCTACTCTGCCTTTCTTCCTTCCAGCATTCAGTTGTCTTCCCCGCCTACCTAAGTTATGCCCTATCAACTAGGCCAAGGCAGTTTCTTTATTCATTAACAATGAAAGAAACACATGGACAGCAGGACCAGGCCTACAGACCACTGATGCTCAAGACCGTTTTTATGTTTGAGTAACTCTAGGTAGACACCCAAGGAAGACATTTTCTTTATTATAATTATCCTAGAACTTCAGATTTCTTTGACATAATCCAGTATTTCCTTCTTTTGGATTGTGAGATTGAGGACCCAAGATAAAACTGTATGATGAAAAGAGCTAGACTCAGTGAAGTCTAGCTGGTGAGGAGACAGATACTGTACATACTAAATAACCCTAGCAAGACTCTGTATAGCTTCTAATGGTTGTAGTTTAGAACTGTGATACAAGCCATGACCCTATCTGAGTCCAGAGCTACTTCATTATCTGTGAGCTGAGAAACTGACAGGTTCCGATTCACAACTGGATCTGATATACTGTTATGCTGGAGTGTTAGGTGTTAGCTAGAGTACGTGTGATATTCCACATGACCTGCCTATATACTATTATTGTGGTATTTCTTAGTATATTATATCTCAGTATTATAATTTCTTGTAAACAGAAGAAAATAATAATCTGTTTCATATCTCTTTCCACTTGGGTGTTAATTCAAAATTTTTAGTTTATCCGTGTGTAGTGGGTGGGGAGTGTGTAGGAGTGGTATACATTCCAACGTGCTGAAGGGCACCTTGAAGGAGTCACTTCTCTACTTCCACAATGTGGGTCCTGGAGATTGCATCCAGAGTCATTAGGTTTGGCAGCATATGCCTTCACCAACTGAGCCATCTTGCTATGGAAAATTAATTGCACCGTGGAAGCTGTAACTCATTTGAAAGAACTGAAAATAAGCCTTGATTCTGAGCAACATAAGTAAGGTAAACTTGGTGTTAGAATAAATGTATGTTGCTCTTGATTTGCTTTTTTACCTCTAAGTATGTGCCTTTTCTGAAACAAAAATCATCCTCAAGAGCTATACTCCTGCCTGGGGAAAGCACAGCTCTGCAGCCTTATAGTCTTCCTCCCTCAGTCTCAGGACCCAGGGGCTGAAAATATCCCTAATTCCAGAACTGAGAAACACAAAACTGCCCGTAAGAGCCAGAAGATGAAACCAGAGAGCACTTACCAAATGGTCCTTAAAAAAAAAAAAAAAAAAAAAAAAAAAAAACGACCCCTTATTTTAGAAATACAAGCTTCCCCAAGCCCCCTTTAAACAGCAATTAGAACTGATAAATGAACAGATTATAAATAAAAGTCATTCCGAAGTAGCAAGCACTGTTGTATGGTTTTCCCATTTCCTCTATCACACAATTCAACACACCCTAACAGCCCGTTATTTGACGTTCAGATTCACTATGCCCATTCTCTGAGAGCTGCTCTGCCTTCTCTATCCACCTAGTTTTTACATAATTAAACACTACCTATGTATCAAGCACTTAGATTTTTTTAAGTGAGTAATAAATATGTTGGAGAAAGCATAGGTCACTGCTGTGTGAAGAGGTATTAATTTGAAGCATTTAAAGATTTTGAATATTTATTACAAGGCAGCTAAACTATAACCACCTCATTTTGTTTGGAGAGACTATAAAAATAAACGTATTCAGTTTGACCATATCATTTTAACAAAGATGATTACTAATCAAGAATTAATCGAGTCAGTTTAGTCATAAAGACTAAACTGGTGAGTGAGGATGAAATCCCTCATACTTCTGGCAACAAATTTGCTTTCATACTTTAATAATAAAATTTGGTACCTTCTAACCTGTTTTTTCTAAGTTAAATCACTTCTAAATGCTTCAGAACCAGGAATTCCATAAGAGTCATCATGCACCCCAAAATTTGCAAGGTATTCAAGTGCAGATGAGGCTTAACAGCAGAATTTCTTCGTGGCAACATACATTTTCACAGACATCAAATTAGATGTCTATGAAATACATTCCATAGTAAACATCAGAAAATTGAGAATCAACAGATGGAGACAGAGGCAGAGACCCATATTGGAGCACTGGACTGAGCTCCCAAGGTCCAGTTGAAGAGTGGAAGGAATGAGAATGTGAGCAAAGAGGTCAAGACCATGAGGGGTTCATCCACTGAAGCAGTTCACCTGAGCTAATGGGAGCTCACCAACTCCAGCTGGACTGGGAAGGAACAAGCATAGGACCAAACTAGTCCCTCTGAATGTGGGTGACAGTTGTATGGCTGGGGCAGACTGGGGGGGCCACTAGCAGTGGCACTGGGATTTATCTCTACTGCATGTACTAGTTTTGGGGATCCTATTCTCTATGGATGTATGCCTTGCTCAGCCTAGATATAGTAGAGAGGGCCTTGGACCTTCCACAAAGCAAAGTGCCTTACCCTCTCATAGGATTAGATGGGGGTGGGGTGGGAATTTGGATTGGTATTTTTTTTAAAAAAAAACTAATAAAGAAGAAGTTTATGTTTATTCTGTGAACGTTATCTGTCACCCACTGATCACCAGAGTTTAGACTTACCCGGATGCCTAGCCTAATGTCCCTTTCCTCCCACACCAATGCAGTTCCATGTGAATTTGTCCTTCCTGAAGCTGCATACTCAAGTAAAGGAGGACCAGTCTTTGATAGAGGGTATGAGTAGTTGTGCTGTCAAGAATCACATAAGTCTAGACACCCATTTGGCAAGTCTCGAGATCTAACTTCATTGATTATCAGATTCCTGCCTCAGTGTGAAGAGCACTTTGAGTCAACTTCCATGGATTCCTAGTTTAAGCTGTTTGACTGTTATAGGCATCGCAAGGCAGAGGATTCCAGGCGGTTATAGTCACACAGTAAAAGACACCACACCGTATTGCCCTCACAAAGCAATATATTTACTAAAACTGAGCAAGGTATTATTTATATAGGTAAAAATCAAAACAATTCTGTTTTGCTAAAATCTTACTACAAAAGATTACATGGAATTTGTCTTGGAGGAAAGAATTACTGATTCCTCTTTATCCAGATATGGTAAATGGAACATATCAGCGAGTAGTTCCTAATGAAGCCCATAATGTTCTTAAGACTGCCTTGCATGAGAGAAAATTTTCATCAGTTTGACATAAATTTCTCAGAAGTATTTCTACCATCTGTACTTTACTTCCTTTGTAAGTTGCCACTTTTCCATTTGCTCTCTTCTACCCAAATGCTGGTATTAATATAACCAGTATAAATGATAGCGTCTACAAAATTATTTTTTTCCCAAGTCAAATAAGACATTGAGAAGAAAAACCATATTAATTATTTAGGGACCTATTACTAAACATAAAAATAATGTTTCAGTTAGAATTAAGCCTCAAACTCAAGAGATCCATCTGCCTCTACTTCCCTTAGGATTAAAGACATGTACCATCATGCATGGCTTTATTGGCCTTTTAAAAGTAGCACCATAATGATAAGAATGCAATCTGAATAAAATTATGTGGACATAGTAAAGTCTCCAGTACCATCTTATTTTTCCCAAAGTCCTTGCTGTATGTATTTGTGGGAGAGAGACAGGGTTTCGTGTACACCAGGCTGTCCTCAAACTTATTATATAGTAGAGGATGGTCTTGAACTCCTAAACATCCATCATCCGTATCCCAAATGTTGAGACTACAGGCATCTACTCCTATTACCAGCTGCCTATTGTATTTCTTTTTTTCTTTTTTTTTTGGTTTTTCAAGACAGGGTTTCCCTGTAGTTTCTAGAGCCTGTCCTGGAACTAGCTCTTGTAGACCAGGCTGGCCTCGAACTCAGAGATCCGCCTGCCTCTGCCTCCCGAGTGCTGGGATTAAAGGCGTGCGCCACCACCGCCCGGCTATTGTATTTCTTACAGTCAATAAAAAGTTCCTCCTATATTAAGTATATGGTCCCCCAAAAACTCATACTTTACTGTAAACTGATCCAAAGCTTCTACAGAAATAATACAAATTCAAAGGTGCACCAGTTGGGGAATGAACAATACTGAAAATACCGGAGAGCTGGCTCAGAGGTTAAGCGAATTTGTTGTTCATCAAGAAGACCTGGCTTTAGTTCCTGGCATCCACGTGGCTCACAACCATTCATAACTCCAGTTTCAAAGGAGCCGATGGTACTCTTCTGACCACTGATGGCACCAGGCATGCATGCAGTGTACGTACATACATGCAAGCAAAATGAGTGTGTGCACACACAGGCCACAGGTAGTTTAAGTACAAGTAATTTAAGGAATAATTGAATCTTTTAAAAAGTTTGTGACAATCCCATTAGATGTAGGGATCAACCTTTTCCAATCTTTCACCCTTATTTACCTGAAGCTATGAAACTGTTCTGTTTTTTTTTTCACAATGCAGGTGTTAGCAATCAGTTGAGGATGACCACCATCGTGATTTTAAAAAGTCTACAAAGATCCAATATCCCCACTCAAGTTATATGTAACACATAAGATCCCATGGAATAAAAAGTATGAAAACTCCAAGATCAACAAACATAAAAGAATGTGGGAAACCTACACTAAGGCCATTATGGTTTGTAAAGTTACTTTTCAATTCTTAAGCCAGAAATTGTATTGAAGCCAGATGGTGGTGGCACACGCCTTTAATCCCAGCACTCAGGAGGCCGAGGCAGGCGGAGTTCAAGGCCAGCCTGGTCTACAAGAGCTAGTTCCAGGACAGGGCTCTAGAAACTACAGGGAAACCCTGTCTCGAAAAAAAACAAAAAAAAAACAAAAAGAAATTGTATTGAAAGTTAACTGCCATTATTAACTATTTGTGGGTGGGTGTGGGTGTGTGGGGGGGGGGGGGGGGAATCAGATCAACCCAGGCCCTAACATGCTATGCAAGTGCTATTTTACCAAACTATACCCCAGCCCTGGCATTTACTTATCTATACACCTCATGGTAATCCTAATGCTTCATTCCTGCAAATTCTTGAGACTACAGGTGTGAGTCACCACACTGCTGTGAAAACTGATTTACAATTTCTTGTTCAACATTTATACTGACATTTGCAGATAAATCATGAGGGAGAGAGAGCTTCCGTTTATGGTCACAATGTGAGAATACAGATGCAGTGGCTACTAAAGAAACTTGAAGTCTTGCTAAGTCATTAACCCGACTTAGGATTAATACAAAGTTAAAGTTCTGTTTCTGCCTTTATTTTTTTTTTTTTTTGTATACAATACTCTGTCTGTGTGTATGCCTGAAGGCCAGAAGAGGGCACCAGACCCCATTACAGATGGTTGTGAGCCACCATGTGGTTGCTGGGAATTGAACTCAGGACCTTTGGAAGAGCAGGCAGTGCTCTTAATCGCTGAGCCATCTCTCCAGCACCCTCTGTCTTTTTTTTAAACAGTTTTTTATATTTATTTATTATGTATACAGTGTTGTGTCTGCGTGTATCCCTGCAGGCCAGAAGAGGGCACCAGATTTCATTACGGATGGTTGTGAGCTACCATGTGGTTGCTGGGAACTGAACTCAAGAGCTCTGGAAGAGCAGTTAGTGCTCTTAACCGCTGAGCCATCTCTCCAGCCCGTTTCTGTCTTAAATCATGAAAAGAAGCAATACATTTAGCTAATGAAAATACATACTGAATAATAATCATGGTATTAAATTTATTGAAAATTCTTGGCTCCAAAAATGTTATTTTTTAAAGGTGGTATACATTCTTAAATGCCCAATAAAAGTGAGTTAAAAATACAAAAAGAGGTAATGGCAAAGCCAAATAAAAATGCTCAGTCCCAAATTTGCTAACGTGAAGTGTGCAGAAGTAGGTAACGTGTAGAAGAGCAGCTGACCCAGCCCAAGGTCCCATAAACAGCCACTAGCTTCCCAACTCACCATCTTCCTTTTCCTTTCTGCAATTTGCTCCTCAGATTCCATTTCTACTTCATTGCTTATAGGAGTTTTTTCTTCCATATCATCAATAAAATCTGGTTCCTGAAAAACAGAAATGACTTATTTATGGAAATGGTTACTCAGTCTATAAAATAGGAATTAAACACTATCTTTTAGCCACAATTAATTGTGTGAAATAAGCCCCATTAAAATCTGAATTTCTAAACAAAGTTATCAAACTCACACAAGCAATTTTGTTTTATGAAGTTTCTATCAAATCTAGTGGTGTGGTTTTGTTTGTATTTATTCCAAAACAAATTTTCAGCAATCTCCACTGTTCGATTTAATTAAACGTGGCACACACCTTTAATGCTGCACTCTATGGGCAAACGCAGACAAATCTGAGGGCAAGGCTAGCCTGGACTGTGTAGTGAATTACTAGCTTCAGAGTAAGATACAGTCTCAAGGAAACAACAAACACCCATGCTATCTGGAATGTCTTTAATTACCCAGTTTTAGGAAAATGTTCAACTCCATAAGGATCTGTCAACCTGGTTGTTTCTTTTTCTAGCTTTTTTTTTTTTTTTTTTTGGAGACAGGGTTTCTCCGTGTAGCTTTGGAGTCTGTCATGGAACTCACTTTGTAAACCTCAAATTCAGAGATCTGCCTACCTCTGCCTCCTGAGTACTGGGATTAAAGGCATGCGCCACCACTGCCTGGCTAGCATGATTATGTTTAATAATTTGGTATCTGTTATTGTAGGAAATCATATCTCAAAATGAGCAGCAGAACAGGACTGGGGATAGAGCACTTGCCAAGCATGTGTTAGGCCCTATGTTCAATCCCCAGTACTGGAAATATTTAAACTATTAAAGATTTTATGCTTAAAAAGGTGTTTAAATACGACATTTTCCTGTTTAAAGTAATTTCTTTGAGAATCAGAAGAGTCAATACCTGATTATTTGATACTGACAGTCTCAGTGGAGAAAGCTTTCTCTGTTTTGTTTCCGGACTCTTTATTTTGTTGTTTGTTCCTTCACAATCTAAGGTAACATTCTGATTTTGTGTATCTTTTTCTTTTGAAATATCTTTTTCCTTTTTTCCTTTTTTTCTTCTGGTCTCATAACCACTATTGATGTTTTCTGTGGATTCCGAGCTCCGTTTTAAAACAGGGCACTCTGGATTTTCCTTGAGGCATGCACAGTCCACCTTGTATTTACTAAAATGATAACCAGGTAAATATTATTATATAAAACAAGACTGAGTTCATAATATCTTTAAAGCTATAACTCCATAAAATGCACATTATTAACTACAATTAAGATTTAATATTTTACTAATTTGAATTCCTGGTAAATATGACAAAAATGCTTTTTCATAAGAACAAAGTATTAGATACTGATTTTTTTGTTGCTTGGTGCTAATAGGTATTGAATCCAAAGTCAAATACATCAAATATGCTAGGAAAGTGCTAACCCTCTAAGCTATATCCTCAGCCTTTAGATGTTGGTTTTGAACAGTGTTTTAAAGTAAAAGGATGCTGTAGCTTGTGCAAGATAAACATTAAGGCAAAACCACCCTTACTTGAGTGTGTTATGCTGACTCTTCATTTAAAAAAAAATGTTAGCTATGATGAATACCAGATTTTACCTAGTTTGTAGTATACTTTAAGGAATGATTTTAATCACCAGTTTTACTTAAAAGATACCTTGAAGAAAACTTAATTCTAAGTCTTCTTTCTTTTAAATGAGGGCCTGAAAAATTATACTATCTCTCATCTTCTCAGTAATTATGAACACTCTCAATTTTATGGATGGCCTTAAAGCTTAGGCTCACGTGACTCTAGATGCTGTTAAGTGAGTAGAGTAGTCTCAATCTTGAGTTGAGGAACACAAAGCAATGCTAACTGGTACACGGTTATAGACGAGTAGCCCACAGGTCTTTACAGTTTATGTTCTGACTTCTGTGGGGTAACAGTCTCCTAGAGCAGTAAGCACAAGCTATTACGTTACATTTCCCCTTCTGAGACGTTAAAAGCTTTTAGAAAGCTGGAGAGATTAAGGCAGCAGGTAAGCCCCTGTCTTTTAAGAAACAGGTACCACATGTTAAAACATACATGCTGCTTACTAACAGGCTTTCAAAATAGCCTATTTCCTGGGACTGGACAGATGGCTCAGCAGTAAGGATCACTTCCTGCACCCACAGAGGGGACCACCTAACCGAGCTCCACCTCCAGCCCTGGCAGTCTTCTGTCACTGCAGGAACCAATAACCATGTGGATACACTCACATAAATATACACACAAATAAGAATAAAAAAGGGAAAAGCCTAGACTGTTATGATAAATTCACTCAAGAGTAGAAATACATATTGATGGTAAAGGTACTGAACACTAATGGAAACCATACTGCACACTTTAAAACTTAATTTTAGAAATGATGTCTGTCATCCATTTATAACATGTAGGAGGATGGGGCTGGAGAGATGGATCAGAGGTTAAGAGCACTTTGAGAGAACTGAAGTTCCCCCGCAGCCATAGTTGGACAGGTCCCAACACAGATCCAGCTACAGCGCCCTCTTCTGGCCTCTGGCATCCATACACATGTCGTATACACTGACATACACACACAAATAAAAATAAATAATACAGGAAGGAATGAATTAAAATGTTTATAACCCAAAATATTACAAAGTATATAAAGAATTCAAAAAGAGTGAAAGAGAATCTGCGTGTGGAGCACGTCTGTAATTCCATCAGAGTTCAAGGACATCACAGAGAGTCTGAGGCTAGCCTAAATCCTCCTCTTTACCCTCAAAAAAGAGAGAAAAGCACTAACTACAGAGCTACATCTCCTGCTTTATTTCTTAATTTGGAAAATAAGTACAGGGATATTTATGTTATTTGTATTTCATATTATAGTTTTAAAAATACAAATAGAATTTTTTTTACCAAAAATTAATGTTTTCCTCCTAACATTTCAAAACAATATTAAGAACAATACAAAACATTTTTAGAACAATAGTACTTAACGTTTTACTGTAGGATCTCCAACAAACCATTTCTATTAAATGCAAAGAAAACTTGAAACAGTATCTCGTTTTTAAGAAAAAAAATCATGTGCTCATAGCAAATGACCAAGTAAGTTGTTTAACAAGTTGAAGTATAAGGAAGTGAGGGGAAAAAATTCTCACAAAATAAAGTCTGTATAGCTGAACTGGAGCTAATAATTATAAGGTCTGAACAGTCACATTACAATAAATGGTTTAAGTAACAAGATAGGATTCCTGATAATAGCATACTTAATTTCATACTTAATTTTAACTGTCTCCTGAAAAGTAATAACAATGTCTAAATTATGATGAAGACAATCTATTTGAAACAACATAAAGCACTTCAGGACTTGAACTTACCAATTCCCATAGTCAAAATCAAAGGCAATAGTAATTTCAGTCCCTTTTGGAATAGTCTGTATAGAATAAATGTAGAGATGTATGGTCCCATCTTCAATTTCATGCCTTACCTGTTAAGAAGAATAATTTTACATTTCCATACACTATTTAGAGCATCGTTATCTTGCAATTAGGAAAGTTATTAATATTAGGTTATGTTGTTGTTTGTTTTTGAGACAGTGTCTCACAATTAAGCCCAGGCTTGCTTGGAACACACAGAGATCCACCTGCCCCTGCTTTCTGAATGTTGGTGTTAAAGGGGTACACTACCATGCCCAGCTGAAAAATATTCTTAAGAACATTTTATAAGCATGGCATAGGAAACTGCCATTCATCACAAGACTTACAAATAGCAGCTGTCACCTGAGAGGCACTCACAGGACACTGGCAGCCCTCACCCTAGAACCTGCCGTCTGCACTCTCATCATCTCACACGTACAACTGTTGAACCTGTCATCATGTGGGGTTTTCAAGTAATAGGAAGAGTATGAGTATGCACTAATGCACAGCCAAGGATACTTTTCTTTGACAGCTTCACTTGCCATGAAGCTGTTTTAGTTCTGAACTACCGTTTTATACATAAAAGCAAGGCATAGAGGCTGGGAATGTAATTCAGTGGTAAAAAATTTGCCTAATATGTGTAAAGTCTTAGAGTTAGTCTCCAACACCACACATACAGACACACACAGGAGTAAAAAGGCACTGGCAAGGTTATAAAACTAGAAAGCCACGAAAAAGACATAATTGTCCCAAGTCTATGTCCAAATACTACAAATTTTAGCCTCAAAATTAAATATGTGGGATATCTAAAAAGGCACACTTGTAATTTTGTTTTAAAAATTGATAGCACATATAAAGTATACTTTAGGGATGATGAGATAACTCAGGTGGTAAAGGATCTTGCTGCTAAACTTTTTTAGACTCAATCCTTAGAACCCACATGGGAAAAGGGAGGAAACTGATTCTCCCAAGCTGAACTCCGATTTCTGTGTGCAAGCACACACACACACATACACACACGCACACATGCACACACGCACACACACACACGCACACACACACACACACATGCACACACACACACACGCGCGCGCGCACACACACTATAAATAAATGAAAAAATTAAGTCTACTTTTATGTTTTAGCTATGTGGTACATACAAGCAGAGCCTCCAATATAAACAGAAATATAATATTCCCTCTTATAAGGAACATCACAGTTTCATAGCTCAGGAAGTAAAAAATATTGAGACAAGGTCTCACTATATAGCAGTGGCTGGCCTGGAACTTGTTATGAAGAACAGGCTAGCTTGGAAATGCCTCTGCCTCCCAAGAGATTAAAGGAGTGGGTGCACACCATGTGCAGCTTATGGATAGTAATTTTAAGATTAGTGTTTACCATCTATATAGTGACAAAAGAAAAGTAATGAACAAAATAAAATAGGTGCAGACTTTTATACTTTGTGTTCCTATTTCTCCTGAGATTTCAATAAGCTTACCTCTGCATTGGGTGTACAAGAACGCCTGATGAATCGAGCCTCATTCCCAAAAGTCCTCGCATCAACACACATTTCTAGCCCATGAAACTTAGAGTAGAATAAAACAAAAGGATATGGCCTACAAACAAAGAAGTAGTAAAAGCTTTTAGTATAACAGGGCTAGAGGATATAGTTTAGTGGTAAAGTGCTTGCCTAGCAGGGAAAACATCCTCAATTCAGTCCCCAGTGCCATAAAACAAGCAAACAACAAAAATTTTACAATTTCCTGTTATTTATTAGAGGCAAATAGATAAACAACAGATTAAGACATTTCTAAAAGACATAGTTGGCAATAAAGCAAGTATTTGAATATTGGCAATCTAATTCCAAAAGCCACTTTTCCCTACTTGATATTAATAACACTTGTGTCTGCTTCAAGTTGCCTAATTCAAAAGCAATTAAGGTTGAAATTGTCTTTTTAATGAAATAATTAATCTTTACTTTTATTTTATATGTATGGGTATTTTACCTGTACATGTCTGTGTACCATCTGTAGCCTAGTACCCACAGAATTCAGAAGTCTTTGGGTCCCCTGGAACTAGAGTTATATATAGATGGTTGTGAGCCACCATATGGGTGCTGTGAATCCAAATCATGTCCTCTACAAGAGAAGCCAGTACTCTTAACTGCTGAGCCATCTCTCCTACCCCCTTTAGGCAAAAATTCTTTAGAGACAAAATGAAAAAATATTGCCTTTACAAGCTAACTCCATGCTTTTAAAGTCCCATTTCTTGGCATGGCAAAAATTGATTTATACTAGATTCCAGATAAAATATGCTACATGTGAGGTATAGCTCTTCTGTATCTTTCATGGCTTAAGTAAATACTCAAGTTATAAACTAAGAATGTTAATGTGTTAAACAGCAGATTTAAAAATAGCAACATATTTCTATACCTCTGAAAAGTAATGGCTATCAGAAGATCAAATTAATTCCAACAAGAATCCCGAACCACAACGGACGTCTCCAAGGCCATCCCAGTGGCAGTAGCATGGGAACATTGCTAACCTTATTTTTTTCAAGTTCTATCAACTATGTTACAACTTAGATAGTAGATGGAAAGGTTCTCGACAGTCTTAGATCATGAAAATTTCTGACTGACACCCTAGATAACAAAACTATCTTGCTTTTACTTGTTTAAAATGGCTTACTTTAGAATTCCACAACACAGAAATGGACAAGAGGCTGGGAAATCTCTACATGTTAGCACTCTACAAAAGTTATCTTTGGTGGGCAGTGGTGGCACACACCTTTCATCCCAGCATTTGGGAGGCAGAGGCAGGCAGATCTTTGTGAGTCTGAGGTCAGCCTGGTCTACAAAGCGAGTTCTAGGACAGCCAGGACTGTTATATAGAGAAACTCTGTCTCCAAAAAAAAAAAAAAAAAAAAAAAAAAAGTTACCAAGCATTTAGGCACAGTATTTAAAAAAAAAAAAAAAAAAAATCAGTGACTGACTAGGGAGATGACACAGCAGGCCAACCTGAGTTGTAAAAACAAAACAAAAACAACAAAAACCAAAACCCGCCAGGCAGTAGTGGTGCACAACTTTAGTCCCAGCACTGGGAGGCAGAGGCTGGCAGATCTCTGTGAGTTCAAGACCAGCCTGTTCTACAGATCAACTTCCAGGACAGCTAGAGCTGTTATGCAGAGAAACCCTGTCTCACAAAACAAAAAACAAACAGAAACAAAAAACAAAACAACTTTGAAGTTTAGAAAACCAACATGGTTAAAGAATAAATATACCTTTTAAAGAAATATCCATTTGCTTCAAACTGTTCTCTCAGCATAAACTTTCCTCTGTATTCAATGATAAGTGCATCAGGAGGCAAATCTTTGGCAGACTTCAGAATTTTTTTATTCTTCTGTATATGGCTCTAGCATCATTAAATGTAGACAGTAAATTGGTTAATTTCACTCCAAACAAAGACATTCATACTACATAGGCAGTCCCACAATTTTTTGACTAGTAATATATACCTCTACGGGAGGTTTGAAGAGTGAATTGTTGGTACTCGGTTCTGATTTATTCAAGTCTCTGTTGTCATTCCCACTGCCTAGTCTTTGCGCTATTCTCTGTGCCTCCCTCTGAACACCTTCACTATACTGGTTATTATTTGCCTCTTCATAGCGATCCATCCATGTTTTGATTTTCGTCTCCCATACAAAATTTGAACCATCAGATGAAGGATCAATTTCTGGTGCCGAACCCTAAAATTGTAGCAAAATAAGGATTATTATTTGAATTTAAGCATAGATACACAAACACACACACACACACACACACACACAAATAAGTAATGATTTATATAAAATAGAAAACTACAGTGTTTGATAATCTAAGTTAATTAAAATTAAAAGGTCATATTTTAACTCATTAAATTTTTATGCTACATGCCAAATAATAAGCTAGGAAACTCATGAAGGCTGAGTTATGTAGAAATAGCAAAAATTCAAGAGTCGTCGCTATGGTAGCCAATTTAAAGATATCAATAAAACCAAATACTTTCTGATTCTATATATTGCTGCTGTCCAGTTCACAGCAGCAAGTGTCAATGTTTTAGCTTGACTGGATCTGTATATACTCCTCTATCTGTAAGGCGACTGACCAGACACATTTGTTGGACAAGCATGCACCTCCAGCCAGCTGTTAAGGATGCTGAGATAAGGGGACTGTTAAAGGCATAGTAAGGTCAAGGCCAGATCAGGGCAACAAAGTGAGACTCTGTCCCAAAAGTTAAAAAGAGTGAAAGGCAATGAGAATATAGCTCAGTGATAGAATACCTGACCCATGCACAAAGCTTGAGATTCAATCCCCAGTGCTGGGGGAGGTGGGCGTGGAGAGTAACACACTACAAAAATGTACCAACAGCTCATCTGCTACATAAATAATCTTTACTACAGCCCTTTTCTATGATGAGCAACAAACAGTAATACGCTGATCAACTTTTTGATGGAAATAGGCTTATTCTATCAATAGTTATTTTATGTGACACTGGGGATATATATCAGCAGTAGAATGCTTGCTTTGTATGTATAAGGACCCAAATCAAATGATCAGCACTCCAAATATATATATATATACTAACAAATAGTCATAATATATTATACAAATACATATATTGAGAATTAAATGGATGTTATGTATATACATATACATTATTGATAAATTATTTGATGGAGATTTATGAGCCACGTTATATTAAAGAAACAAATTCAGTATCCTTTTTTAATTATCTGCAACAATCTACTAATAACGTGATATATATCTTTAATACAGCTCTTCTACAGCTCTTCAATCTTATAAATTTAACTCAAGAATTACTGGAGATGTAATGCTTTTGAAAATTTCCATTTTCCTAGTCACTTTATGTAATAAAGGGAATTGTTTCAGTTCTGGAAAACGTATCAATTCCTTTTTAAGCCTAGTATTCAATTAGATAAAATAGGAAAAAAGAATACTAGAGTACTGGTAATTAAAAATGTTTAAAATTTTTATTTTTATTTAATGTGAATAAATGTTTTGCCTATGTATATGTAAATGAACCATGAGTATGCAGTGCCCATGGAGGGCAGAAAAGTGGGGTTAGATCCCCTAGAACTGAAACTGTGAGCCATGCGTATGCTTAGACCTGAACCCAGGTCCTCGCCAAGGACAGCTAGTGTCTTAACTTCTGAGCCATCTTTTAGTTCCCTAAAAAAACTTTTCTAAAAGTTCCAGACTTCTTTACTGTTAGAACAAATTCAAGTAACAAAAAAGTAGGTAACTAATATTCATTGAACATTTGAATGTGCAATATAAACATCACATAATAATGTTCTTGAGAATTACAAAATTATTTAAGAGTAATCATTTAGAGAGTACTGATATATAGAATCTAGAGAGTACATTTCAGAAATGCAGTATAATAATTATTGTGTTTCGTATTATAGGAACAAAAAGTACTGTAATATATTCATTGCATCTTTTTTTAATACTAAGCCCGAAATTTAAGAAATTAGTGCTAGGTATGGTGGGGCCTGTGCCTTATAGTTCCTGCACTTAGGAGACAGGAAAGATGATCACTGAAAGTTTTAAGGCCCACCTGGTCTACATAGCAAGTTCCAGGCCTGTCAAGGCTACGTACAAAGCAAGACCCTATCTCCTTTATTACCTAGCTCAGAAAGATACTTCTAAAACAGTATAAACCTGTGTTTATAGAAAAAGCAGAGGTGGAGAGCCTTGTTTCTGCTGGGGATTTAAGCACCCCAAAAACTCAATAGGCTAATAATTCAAAATCTGTGAATAGTTTGTATTACCAACAAGGGACAATAATGATTTTATAGTACAGTATTTAGCTTGATTACCACGGAATTCCAACTGCACTTTTCAGTGTGACTCTGGATTAATGAGTATAGTAATAAACCTTAGTAGCATCAGAGACATGAAATACAATGACAAATGGAATTATTACAATTTTTAAAAATTATTTTATTTTTCTTTTATGTGCACTGGTGTTTTTGCCTGCATAGCTGTCGGTGTGAAGATGTTGGAACTCCTAGAGTTGCAATTATAGACAGTGGTGATCTGCCATGTGGGTGCTGGGAACTGAATCCAGGTCCTCTGGAAGACCAGTCAGTACTCATAACTGATGAGCCATCTCTCCGGCCCCCAATTATTCCAATTTTAATATTGGTATCTGTATACCAGTATTAAATGCCCTTCCTTCTTGTTAATACTGTAACAATGTCAAGAAACCGTAAGAGTGATTTATTAATCCACTTAGAAGTTTAAGGCCCTACTTCTTGTAAATGTACTAAGCAATGAAATAGACATCATAGAGCATAAAGTACCAACATAAAGTAGGAAGCTACTCAGCAAGCTCTTGATTTAGCACTAGTTAACAATAATGCCTTAATTTAATATAATTACCTTGACTCTTGATGATTTCCTAGATCCTTCACGAAAGGCCTAAAATAAGTGTGGAATTCTGAGTTAGATTTTTGCTTTTGTTTTTTAACTGGATATAACTAAGAATCAATTGGTTCACTGAAGCATTTTGCTGAAGTGATAATGTAGCAACAACAATAAAGCTAAAACAAGGGGAATTAAGAAGTACATAAAGATATACTAGAATACTATTCTACCACAAATATAATATAAACAATTTAGAATAATAAAGTGTGTTTATAATGATGCTAAGATAAAAACTTCAAAATATTATTTGTGGTAAATATTATAAGCATCAAATTATATAGGTGAACTGCACTACAAGACAGTGGGGACTTGGACTAAATTTGTAATAGCACAAAGATTAAAAATATACTAAGACAATTTCAAAAGAAAACTCAAGAGAGCTTTTAAGAATAAATTTGATATCAAAGACTAAATATGACTTACAAATTTTAGAGCCTGAATATTGGCTATGTTGCTGAGACACACACATGCACACACAATCAAGTAAGATACAAGTTTGGTGCAGAAGGAAACACAGAGGAAAATGGTATTTGGTACACATGGTGGAGCACACCTTTAGTTTCAGTGCTAAGGCAAAGGCAGATGGATCTCTATGAACTCCAGGCCAGCCAGAACTACACAGTTAGAGCCTGCCTCAACAAACAAAAAAGAATGAAGATTAGAAATTAGGCAGGATGTTTCCAGGATCTTTTCATTAGCTTATTTAACCACTAGATTTAAATTCCAAGACAACATGGTTTGCTGGAAGAAAAGGTTACTTCTCTTTTAACTCTTTGGAAAGAAAAATGGCATAGATTGAGTGTCCTCATCCAAAATACTTGGTAAACTCAGAAGCTTTCAGAGTGTTTTTCTGCTCACAGGTTTTGGGTTAAAGTGTAATTTCAAATTCATAATTCAAAGTCCAGAATGCTCTAATTTCTATACCTCCTAAGAACCATTTCAGATGTTCAGATTCAGGGACATTCATGTTGTATGTAATAGGGCATTCATAACTAATATTCACTATCAATAAACTCTTCTTTGTAGGCATCAAACTGAATAACTTTTAATGTACTTTATTTAATGCTAATGCTTCATATCAATTGTAAATTACTAAAACACTAAGAATACCTTAATAGGATTTTATAAGTATTTTTCTATTCAAGAATCTATGACTAATTCCATTAATTTTCAACAACTAAATAAGAATAGGCTGGATATAAAATTATGTATTTTTATTAGACACTGCCCCACAGTTAAAAAAAAATAGCATACTGAAGAACTAAGTTTTATGCCCAGTTCTTGAGTTTTCTTAACTCTATAATTCCTGTCAAATATTACTGATGTCTGAGGAAGTATCTTCCATTTGTAATATACAGAAATATTATAAAATAAACAACACAATCAAGACCCAGGATTATTCATCTTGAATACTCACTAGCCACTTCTCCCAAAAATATACAGTCTATGCTTTATTAAACCAAATGATGTAAAACAAATCTACTAAGATCAAATTTCCACATAGCTTTTATACAGTAACAAAGCTATAGTCTCAGAGAACACAGTACACAAAGGCCAACCTATCGCTGAAAACCCTATCCTTTAAAAAGCGGTTGAATTCAGCCGGGTGGTGGTGGTACACGCCTTTAATCCCAGCATTTGGGAGGCAGAGGCAGGCAGATCTCTGTTGAGAGGCCAGCCTGGTCTACCAAATGAGTTCCAGGACAAGCTCCAAAGCTACAGAGAAACCCTGTCTTAAAAAAAAGAAAAAAAGAGGTTGAATTCACATCTATCATTCAGATACTATTCAGCAAAAGGCATGTGATCTCTTTGTGAAAGTTATAAAGATGAAGAAACTAATAACAAAATAAGGCAAAATATGGCTGAGTACTAGATAGAATATAAGGCTCAAATGTCATGACAGGATGCAAAAAAGATTTTATTTGCTGAAGAAAAGCAGCGTTCCTGTTAACTCAGTCTAGTACCATTTCAAATGGTGAACATGAGCAGTGTAATGGAGATGTGGCTATGGACTGTGGGTGCCTCTAGTAACATTTGAACTGTCTAGACTGGGTAAGCAGAAAAAGAAGCAAAATAAAAAGAAATGGACAAGGACTTCAATAGGTACAGAAAGATGAAATTAGAAAATGAAAAACTTTAAAGTACATTATTATTATTACTCAGGAGAAAACAAAACAAACAAAAAACCCCTTGATTTTTAAAGCCATAATAGCTACATGTAATCGATTTTTCCATAGTAATGTAGTCAATGTGAAAGTCTTTTACCAATAGTCATGACACTTAATGGATACATTCTGAGAACTGCATTATTATTAAGTTATTTTGTCCTTATTATTATTATTATTATTTGTCGTTATTGTAAATACTATAGAGAATATGTACATAAAATTATGAGATATAACCTATGAACCTAAGCTACGCATGATCTCTCATTTCTGGTCCTTGATATAACCCTGTACATTATGTTTTTGTGGACAACTGTAACCTAATAATAAATATTTGCATGAAAATAATGATAAATATTGTATGTTTCGCCGGGTAGTGGGGGGGGAGGGTGCATGCCTTTAATTTCAGTACTTGGGAAGCAGGATGGCCAAGTATACCAGAGAAACCCTGTAATAAAAAAAGTATGTTTCTATATCAAAACATAAAAAAGGTGCATTAAAAATACTTGAGAAAATGTCTTCACTTTATAATCTGATAGGGTCATGAATGCATTTGCTGTCATTGAGAATTTGAAATTAAAAATTTAATGAAACATATAAACTATAAAGTCTATAAACTACTATCTGCCAGTAGACCTTAGGGATCATATAATAAAATTCAGAAAACAAAGTAAGAATTCAGTTCAGTAGGAAGCCTTTATTGAATGTTATCCAAAGCTAAGAAGAGTTATAAGTAATCATGCTTCCTGACCTGGCAAGTTATCATTTCTGTTTTCAAACAGTCTGCTCTGCCTGACTTTAGCACTCACAATCCTGCCATTCATCTTATTGTGACAGTGATTCCAAAGCAATGAGCAAAGTTCTTTTGTGATCCATGTCAGTCTTTAAAATGCATTGCAATTTTTAAATAATACTTAAATTTTTTAAAATAAATCTTTGTGAGAACTTTCCATATATTTTGCTGCCACCCATGTTCTCCCTGTATTCATGTCTTGCCTGTAACTCAGCTCCTATCAGCTTTATCTACTCATCTGAAATAAAAAGGCAAAACGTACTTTTTTACATTTTGAAAAGTTTTGTTCTTTCTCCCCACTTTTTTTCCTCCTTTTGTCAGTAACCTTGGGCAGTCTGGCAGCAGTTAAAGTGACTGACGTTGGCGTGTGCTGGAACGCAGTGTACAGCTCCACAGGGACCTCGTCGCCACTTTCAGTAGCACTGGTGTCGCCATCTTCAATGAGAAACAAAGTCACCAACCACACTTTAGTGCTCTGCTCCAGGCAGGAAGGGAAAGCAGCCCTACACCTGACAGTGTCATTTCCTCGTTCCCTTGCTTAAAAAATACACCTAAATGCAAACCAAATGCTTGTCTTACACATTACATCTCTAAAGGACAGACGCCTGATGACAAACTCCGGTGCTCTCAAGAAACTGGCACTAGTACACATGACTAATGGAACTCAAATTTTCTTGGTAAAAATTCAGTCATATCTATAAAATTTACTCACTCAAATGTTAGTCTGTCATTCCATTAAATAGCTAAAGTACAGAAGCAAACTTATACACCACTGTCCAAATAAATGGACTTTTCAAAACAACAAAACAAGATAACTGGAAACAACCCACAATGTCTACCAAAGAGCAATGGCTGAATAAAAAAATTATTATTTCAAACTGGTTGTGCTGGTCTTAATCCAAACTAAAATGTGGCAAGCTGGGGCAGAGAGGCGCCTGTTCTGAAAACCAGCACTTGGGAAGGAAGAGGCTCACCCAGGATGAGACAGGCCTGTACTATGCACGGCATCACTGAATCGCATCAAGACAGTGACGGGACTGGGCTAGTGAGCTCAGATCAACATGGGCTAAATAAAGGACCTATCTAAAAAACAGAAATAAAAGAAAAATCCTAAACAGAAAAGTTGTAGCATATATAAAATTAATAAAATGGTATCCTAAAAATTAAAGAAATACTATCTCATTAATATTATTCTGACCAATATACTTCACTTCTTTTACCTACACATGAGAACAAAAGTTAATTTAAGCTTCTTATTTGCTTTGTTCTGGTTTCTTATGTCTCCTAAAATACGAACATGCATATTCTGTAATCAAAAAGCCTATACCTGAGATTATAAATAAGACATACACTCAAAATATAATCAAAAGGTGCTGTAGGCTGTAGAGCTGGATCCGAGGCAAAGAGTACTAGCTGGTCTTCCAGAGGACAGGGGTTTGATTCCCAACACCCATATGGTAGCTCATAACTGTCTATAGCTTCAGTGCTAGGGGATCTAATGCTTCCTCTTCTCCAGACACACATGTTGTTCACAGACATACACTGAGGCAAACGGGTGTTTTTACATTTAACTAAAAATATTCAGACCATTGATTTTCCTAATCATACTAATTTTAGTTTACATACCCGACATATTTTCTCTTTTCCGGCGTTGTAGTAGCACCGCCCTCTCTTTATCCAAATTCCTGTATTAAAACATTCATTACCATGTTACTCATCTAACTTCCAGAAGCTTAGATATGAAGATGTTTTACATGTGATGCACTTCATAATTTATGTTTTTAGTGAATAAAATACATGCAGCAGCCCTGAGAGATTATTTATGATCCAGTATACATACACATTTCCTATACATTTATAGAAACAGTAGATATCTGTTAAGTTATCCCATTCCATATTCTATTAAGAAAATGTTTACCTATGAAGTGAGCACATTTTTCAAATTCAAATTTATAGCAAAAAAATCTGAAAAATAAAACTCCCATTACAAATTGTAACTAAAACAAAATGTTTTAAATAAATGTATGAGTAAATTAGTACATATTATACATTTCCCTATGCCTTAAATTATTTCTCTGACTTATGTTGTTTATTTTTAGACAGGTTCTCACAACTAACTAACCGAAACTGGCTTCAAACTCTGTTTTAGCTGTCCTCTTCTGGGGCTACAGTTGTGTGCCACCACATCCAGTTTATTTCTACTCTTAATAAATACTGAAAAGCATGATGGGAAGCAGAGCCATAAGATCTCCATGTTTGAGAACAGCATGATCTGGAAAGTTCCAGATCACCTAAGCCACATCGTGAGACCATCTTAAAAAAAAAAAAAAAAATGAATAAAAAATAAATCAAAACAATTCCTTCCCATCTTTGGGCAGTGGTGGTATACCCCTTTAATCCCAGCGCTCAGAAGGCAGGGGCAGGTGGATCTTGGATTTCGGGGCTACCCTGGTCTACAGAGATAGTTCCAGGTAAACCAAGGATACACAGAGAACTCCTTTCTCAAAAAAACAAGTAACAAAAACAAAAGAATCAATTGAAAAAGATCTGGAGTAGAAAAAATAAGGCAGAATTTACACTTACTTGAAATACCTTTTATATATTTGATTTTAGTATGACAATTATTTCTTACAATGAACTATGTAACTGCAAAAGTAAAATTTTTTTAAAAAGCAATTCTTAACATTAAAAACAAACTCAAACTCTGAGTAATGGCGGATATCTATAATTCTAGTACTTGGGAGACAGATGTAGGAGGGGCAGGAGTCCAAGTTCAGCAAAGGCTATGTATGACTCTCCCTTCACAAATCAACCAGCTAGCTGGGTTATTTGCATATTCTTGGTATAAATATAAGACCACATTAACCATTACAGAGAATTTTCATGGTCTCATTCATTTATTGATAGCCTAATGTGAAAATCCTATTAAAAATATTTTATAAACAGTTTCACAAGGTGTTACTACTAGGAAAAAGTAGGTAAGGATATATACAAGTTATCCATATTATTTTATGTAAATCTTCAATTAATTAAAAAATAACTTAGAAATGCAAAAGACTAATAGTTCAAATAAAACTAATAATCTAAACAACTATAAGTGTGTGTCTAATTGGCACCATATCTACACAGTGACATTCCTTTCAGGGATTTTAAATATAATAAATTGATTTTAATATCCATTTGTGATATAGTCCAATTGAGTAATTATGACATCCTAATTACATTATTCTTTCTTATAGAGAAATTGGGTAAAAAGATGTACTATAAGAATATACAGACAGATGTAGTCCGGTGGGGGTGGAGCTTTTAATTGCAGCACTCAGGAGGCAGAGGTAGTTGGCTCTCTAAGTTCAAGGCCAGTCTGGTCTATAGAGAGTTCTAGGACAGTCAGGGTTACAAAGAGAAATCCTGTCTGAAAAAACCAAATCTTGTGTGTGTGTGTGTGTGTGTGTGTGTGTGTGTGTGTGTGTGTATACACACATACTCATACATTATCATATATTACACACACATATATAAAAAACAAAAATTTATATTCTTAACATTAACTGCAAATATAACTATTCATTGTTTTTCAAAATAGGGTTTTTCTGTATAGCACTGGCTATCCTGGAACTGGTTCTGTGACCAGGTTGGCCTCAAACTCAGAGATCTGCCTGCTTCTGCCTCTCAATTACTAGGACTAAAGGTATGCATCACTATGCCCAACTTGCATGTATCTTATCTTTAAAAAAATAAATAAAGCTGGGCATGGTGGCGCCTGCCTTTAATCCCAGCAGAGGCAGGTGGATCTCTGAGTTTGAGGCCAGCCTGGTCTACAGTGTGAGTTCCATGACAGCAGCACAGAGAAACCCTGTCTCCAAAATAAATTTAAAACCCTGTCTCCAAAATAAATTTTAAAAAGTGTTTTAAAAAAATAAAACAAAAGAATTAGTAATTACTGAAGTGGAGGGGACACAATGTGAGTAGAACCTTTTAAAAGGAGGTGTGTTTGTGTTATTTTTCAGTGTATATATGTCCATTTGTAGCATATAGGTGCACATGCATGGAGAGGGCAAAAAACAATTTCAAATCTCATCCTTGGGAACACCATCTACTTCCTTTCAAATGGTCTCAATTTCCTAGAGCTCACAAATTAACCTACACAGGCTTGGCCAGTGAGCCCCAGGGATCCTTCTGTTTCTGCCTCCCCAGTGCAAGGATTAAGTCATGCCATAATATGCATCTTTTTAATAAGAGTTCTAGTACATCAAGCACTTTACCAAGGGATTTCCTCAACCAATTTTATTAGGTTTTAGGTATCTATAATGAAGAGATTTCTTGTTGTTTTTCTGTCCTGTTACAGTTGTCTTTATTTCCTGTGTAAGGCTATCCTCCCTCCCATGGGTTCAGACTGCAGGATCCCCTGCAATTTCCTTTCCACCCACGTCTCTCCATGTTTGCACTTCTGGTCTGGCCACTCTTGGTGCACATGCACTCCTATCTCTTGCTTCATTCATGTTAACATAACTCAGATACTCCTTTTCAAAGGTAGTATGTGGACAGCTTCCTATCATATTTTCTGCCATGTAACAGAGACTTTTCTGTGACTATAAGTTCTAATAGATTGTGGAAAGATAACTGGCTTTCTTTTTTTGATTCCTACTGACCTCTCCAGAACCTTACAAGAAGAAAATTTCTGTGAAACATTGTACCTTTACTATGTGTTTTTAAAAAAAATTAATGGGTGTTGAATATGCACACTACACACAAACCCAGCAAATTCTGTCTGTAACTAGGAGGATGCTCTGATAATTCATTTGGGGCAAGGGTAAAAGAGGGGTACCAGGATTGAACTCAAGACCTCTCACACGCTAGGTAAACATTCCATCTCCATAAAGTTACATTTCCCACTCCCCTTTTCTGGGGTGCTCAAACTTGAACTCAGTTGTCTCGGGTACGTATATTACACAAGCACATTACCACTGAGTTACATTCCTCCTCGCTATTTTTTTCTGCTTTTATTTAGAGGATAATCACATCCCTCTAATGACTGCCAAAAAGATGCCAAACATTTAGAAAATAAACTATCATCATCTTGATCACTAATAAAGTTAAAATTACATAGTGAACTACAATGCACTTACCAATGAAAAAAATTCCTGATTTAGGTTTCAGGTTAAAAAATATTAAAAATAATTGGAAAAAATTTTAAAAAGAAGTACCCTTCTTAAAGGGTACTTCCCAAGAATTAAAAGGATTTCATTCATTTGAAACTCATGAATAAATTTCTGTGAAAGTTTTTTTCAGTGAAATAACTGATAGTCTTATCACGTCTGATAACTTACCTGGGCTGACAGCGTTCACACAGGTATGTGTCAGGGATGTGCTGCCGGTCAATCCCCATGCAATCAATATGTTGCCAAACACTTAAAAAGAAAAAAAAACAACAAAAACAACAGAAATCATTAAGACCATTCATAAATTAAGATGTAATATTCTACCATTTAAGAGGTGCCTACTTTTAACTTAGTATACACTAAAATATGTTCTCAGGCAGAAAAATTTTAAGATGCAAAAATGGCAAATACAGAATGCATAAATTAAATTTCTGAAGCAAATGCATTTTAAAACATAAAGGGTAACAGTTGAAAATGTTATTACAAACCTGAAGATGTTAACACTAAAACCCCTAAATAATCATCAGTGTGACAAGCATCTGATTTGGGAACATAGGAAGGAAAGGTATCATCAAAACACTTACTGATTACCAGCTATGAGAAGATGACCAACGGTGGTCAATATACACAAAGAAAACTTTTTCAAGTTCAAGGAAAAGTAGCAAAACTGGATTACATCTTCTGTTAACATTTAACAATTTTGGTAGCATACAGTATTTAATTAAAAGATAAGAAAAAAGAAAATTAAAAAAGACTTCTAACATTTATACTTAATAAAGAACAGAACTAAAATAATTCCAAAAAGGTCAAAGAATTCAAGAGACATTCCATTGGAAAAGAATTCAACTTAATTACTTTGGATGGAGTATATGGATATCTTGAAGTAAACTTCTCAATATATTGTTACTGATAAAACCTCAAGTACCTGAAAGTGATATGCATTCCTCTTTTTTAAAAAAAAAGGCAAAAAATTACTATCTATTCCTTACACACAATCATCCACTTTTTAAAAAATTACATGTGTGTGTATATGAGTGCACCTGTGTGTCGCACATGTCATAGCCCAAGTGGAGAGGTCAGAAAACAGCTTTCTTAAGTTGGCTCTCTCTTCTACCATGTGGGTCCCAGAGAACAAACTCAGCTTGTTAGGCCGAGAAGCAACCACTCACTGAGCCATCTCCCAGCCAGCCCTATGATGTCACTTCTAACATAAACATACTAAGTAGTATTGTGTTATTCTTTATTTCTCAACTGAGAACCTCAAGAAGATTATATAACAAGTTATGTTAAATTATGTCATGCAGATAACAAGCAAAGCTAGACAAAAAGAGCAGAGTTTTAGATGTCTGAAGTCAAAACGCTGAATATGGGCAATAGGAACATTGAAAAATCAAAAAGAGATGATGTAAAGAAAGGTAGAGAAAGATTAGTCCTTGGAGAACAGCATAGGCCGAATACAAAAATGGAGGGTGGGTCAGAAACAGACAGACACTGAGTCATAATAAGAGTCAATTCAATGTAAATACCTTGAATCATCCAAAAACTGTGCCTTCAAGAACGTGTAGGTATTTAGTAACCTAAGGATACTGCAGGGATGTCTAAGAATGATAATCTTTTAGTACATGTCCATCTGACTAACTAGATCAAAAGAAAACCAACCCTTATTCTTTCAATAAAAACACTGCTACATTTATCACATCCGATGAGATAGGCTACAGGAAAGCACTTTTAGATAACTAAATACAGTAAGATTGGATATTTTCTAATCCGGCAGAAAACACATCCCAAAGTCATTTAAGTTTTGCAAATTTCCCTCCTCAATAAATTTACCAAAGTCATTATTTACATTAATATCACAGGTAAAAAGAATCTATTTCTAAATTTTAAAAGTACCATAACATATTATTATTAAAATAAAATTATTTACAATCTTCCACTTAAAACCAATTTTACACTCTACATTCATATCCTACTTATTGACAGAGATAAATGAACCTTTTGAAATGTACACATGCTACTATCAGTAACAACCAAAAGCTGATCATTTACTCTGCAGAATAATTTATAAACAATACAAATTGACAGTCAGTTCTCAGCTGCAGTTTAACTCACTTTCAAACATGGATTTATTCAGCCATTCTACATACATCAAATCAAATAATGAAGCTACGCCATAAGGACCAGGACCAGGAAATTCTATGAAGCCTTCAAACTTTCTTGCCATTTACAATGTATTATTTAAATATTCTTTGCTCCCCATCCTATGCAAAGAACAGACTTAATAACTTTAAAGCAGAAATCCAATTGTTCCATCTCCATTCTCACTAAACCTCTCCCTCAAAGAGAAAGAGAGACAGACAGACACAGACACATACACATACACATACACAGAGAGACACATACAGAGAGAAAGAGAGAGAGGGAAGGAGAGGGAGGGAAGGATGCAGAGGGAGGAAAGAAACCCCACTTTCTGTTGCAATCACCTTCTCTAGGGGAGGAGCCTTTCTTGGTGGGTGAACCAGGGTTGGGGGAGGGAGACTGGTTCTGGCTCAAGAAGATTCCAGAATGCTGCAAGGTTCAAGCCAAAGGTTGTAAGAAAGTAAGATCAAACACTGATTAAATATTTAATTTCCCCAAACTGGAAAATCATAACTGACTACACAATACAATAAAAGACTCAATAATTCTTTTTTTTATATCTTGTTATTTCTATATATGCACTTGCACTACCACTGAACTAAATGAAAAGGAGATGATCCTATAATATTGTTCAAAACTGATTACTGCTTAATTCATAATAGGGGTCGTTCTCTCTCTCTCTGCCTGTCTCTGTCTCTCTGTCTCTCTCTCTCTCTCTCTCTCTCTCTCTCTCTCTCTCTCTCTCTCTCTCTCTCTCGACAGGATTTTTCTGCATATTGCTGGCTCTCCTGGTACTACTTTGTAGACTATGCTGGCTTTGAACTCAGAGATCTGCTGGCCTCTGCCTCCCAAGTGCTGGGATTAATGGCCTGTGCCACCTATGCCCAGCATCATAACAGGGATTTCTAATAATAAACTATAAAATAGCTTCTTTTATCTTTTTAAAAGATTTACTTATTTAATTTTTAAGTGTATGTGTGTTTCTGATTACAGAGGCCAGGACAGGACAATAGATCTCCTGCAGATGGTTTTGAACTGCTCCATGTGAGTGCTGGGAACTGAGCTTGGGTCCTCTCCAAGATTAGTGCATGTTTGTCTCTAGTCCTAAAATAGATTCTTTCAAATAAGGACTTTATTCTAAAAATAAATAAATAAATAAATAAATAAAAATAAATTGCATCAATAGAGGCAGATGACCTATTTTTTTTTAAAAAAAAAAAAAAAGGAATTAATTCCTTCAGAAGACCCAACTAGCTTTTCCAAATTAACAATCAAAGGTTAAAAGCAGTCAAGAAAAACAAACTAATCGTGTGAAATATTTTACCTGCATTTGTCACAACAGATCATGTATCCATCATCATGTGTAAAACCACATATGCACCTGGTTACATCAGTACCGTAACTCCCGTCCTCAGATGTGCTGATTGTGGTAGCACTGGAAGTTTCATCAAAATTAGGAGTGGTAAATATGCCTACTTCGTTTTTGCTAATGAGACCTGATGGAGGAGGGGAAGCTGGAGGTGTTGGAGGAGGACGAGCACCATAATTGTGGTCCTGAATAATAGAACACAAAATAAGTACAATATGAATCTCAATGACATAAATCAGGCAAATTAAATGAAATTTGAATACTTAACATAAAATTGGTTCATTTCTTAATAAAGATAAATCATGACATAAGACTAATAAGTAAATCACAATGGTAAGTTAATGTCACTGTCTAGAAGGTAGTCAATGACCTTCAGATCAATGACATTTCCCCTCCCTTCACAGCAGAAAATGACATTTCCAGTTCTAAGATTGCATAGTTTCACTTTCAAGAAGAAATTAAGTACATGACGTGATAATAAGGGTAAAACCCAAACTCTACAGGAATAAAAAAGCTAAAGAACAGCAAAAACTGGGCTGGAGAGGTGGCTCAGCAGGTAAAGGTGTCTGCCATAGAGCCTGAGTTCAATACCTCGGACCCATGTGAAGGGAAGAACCTACTTGATTTCAACACGTGTGCTATAATACACATTCTATTCCCCCAAACAAATAAATGTAGTTAAATAGTAAAAATAGTCACAAAAGGTACATCATTACTGTAAAGTATATAATATGGAATTTTACATTTCTGGTCATTTTTATTCTCATTTAGGTATTAAAAGTCTCTTATAAATGTGTGTTCCTAGTAATCACAAATGTATAGAGTCCTATAACTCTTTGAATTAAAAAACTACAGAACTCTCAAGAGGAAATAAATTAAGGGAATAAGCTTTTATCCTCTCAGTTGTGAAACAGGATGAAAACTACTTTTGAAGAGTTTGTTTTAAAAATTAAGTAAGTTATATAGTAAATGTGTATGTATTTATATGCATATATGTATGTATGTATGCATGTATGTATGCATGTATATATGTATGTATGTGCTCAACACAGGAATAACTGAAACAACAACAGTTTGGAGCCAAAGAGATGGCTCAACAGTCAAGAAGGAGCATATGCTGTTCTTCCAGAGGATCCAAGCTCTGTTCTCAGAACGCACATCAGGCCAATCATCACCACTCGAACTCCAGCTGCAAAGAACCCGATGCCTCCTCAGGCACCTGTACTATACACACCCAGTGCAGACACATATCATAACTAAAAATGAGAAAAACAGCTAGGTGTGGTGCTGCACAGTTTTAATCCCAGTACTGAGGAGGCAGAGGCAGGCAGATCTCTGGGTTTGAGGCCAGCCTGGTTTACAGAGGGAGTTACAGGGCTACACAGAGAGACCCTGTCTCCAAAAACAAAAACAAAAAAGTAAAAGTCTTTAGGAAGAAAAAACTATATAATCTATTAATTACTATATAACTTGGAATTAACATTAAATAGTACAATGTCATCTTATCCACAGACTTTTCATTGAGGTTAAAAAATATCAACATAAATACAATAACAATAAAAAATAACTACAAACTTCCTATCACAGAATTTCATTTTCTTAACAGTATAGTTAAGTATAAATTACATACTTCATTATACAGGAAATATGAAACAGCTGTGTTTTTTGCCACACACACATATCCACTTTTATAAAAGTTCTTCTGAAGAGACATGCGAAACTTACCGCATAGGGCAAACCAATATAACTGTGTGAGTGGTGGGAGCTGCTGGTGTATAACTGGTGGGGATAACTGTTGGATTTCTCAACTACCACAGGGCTAGCTTCTACAGATTCTGGTCTAAGGAAAAGAAGGTCCATAGATTAGAATTCCATTCATTTTTCTGTTTTAATCTATTAAACTATGTAAGTTCTTATTCTAAAATACTGTCAAAATAAATACAATGTCTATTTACAACACGTGTACAGCTTGTGAGTAGATTCATCCTATGTAGATTCTGCGCCACAACAAAAGTTTTACTTAATAAAATAAATATTCAAATGTAAAGTTCAATTACAGTTTCATTAGAAAGTGTCCATTTGCTGAGGACGACGGTGTAATCCTAGCACTAAGGCAGGAGAATCAAAAGACAGTGTTATCGTGGCATTCAAAAACAAAAACAAAACCTCCAAATTACTAGAGACCAAGCTTTACTCCATTTACCCAGTGTCACTAAGAAACATGCAAAGGTGTGCTCAGAGTGGCGAAATAGTTTTAAGCAAGACTGAAGGTAACTGAGTCTACATAGACTCTGCTTGAATGCATCTCAATGTTCAAAACGTGTGTTTTGATGGTCAAATGGTCAAAATATGTGTTGAATAAGCAGAGCAGATTCTGGGAAATGTCAGTAAGTAAAAATCAGGGAACCTCACATTGAATCAGTATTATGGCTGAAAACCACAAGTAGTAGTCTGTAGTCAACAGCTTTGTAGATCTGGCCCACGAAGAGTTAAGTGACAGTAATGAACCAGCTGTGGAGGACACCACTGAGAGCAGCAGCTTACACACTCCTGCTGCTTCGAAAGCTCCTGCCCCAGCATTTTACATATGACACTTTCCCAACACCTTCTTTTCTTCTTTTAAGACAGGGCTTCACTATGTAGCCCTGACTGTCCTGGAACTTGTTCCATAGACCAGGCTGGCCTCAAACACAGAGATCCCACTGCCTCTGCCTCCTGAGTGCTGGGATTAAAGGAATGTGTCACTACCACCCAGTTGATTTATTTTTATTTTACATGCCTTAGTAGTTTGTCTGCATGTATGTGCAAGACTGTCAGATCACCTGGAACTGGGGTCACATAGTTGTGAGCTGCCAAACCATTTAACTCTTGTGCCTTCTCTTCAGATCCCCTCCCTCAGGTTTCTGCACGAGTGACCCCACCATGCCGGTGGAAGTGGGGAAATTGTACATGTAGCACAAGCTGGGAATCACCCCTAATCCTCCTGCCTCCATGTCCTAAATGCTAAGATTACAGGCATGTGCCATCATTCCTGCCTACCTTGACAAAATAATAAATTTAAAAACATTGAATTTTAGCAATGATCTACATACCATCATTAAAGCTACATGAAGGGGTTCTGAAGACTCACTTATTATTTTTATTTACTTACTTACCACTTATTTATTTATTTATTTGGCTTTTTAAGGTAGGGTTTCTCTGCGTAGCCTGACCTGGAACTCGATCTGTAGACCAGGCTGTCCTCAAACTCACAGAGATGTGTCTGCTTCTACCTCCCAAGTACTGGGATTAAAAGCATGCACCACCACCTGACTTGAAGATTCACTCTTAAGGGTGTACTCAAATGGCAGTGTTACTGAAGAATAGAGCAAAACCGGTACTATGGAGTAGCTAATGAAATAAAGTCAAGCTTTCATGTAAATGTAGATGAGTTCGAGCATATGAAACAGCCAAATTCTTTTTAGAATATCACAGTTTAAATACATGGTGCAGTAATGACAAGGTGGTCATGTAAGAAAACAGAAAATGGTTTAAAGCAGATAGTTGTTTTGAATATTTATACTTACTACATGTGATTTTTAAAGTAACTTTAAATTTACTTATTTACAGTGTGTATGTGTAAACATTTGGGAATCAACTTTCTCCTACCATCATGTGGATTCTAAGAATGCAGAGAGACCGTCAGGCTTGGAGGCAAACACTGCTACCTACTAAGTCTTTTTACTGGTCCAGTAAAAGCAATTTTTAAAACAACTGTTATATAAAAATGGTTGACACTGATTAATTTAAAATTATTATTACTGTGTGTGATACATATATGTGTTATGCAGGCTGTGCATGTGCCACAGTGGCACACATGGAGAGCAGATTTACAGGCCTCTCCTTCCTCCTTTGGGTCAGAGGATAGAACTCAAGTCCATTGGTTGTACACAGAAAGTGCTTTTACTCCTACTTGATGAATTTTTAATGACTTTCCTTAACTATATGCAGCATTTAATTAAAATAAACAGACCAGCACTCAACATGCTAAGATGAGTATTTTCAAGTTTAATAACTGTTTGGGCAACATAGTGAGTTTAAGGTCAGTCAGCAATACATGGGCATAACTGTCTCAATAAGCAAATTAAAACTAAACTAAACTAAACTAAATTGGAGTTTGGTAATGGGACATGCTCATAATCCTAGAATTTGGAAACTGAGGCAAAAGGATCTTCTGTTCCAGCCTAGTCAGAATTAATGAACAACAACAACAAAAAAAAGTTAACAAGGTAATAGATCTAACTAAAATAAAATCCCAGTCATAAGTATCTCTTCATTTCTAGAGTAAGGTAAATTTGAAATCAAAATCAAGCACCCAATGATTCAGTAGCCCCATTTTGAGTAATTTATACTAAGGAAGCAATTTCCAGTAAAAATAGACCATGGATTTGACCTGTTTGTTACATCATTATTCATGAAACTAGAAAACTTTAATGTTCAAATGGAAAATTATTCAATCTAAGAAAACCTGCTATATTTGCATATGAATAATAGCTGAGTAGAAACTAATAGTAACAAACTTCTACAATCAAGATTATAGAAATTTTCCTTTTAAAATCTCTTAATTAAAATATTATAAAGCTGTAATGATCATGAAATAAACTTCTGAGTAGAAAGCAGCTAGTGTCTGTGTATCCAGTTTTATATGTCTGCATAAGTGTCTAGATAATACATAGACATACTGTGTCATGGATAACTTGCATTGGGGTAAGTGAGATGGCTCAGTGAATAGAGACTTGTCAAGACTGACAACATGAGTACAAGCCCTGGGGCCCACATGGAAGGAGAGAACAGATTTCCGAAAGGCTGTCCTTTGACCTCTACAGATGTACTGTGGCACTGGAGCCCAGACACATACACAAGCACACAATAAATAAATAAATGCAATAAATTGTTTAAAAACAAACAAACAACCAGGGCTAGTGAAGTCATGAATCTTGGAGGGGAACCTACAACTACCACTTTACTAAGCCAGCATAATCCCAAACTACATTTTAAATATTTGTCCTTACACCCACAGATAAGTATAGTCCCCAATGAAACTTCCCATGCAATGGAGAGACCATTACAGAAAAACACAGCCAATCAAAATGCAGAGTTGTAGAGTCCATTAGCAATGGGCTCCACATCTACAAAACAACCTCCTCACCTAAGGCTCAGGGATCACTGAAGAAGAATAAGGCAGAAAGACTGTAAGAGCCAGTAGGTCATGGCGTTTGCTGAGACAGTGTCTTCTAGTAATGTCAGAAGCTAGACCAATGAAGTCTCACCAAGCTGACAATCTAAGCATGAACTGTACAAGGACAACTACAACAGCCATGCCAAAGTGGATGGAGAAAAGATGAAATGAACACACACACACGGGGGGTGGAGGGGAGCAACTAAGGAATGCTGAGAGCAACAGAAAGTCTTCAATTGGTTATATAATACCAAAAGGTCAGCCCTAAAAACATACTTACAAGTATCATTATATAGACTGAGTAGGTTCTATTTATGTACTTAGGAACACACACACATACACACACACACACGCACATGCACACACACACACACACACACACACACACACACACACACACCACTTAATGAAAAGAGGCCATGAATTCAAGAGAAAGAAAGCAAGGGATAGGGGTATGTGGAAGGGTTTGGAGAGAGGAAAGAGGAAAATGATGTAATTATATTATAATCTCAAAAAATTAAAGATATATGTATAATTTTAAAAAGTATTCAATTCACCCAGCTTGGGGAATTGGGGTTTTCATCACCCACATCAGGTGGTGTAAACCACCTCCGTGGCCTCTGCAGGCAGCTGCACTCATGTACACACACTTGCACATACAGTTCTTAAAAATTACACCAGGAAAATAAGCCATGCACAAGAAAATAAACATTTTATGACACTACTTATAAAAGGGGCCTAGAATAAGCACACACAGAAACCAAAATACAATTTACAAGGTGCTAGGAATAAAGGGAAAGAAGGATTATTATTTAATCAAGTTTTTGTTTAGGTTTAGGAAAACATTTAGAAATTGGTGACAGTTGCTCAACATTCTGTATACACTTAATATCACTGGAGACTGTTCATCTAAAGATAAATTTAAAAGTACACTTATTTTTACCATAATAGAAATCTTTTCACTAAAGGCAAAGGTAGAGAATCCTGTCACATGACCAGGTAATATAGGGCTGGGTTTGTTTCTCAGTGATAACATGCTTAGGAGAAGTGAAGCCCTGAAGTCAAACTTCAGCATCCCCCACTCCCTTTCCCCAAATGAAAAACAGATTTAACATGATAGTGGCACATGTGTCAAGAAAGCTAATACAAAGGAAAGACAAGCATTCAAGAATCTGAACAAACCTACATATTCAGACAGTGGCCAAGGACTGCAGAAATGAAAGATAAAAATGACATGAAGTCAAGTGTTAACACAGTTGAGCCATGCAGGCCAACCTGGGGTAGTATTAGGACCTGGAGAAGGTGAATGTTATAGTCTAGTCAAGCTTTGGTAAGCAAAGTATAATAGTGTGGTAAAGCTGGTTTGCATCTGGCCCTAAGGGAGTTTCAGGGTGTGGTTTCCTTTCTCTCAGAAGACTTGGAGACCAAAAGTAGCAAAACACTGTCTTGGTCTAAACTGGTGGTAAAGGACTTCCAATATAATGTCACCACAAGGCTATCATGCAGGTTTAAATACTGAGTCCTATAGACTGAGTATAGAGAAAGAAGAGCTAGTCAGGAAATAGTTTATTTGTCCCTATATATTGTTCAGGTACTATTCTAGAAGGTATGGTCTTTCTGACCGACACTTAGATTGAGTTCTAAGTGTCTCAAACTCTTCCGTTCTAATCCTACTACTAGAGGCACTGGGTATCATACTACACAGTGATTCTGGGCCTCAATTTCTACATTCTAAGTATAAATGACGTAAAGTGATGTCCTAAAGACATAGAAGGTTTTGGGTTTTATGGTTGTTTTAAATTTAATGTGTAGTTTGCTTGCAAGTATGTCTGTGCATCATGAACCAGAAAAAGGTGTCAGATCTTCTGGAACTAGTTGTGAGCTGCAAAATGGTAGTGGAAATCAAGGTTAGGTACTTCTGAAAGAGCAGCCAGGGCTCTTAAGCACTAATCTTCCAGCCCTAACATTGTATTTTAATAAAAGAAAAAAATGCTAAAGTCTAGATCTCTTAAACCAGCCCAACATTCCACCCACCAAACTATACTGTCCCCACCACTCCTGTAAAATTTATTAGAATGTTATTATACCTATGAATTACTGATCTAAGTACTCTTAAGTTATTAAATAGTAATTGGTTTACAGGGATTTTTTAAACCAACTAATGTGTGTGCTGGTCCTCTGAAAGAGCAGCAAACACTCTTTACACACACACACACACACCCCCAGCTGGGTAATAAGAGAAACAGTTCCTGCAAGTTATTTTCTGACCTCTATACAAATGTAATGGCATGTGTGCACCCACATACACAATAAATTAAAATATAAGAAAAATTTTTAAATCAGAAAACAGTTAAGTACTAGTAGAAAATGGGTAAAATATACTGAAAACACTTCATTATAGATAAAATATTTTAGTGTATTAAATTGTGTAAATTCATACTCAGAATATCTAGGTACCAACAAGTTAATGAATTCTGTTGGCAGTTGACGTTAGTGACACTTAAATGTCACATACTACAGTAAAGCAAAACAAAACAAAACAAGACTCAAATGTGGAGAAAATTTTATCTACCAAGACTTCAATTCAAACTTTTTTGCCAATCAGGACAAGAAATTCTAGAATAATCTATTGGCTGTAAAAGCTTGCTGCCATATTAGTGCCTGAAGAAGGTGGAAAGAACTTAGTTATCTTTGTTTAGTGATTTTAGTCATGGTATTCAGCTTTGACTACACTGCTGGAGACAGAATGAGGAGTCCTCATTCAGAGTAACCGGTTTTCTTTTTAAATAAAATTTGTTTATTATTTTAAGTTATGTGTGTGTGACACGTGAGAGAACTGCAGGTGTCAACAGAGGCCACAGGCAACAGATCTCCTGTTACAAAGCAAGAGCCACTGATACGGGTGCTGTGAACCAAACTCAAGTTCGTGCCCAGCACCAACATCCAGCTCCAGGACTTCCGGTGTCTGCAAGCACGGGCCCTCACATGCAAACACCTATGTGCAAACAAAACAGCCAGTGCCGTTCAACTTTCTATCTTGTTACAAGACCAAAGACTACTTGATAATGTGTCGTACCAAATTTACCACTGCTAGAACAGAAGCTCCTATATATACAAATCATAGCCAAAACACAATACTGCCATGACAAACTCACTTCTACTACTCAGCTGTGCTGTCACAGGAGAGCCTAAAACCACATCATCAGACTCTGCTGCTGCCACTTCTTTCATCTGTGGCTTAATCTTTAATGAAAGGAGACTGACAATGCCCACCTAACCTTGCTCATAGAGAAAGGGCTAGGATGGACTATTATAGCCCAGCTATCAGAGCCTATTTTTTTCTCTTCTGAGATCGTATTTTCTTATTTGTCTAGAGTTGTCTTATTTAGTAGCCACTATACACACATGAAAATGAGTATTTAAAGCAAGGCTCATTTGAATTGGCATGTGTTGTAAATATAAAATCCAGAAGAGTTCAAAGAAAGGATAATAAAAGGAATAAATATCTCAATAGTTTTATCTTGCCTGGTGGTGGAGGCACATGCCTTTAATCCCAGTTCTTGGGCATCAGAGGCAGGTGGATCTCTGAGTTTGAGGCTAGCCTGGTCTACAGAGCCCTACTTCAGTACAGTCAGGGCTACAGAGAAACCTTGTCTTGAGGAAGAAACAAACAAACAAAATTAAAACAAAACAAACAAAAGAAATAGTTTTATCTTGATTATATGTTAAAATATTTTAGATATATTTAATTAAGAAAAATATATAACAAATACACGGAAAAAACAAAAACCAAAAAACCTGGCCCTTGTCAATCATTGTGGCACACACCTTTGAGCCCAGAATTCAGTTCTGGTATACACAGCAAGTTCAAAAAACAACGGCTATATAGAGAAACCCTGCCTCACAAAACAAAACAAACAAACAAAACCAAAATACTGTTATTAAAAACTTTCAAATTATACAGGTGACTGGCATTAAGTTTATATTTAACAGCTTTGGCCAGAAGTTTGGAGTTCCTAACTGATCAAAATGTTCTTAATAGGTTAAACTCTATACTTCATCTTTGTAACCATAATCTCTAAGAAAACTTCCCACAGAGTTGATGCTTGTAGTGTCCCAGTATACCCTGCCTCTTGAATTCTTTGTATATATTTCTATAAGATCATGCTACCTGCACTTAAGGGCACACAGCTAGTTAAAAAACTGAGTGGGGGAATTAAAGCTTTCTAGCTTAAAAAAAAAATATTGCCGATAGGGTTTTTAAGAAATTGTATTTATACTTAGCTTCATTTTTCTTTTAAATATAGTATTATCTTTTGCATTTTCAAATTTGGGCCAAGGGTTTTCCAGTAAGAAAACCAAGGTAGTCATTACATTAACCTGCATTAGGACTGGCAACAAGTTCCATGCTTCAACTTCATTTATAGTCCCCAACTCTAAGCATGGTTTGGTTTTTGTTGTTGTTGTTTTTGATTGGTTGGTTGGATTTTTTTTTTTTTTTTTTTTTTTTTGGTTTTTCGAGACACGGTTTCTCTGTAGCTTTGGAGCCTGTCCTGGAACTAGCTCTTGTAGACCAGGCTGGCCTCGAACTCACAGAGATCCGCCTGCCTCTGCCTCTCCAGGTTCTGGGATTAAAGGCATATGTCACCACTGCCCAGCTAGCATTGTTTTTTGTTAATATTAACATTATGCATAGTAAAAAGTTTTGGCTGGGGTTGGAAAGACAAAGCAATAAAGACGACTTATTGGACATAGGTTTGGTTCACAGTATCCATTTAGAGGTTCACAGAAATCTCTAATCCCAGTTCTGAGATCTTATCCCCACTTCTGTTATCCCAGAATTCACGTAAGTACATGGTGTACATACAAACACATATAAAATATTTTCTTAAAAAAAGCTGTAGTAGTTTTTGTTTCTTTGGATTTTTGTTTGCTTGCTTTGATTTATTATTTGAGGCAGTATCTCCTTGTATGTAGCAATGACTGGTCTGGGACTTGGTATTTATATCAAGTTGGCCTTGAATTTACAGAAATCCTCTTACCTCTGCTTCCTGAGTGCTGCTGGGTTATGACCAGCATGTGTTTTTTTTTTTTTTTTTGGTTTTTCGAGACAGGGTTTCTCTGTAGCTTTGAAGCCTATCCTGGAACTAGCTCTTGTAGACCAGCAAAAGTTAATTTACAATGAACTATTTTTAAATATGACCATTAAATATTTAAAAGTGCTTTTTTTTTTTCAAATTTAAGCTCATGAAACAAAATCTAACAATAGGAGAGTTCTCGCCAGGCGGTGGTGGCGCACGCCTTTAATCCCAGCACTCGGGAGGCAGAGGCAGACGGATCTCTGTGAGTTCGAGACCAGCCTGGTCTACAAGAGTGAGTTCCAGGACAGGCTCCAAAGCCACAGAGAAACCCTGTCTCGAAAAACAAACAAACAAACAAAAAGTAGGAGAGTTCTCTAATAGAGCAACAGTCTATCCTGACCAATCAGTTAGTCTTTTTTTTTTTTTTTTTTTTTGGTTTTTTTCAAGGCAGGGTTTCTCTGTACAACCCTAGCTACCCTGGAACTCACTCTGTAGACAAGGCTGGCCTTAAACTCAGAGATCTACCTGCCTCTGCCTCCCAAGTGCTGGGATTAAAGGTGCATGCCACCACAACCCAACCTAATCAATTATTCTTAGGTATTTAAAAATTTATATTTAGTTCAAATGTTAAAGAGCCAACTTTTAGGCAATATAATAGAGACTAAGAAGTAAACCACAAGAACAAAATGAGATAAAGATTTTTCCCATTATAGTGTTGACAGGAAAACAAATACATAATAAAAAAATTGGGCTTAATGGAATGACACTTGAGTGATATAATAAATATTATTGAGAATTGAAATACCAGTTTATTAAACTTCTTGTTCGTAGATCCTGAAATACTGACACAAAGACTATTCTAATGTAACAAATCTTTTGTGGCCTTATAAAATTTGGTCTAGTATTAGTACTTTAAACACTGAGCACTTTATCTTAAATTAGTTCATTAGACTGTATTTTAGCAATCCAACCTTCTTTAAAATAACACATAATTTAAAATTGTATACCCATTACATTAGCATAATAAAAATTTAAAATACTTGATTTTAAAGTAAGTATCAATTCATAAGCAATTACAAAAGAAATGTACAGAAAATTCCTTGGCTTCCTTCTTTTCCTTGTGAGACAGTATCAAGTTCTGTAGCCTTGGCTGGACCAGACAATCTGTGTAAGTACCAAAAAGCTAGGGCTATAGACATATATCCACAATACCCACCAACATCTAACATCTTACATAATGATACTTCAAAATCTTTTGAGAGTGAATTGGAAATGAAAAAAAAAAGCAGTATGCTAGTTATTTTTAAAATATTATTAGGAAAGCAATACCAACAGCTTATGTTTCTGTGAAATGAGAAATACATGTGTTACCGGTCTTTTCAAGCCTCAAGGTCTTATTTAAAAAAGGAGAGTCTGAAAGCTTAATAATGAAACCACAAAAATTCTGGTGGTTTTCACAAAACAAAAACTGGTACTATTTATGTTTTATTTTCTTCTCAGGAAAAATTATTCCAAAGGAGCATATACTTTTATGTTATACAAAACAAAAACCATTTCTTAAAGTGTTGTAAGTGTAAAATACAAAAAGCAAATTCCCAAAAGATAAGAGAATTTTGGAACAAAAGCTACTTATTAAAATAATGTGTTGGTGGCATACACCTTTAACCCCAGCACTTGGGAGGCAGGTAGATCTCTGAGTTCAAGGCCAGCCTGGTCTACAGAGTGAGTTCCAGGACAGGCTCTATAGCTACACAGAGAAACCCTGTCTCGAAAAACAAAAACAAAAAGAACAAAAAATTTAAGTAATCTTAAAGGAACACTGTTCTTTTAACTTCTGATGTTTTAGCCAAGAATCCAAAATGACATATATAAATAAACACTGTTTGGACGTGACAACTGCATGACATGCTTTGCCTTTCCCTATCTAAAGTTCCTGTGTTTAAATACTTACTCTGAGCCTGCAGCCATTTCCAAGTATGATGTTTCTGTTGTATCAACCCCCAATGGGATTGCTATGCTCATGACGTTCGCCTCTGGTAAATTCGATTACTATGGAGTCCTATGCATTGGTATCCAAAATACTGGGGCATGCCAGCCACAGTGCTCATTGCAAACATCTAAGTGCATCCACAAACCCTGTTTAAAAGAAATGGGAACACAAGAGTTAAGAATCACCTGAACTAGCAAAGTACAGTAGCAACCAGTTATACTGAAATCACAGTAAATAAAATAGGTGAAGAAAGCATTCTTTATTAAGGTCCCAATACAAAGGTAAAAGTATTCACAGAGTAGCCTTTTCATGTTCTTCCTGGGATTACGTTGCATTGTTTATGAACAAAAGAAAAATTTCTGGAGGTACAGCTCAGCTGGGAACGTGTACTTGGCATGCATGAGGCTCTGGAGGAAAGAAACACGAACTTCCTGAATCTAACATTCTTTAAGGAATGAAACTAGAATGCCACAAGAAGGATTACTAAAGCACACTAGTCAGTGAATAACTGGCAAACACCTATTTTAAAAGTCAAAAAGGGATTTCTTTTTGTACAAGTATCTAAAACCAAGTCTTTTGGTAGTGATCTGATAGTATATTTACAAGTGAAGCAATAAGCAGCAAACTAACTTTCTTTATGAGGAGTCTATTTATTCTTCACAATTCCAAGTTAGGAAGTTGAGCATGGTATAGTACACACCTTTAATCCCAGCATTCAGGAAGCAGAAGCAAGTAGATCCCTGTGGATTTCAAGGCTAGCCTGGTCTACAGAGCTACATAATACCTGTCTTAAAATACAAATGAAACAAAATTCAAGGTAGATACAAAAAGCTAGGAAAAACTAACTTATCCTTGGTTACTCAGCTTAAGAAAGAACCAGGCTTGAAGCCAATTCTATTCTACTGTTTATAAATATATACAAGAAAAATTATTTTATTTGTATAAATCATTCATATCAGGGAGAACTCTTTATTTCTTCAGTTGGTGTTAATACTCTCTAATATAATTAATTAGTAGAGAAAACAGTGATTTTAAACAATTTACAGGAGTGACTAAAAGATTCAGAGTTTCAATGTCAAATGTTCTAATCTAAATTCACTCCACTGCACTTGTTCCATGTATTGTTTATAAAATATCTACTCAGTCTGTCCTTTAATGACATAATTCTACTTAAGAACAAAAGGCAATCTTATAAACTACAGGACAGTATCTGTTAGGATTCTTTGTCTCTGTCATGTTTATACCTGAAAAAAAAAAAAAGTAGTATTTCCTCAAATAGTTCTTACATTCACCTTGAATTTTTACAACTGAGCTTCAGCATGTCTACTCTAATTTCTATTTCACAGACGATACAAATACTGATCATACCTTATGTGAAAGAGTTAGCAAACGGAAAATAAGATAGTTAAAATTGTTTGAATTCTATAAGAAAACTTGTCCATACTTTTAAATCATGTGTGACCAGAAGAAAGCTAGTACATTTCAAATTACCGTAGTATAAAGTAAACAGGACTTGACAGCGCATGCCTGAGTGCTAGCTGCTGGAGTCTAAGGCTGCACTGCTGTAGCCTAGGAGCGGAGAGTAGCCTCGGACACACTGAGTGACCCTCATCTTAGAACAAAACAACATCAGTAAATGATCCAAAACAGGCCTCTAGAATTTAAGGTCCTTGTTTATAAAACAGGAATATAAAAATCAGAGTTTCTGAGAAGAATATGACATAATGAATGTAAAGAATTTCAAGGAAATAGTTATACATATTTGGCAATCAATACATATAGTACAGGGTGTACATCCCTAATTTTAAAAATCTGACATTTAAAAATACTGTGAAATACACTCAAGATTTCAAATTTCCCACCAGGTACCCTCAATCTGTAAACATTACAAAATCTGAAAGATTTCTGGTGGTCCCCAGCATTTCGGGTTACGAGGCTATAACTACAAGTACTGCTCTTCTTACTCTATCAGGAAACAGTGTATGGAGAGACAAATACTCATTCTCACCTAAAAAGATTCTTCTACAACCTTAAAAATAAGGTCATTATGTCACGTTTTCTAATTAGCTTCACAATTAAAGAGTCTTCTCAAGACAATGAAAGCCAACTAAACAAAAGCACTGCCCTACTTTTTTCCTAGACCCAAGGTCTTATTAGAACTACTTCACAATGCTGTAGTTATTAACTAGCACAGCAAAGTACATTTTATTGCAAAACGCAAGCAATGCACAAAATGAGTTTGCTTTACTGAAACGTTACTGTTCTGTATTTCCTTACAATGATAAAATTTTAAACTTAACAGTAGGCAGTAAACTATAACGTAAAGAGCCATCTTCCCTGGTAGCATTTCCTTGGTATTGTTTTTTTCAGCTCAGCTTATTTAATTTAGTGGAGTAATATTTCTAATCTAAAACTATATACTGGTATGTAATAAATAGTATGTCCTTTTAAATATACAAGCTTTGCTAAATACATCTGATCTGTTCTAAATAACAATAAAAATAAGTTAAAGAACAGAATAAAAGGCTTGTAATTAGCTTAATTCAAGCAATGGTTTATACCTGTGTGTCTCTTGCTGTGTCTGGAACATAAGGGTCCTCTATAAAGAGCTGATGAACAAATCAGAGAACCTAGGATGAAACTGCAGTTCTAGCCTCACAAATCAAATGAATTATCAACCTACACAGCAAGAGTTACAAAAATTGGGGACTGGAGAGATGGCTCAGTGGTTAAGAGTATTGTCTGCTCTTCCAAAGGTCCTGAATTCAATTCCCAGCAACCACATGGTGGCTCACAACCATCTGTAATGAGGTCTGGTGCCCTCTTCTGGCCTTCAGGTATGCACATAGACAGAACATCGTAAAATAAATAAATAAGTAAATAAATATTTAAAGAAAAGAGTTACAAAAATTATCACACGGCATACCTAGAATTGCACCTCTGTAAAAACACTCATGTTCAGGGTAAAACATGTAATCACATATGAAATGAAATGAAAGACTTCTAGCTTCATTCTGAAAAAAAGATCTCAGCAATTCATTTACATGTCATCATGAGACTATAAAATGGAAACTATTTCACTTTCTCCATTAATATAAAAATTTCAGCCAGATAATTCATATTGCTGAAAATAATCAAATGATAATAAAAATTGCAATTTCACCAGGCGGTGCTGGCACACGCCTTTAGTCCCAGACAGAGGCAGAGGCAGGTGGATCTCTGTGAGTTCGAGGCCAATCTGGTCCACAGAGTGAGGTCCAAGACAGCCAGGACTGTTTCACAGAAAAACCCTGTCATGAAAAACCAAAATAAAATAAAAGTGCAACTTTATTACGGTCAAATTATTATCTCTAAAATAATCAAGAACAAAAATTTGGTATGATGTCTTCTGTGGGTAATCCTAGCACTCAGGAAGGTGAGGCAGGGCTATTGCAAGTTCCAGGCCAGTATGGGCTATAGAGAAAAACATTGTTTCAATCACACACACACACACACACACACGCTGGAGTGTAATGGTAATATGAACAATGGGGAGGCCAAGGCAAGAGAACCATGGATCTGAGGTCAGTTTGCACTACACAGAGAGTTCAAAACCTGTTTAGACTACATAAGGAGACTTTGTTTTGAAAATCAAAGGACTAGAGACATAAAGCTCAATGGGAGACCATCTGCCTAGCATGTGCAAAGCTCTGGATTCAATCAACAGTACCACAGAAAAGAGAGACAGAGACCGACAGACAGATAAACAGACAGAGGGGGAAAGGAAAGGAAAGAGGGAAAGTCAATGTAGTAAGAAATCATCTTATAGCACAGGTATAAAAGGGGAACAGTGAATTTCAATACAATCCACACAACTACTCCAAATTTTCATGCACAAGTTAAAAAAACCCTAATATCACCAACTGGCAAGTCAGATAAATGCAAAATACATGGAAATTAAATAGTAGCCAAAAAAAGAATAATATAAAAGGAAATACCATGAGATGTCTGCGAAATCTGAGGTCCAAGAAAGAATAAATGTCTTCACAAAACCTGCTATCCAGAATAGACCTAGAAACCAAGTGAACATAGAGTATTGAGCTAATGTCATATGGTATATGTTCTAGGTACTTCTGATTGGAATGGTACCCTCAAATAAGGAAAACAGCAAAGTTTACTAGAACAAATTCATTCTTTTACTTTTAAATACAAATGAATATAAACACAAGCAAAGGCAATAATACCAAATAAAACTGAAAAGAAACTGGGAAATCAAATACTAAAAATAAAAACAAGAATAAAAGTAAGAGTAAGAAAAACACACACCATTACCTAATAGAAAAACTGACAGAACCAAGAGAGGCTGCTTTTAAGATCATGGCAAAAGGAAAAGGGCTGAGGCCAGAGCTTAACAGAGTGCTTGCCTAGCAGGAAGGAAATCCTACGTTTGATCTCTATCATCACATAAACCAGGACTGGTGGTGGAGCCTGCGTTCCAATACTCAGAAGGGTCATAAACTTAAGGTTGTCTTTGACTACACAGTGAGTTCAAGACTAGACTGGTAGACATAAGATCCTGTCCTGGGGGCTGGAGAGAGACAAGGGTAAAATTGAAACTGCATGGTCTATGTCATAGCTTCCAAGTATAAAAAAAAAAAAATTAAACTGGACATTTTCAGCAATATAAAGGAATGAAGTATTGAAACATCTAAGTATCAAGCTGGAAGAATCTCAGAGGAACTATACTGAGCTTTTAAAAAGTCAATCTTAGTCCTGGGCATGATAGCTCAAACCAGTAATTTCAGCACTTAAAAGACTGAAACAAGGATTTTCTTGAAATTAAAGTCAGAATGAAGTACAGAGTGAGACCCTTTCTAAAAGAGTAAAGAACTGCATTACTTAAAAGCCATTATTTTATTTTAATAAGTTATTTTATTTATAGCCGGGCAGTGGTAGTGCAGGCCATTAATGCCAGCACTCAGGAGGCAGAAACAGGCAAATTTCTGTGAGTTTGAGGCCAGGCTGGTCTACAGAAGGGAGATAGCAAGGGCTACACACAGAGTAAAACCTGTCTCGGAAAAAGAGGAAAGAAAGAAAGGAAGAAAGAAAGAAAGAAAGAAAGAAAGAAAGAAAGAAAGAAAGAAAGAAAGAAAGCGGGCACATATTTCTAAGGACCCGAGTTCAGCCTTCAGAACCATGTCAGGCAGCACACAACTGTCTACAGTCAGAGCTCCAGCGGGATCTGACACCTCTGGTCAACCAGGGTCCATCTGGACACTCACACGTACAACTGAGACACTGCCCTCAACACATAATTAAATCTTAAAATAAAACTTAAAGTTAAGCAACAAAAGATTACATACTGTGAAATTTTATGTATATAAATTATAGAAATGGAGAACAGATATGCAGGGGGAAGAGAGAGGTGGGCACAGTTACATAAGAGGAAAATACCAAACACCCTTGTGATAGAATTTTTCTAAATATGATAGTGGAAAAAGGTAACCACATACATAGTAAGAAATGCACACAACAAAGGGGTACAAGTAAAATGGGGGCTCTGAAAAAATGGGAGTTATAACAATGTCAGTATTCTGGCTGCATTATAATTTTGCAACAGGAAAGCTAAGTTAGTTACATTATGTCAATGTTAGCATTCTGGTTGTCACACTATATTATAATTTGGTTACCACTGATGTTAAAGGAGATATGGAATCTCTTTGTATCCTTTCTTATAAGTTATAGAATCTATAGTTTGAAATTAAAATTTTAACTAAAAAATAGCATTGAGGGCTGTAGAGAGTTCACAGTGGTTAAGAGTTGCTCTTTCTGAGGTCCTAACTTCAGGTCCCACATTCACTCACAAGTGCCTATAATGCTAGTACCAGAGAATCCAAAAGGCACCAACACATGTGGCACAAAAACACACACAAATCACATGAGAAAGAGAGAGGCAGGCAGGAAGGCAGGCAGGCATGCAGGCAGACAGACAGAAAGACAGACAGACATAAATAAGACGAAATCTTTAGAAAATAACACTGTGGTATTTGTTTTTTTTGGGGGGGTGGTGGTGGTGAATATAGGTAGTAAGATCCTTACTAATAAGATCTTACACAGAAATAAGCATAAATAATACTTTGATTCTAAATTTAAAAAATAGTTTTAATCTCCTATACTTTTTCCAGTGTTTGTCAGTATCAATCTGAAGGGCTCTGTTAATAGGGATTCTATTAATCAAACAAAAACAAAAAGCTAGAAGACTAAGGCTGCTTTTAAAATCATGTCAAGGGCAAAGAGCTAGGGCTGGGGTTGTCTATACCTTAATAGAGTGCTTGTCTAGCATGAAGGCCCTAGGTTTGCTCCCCAGCATCACATAAAATGGCGGCAGTGGTGCATGTCTGTAATCCCAGTACCTAGGATTTGGCTATAAAGAAACACTAATGTCTGTTAATGGGGATATTAAGCATTTGTGCCTCATTTTCTTATCTCGACGGCTAAAAAGAGTGATAGGATAGATAGGATAGGAGAATGTCCAAATCTGCACATCCTCCAAACTATTAGTTAAAATACAAGAGTAGACAGATGACTTGGAGTAGCACTTGCTCATCCTGCAGATGACCAAAGTTCAGTTCCTAGAATCCATTCAGGTAGCTCACAACTCCCTGCAAAAAAAAGCCCTCTTCTCACCTCCACAGGCAACCAACACACATACGTGTACACACACACACGTATGTACATATGTGTGCATATATGTATATATGTACATATGTGTATTACTACACAGCTCACAGACAAGTTCCTAATCTATCAAGTTGCTAATCTATCAGGTTACAGTTCCTTTGGTTATATAAGGGTTCATTCTTTCTTTTCTTTTTGCATCATTGCATACCCCGATCTTTCTGCAAATTTTCTAAAGTCATTCTCCTTTATATTTGTTTTTCTTTCCCACTATATTAAAACACTACTGGACTTTCAGGAACCTTTAACCTTTCTCCACTTTCAAACTTAAAAATCTGTGCCGCAAAACTATTTGGGGATATATATAGGAGACTCAATTTCCTGAGGGCAGTTTTTTGGTCATAAACATACACACAAAAAAAAACTGACAATATTATTTCAGAAGACTATTCTAGTTATAAAACCTGTCTCACACAATCTTTTCAACCTTCCTAGGCATCTCAAAGAATATACTACTTATATTTTTTAATGACCAGTTTAGATTTTGTCACATTATTCTGAAACATCTACAAGATATATAGTTTTCACAATTAGATCATTAACTTCACCCTGTACCAAAAAAAAAAAAAAAAAACCCTGAGATATTTATGCATTTGCCCTCAAAACCTGGAATTTGGTGGCTAAGATACCCACTTAAGTTAACAAAACCACATCTTCCTTCTCCCACACTTGTAAACATTCAGTGAATGTCCCTGAAGGCTCAGTCCTCTCTATTATTAATCTCAGTCATGAATTCAACAACCATTCATCTTGTTTGGTTTTCTATCTCCAATCTTCTATAAAATATACTCTATTGAAATGTTATTTCAAAAATCAAACATTCAAATTACAACTTTCTTTTTACACACTTTTTTCATTCATTAATTCATTCGTTTTTTTTCTGCATACTAGAAAACCCTCTACATCCTCAGAAAAAAATCCTGCCTTTATAAGATCTGCACATGTAGTATATGTACATATTTGCATATTTATTTATTTAGTTTGTATGTACATGCGTTTGTGCTCAAGTGCATAAACACATGTGTATACCAGACCACTTTGCTTTTTTTGTTGTTGTTGTTTTATTATGCTAAAAAGTGGTGCCATCATTTTGAAATGTCAATTATTTGGTTCTGGAGGTAAGTCAAGTACCTCTGAACATTGTTCCCCCACTCCACCCCCCAAAAAAGCAATTTTATGATGTAGAGTGGAGAACAGCAATCAAGCCACATACAATGACAATTATGTATGAAAATGTAGTAAGACCCATGATTTTGTTTTCTAAAAAAATATAGCAAGAAAATCAAGTATTTGGGGCTATATTATAGCCTCCCCTCCACACAGTATAAACACCTTCCTTGCCACCACCCTCCTATCCAAGCACAGTAACAAGGAACAAGACAAAGAATGGAACCTCTAGGACACCTTGCTACTTTTTTGTGAGATTCACTAGATTTCAAATAAATCCTGAGATTTCCCTATATAACCTTATAACAAATTCTTTCCTTAAGCTAGCTCTGGTCGATATCTGTTCCCTGCAGCAAAATCAAGCCTAAAATAGTAGACTCATGAGAGGTAGGAACAAACTGTGATCTTCCTCAAAGTGAAGATGAGCTTACCTATCTCTGTACCCTTAGTGCCAGGGAAAGAGAGGCTATTCAAATTCATCTGTTGTCTAGCCTTCAAATTATTAGGTGGAGGTTTAACAACACAGGCTGTCAATCAACCAATCAAGAAGCTTTGTTCTAAAAGAAGCAGCAGAGGATAGTTCCAAATGAGCATTATATATTTTTATTTGACCAGTCTCAAATCCCTGTCAATTCATGTCTACTAAAGCATAGTTCCAATCATTGAAGTTAGTACCATTAAGACCCTTCAAATCTTGTATCACTTCAGATGCCTGCATAAACTCACAAGCAATTTATATTTATTAGTGTGTGAAACAGAAAACAAAACTATTAGAAGAGGGGGGGTATCTTCCTTATATCCGTTCTCCTTTTCTATGAGCCTCTTGGGGGGGATTTCAAATCTATATCAGAATACACTACACGCACACATGCTCACACACACACACACACACCCCTATTCTTTTTGGGGGGTGTGTCTAAAAAAAACATTACTTACAGAGTTACTAAGATAGATGGTTCTACAGTAAACAGTGAACAAGCTTGAGGCCTGAGAGAATCAACTACTTAAGCTGTCCTAAGGCATACACATGCCCTCACCCATACATACTTGCATGTGTGCATGCGCACACACACTCAAATAAACTTCACAAAATTACCTTACGCACAAACTAAAAAAATACAAATGTAAAAATTATCTTCAAATGTCATAATTGGCAGCAAACTAAATCCCACTGTCATGTCTTAGCTTTCTGTCTCCGGCTTGGCTCAGACCTTAAGTACCACAACCAAGCTGGCATTGATACAATATTATTTCTCAATAATAAACTTCAGGGATGAAAGTGCTCCTTCTTTTGGATCAACTCTACATTAAGCAACCTAAGAGTTACTAGGAATTGCTTTCCTTCCCCAGTTGTAAAAATACAAGAGAAATGAGGGAGATTTTTTTTTTCTATAGTGGGGGCAGGGAGCAGGACTAGGGATTGAGAACTTCATGCATGGCAGACAATGAGCTGCAGCTCTAGCCCTCTTCGATTTTTCTTAATTACCTCTTCAAATTTAAATCCAACACGATATGTTTCATTACATTTTCCTACATGTGTTCATCATACTTTCTTCTAACTCATCCCACTCTTCCCCTGCCCTTCTTCTGCCCCTCTCTGGCTGCTTCTTTCCCCTTAAATAGTGTTCCCTCTGTTTTCTTATCACATGCATTCTATTACCCTTCCCCCACTCCCTTGTTTCTCATTTTCTTACACCTGTATTTCAGACTTCACTTTTAAAAACTAAAAAACCGGCCGGGCGGTGGGGGCGCACGCCTTTAATCCCAGCACTCGGGAGGCAGAGGCAGGTGGATCTTTGTGAGTTCGAGGCCAGCCTGGTCTACAAGAGCTAGTTCCAGGACAGGCTCCAAAGCTACAAAGAAACCCTATCTCAAAAAAAAAAAGAACTAAAAAACCAGCATTTTAAAATTTTGAATAAGTAGCTGCTTATTTACAAATTAAATCAATGTATCACAAGTCATTGTCTACAAATTAGAAGAATCTTGGGTCTGGGGATGCAGCCCAGTGAACAGAGGGCTTGTTTCTAATGTGTAAAATCCTGCTTCTAACCCCTAACACCAGGTCTGGTGGTGCACAGCTGTAATCCCGGTGTTTAGTGGAGACAGACGATCACAAGTTTAAGGTCATCCTAGGCTACATAGGCAAGTTCAGGCCAGTCTGGGATACCACGGGGCAGCGCCTCAAAAATTAACTAAGACCCTAAACACTTTAATAATGAAATAATGAAATGAGATTTCCAAAAACGCTGTAAAATTTACCCAATAACATGAAAATGGCTTTCTTAAACTGTCTACAATAAATTGATCAAGAGAGAAAAACAACTGACTTTGTATCAAATGAATTTTAACAAAGATTTTTCTGATTCTAATTTAAGAAGCACTGTAGTCACTAAACATTAGTAAAAGGAACTTTTCATATGCTTAAGGGTACAAATACGATCTACTTAATCTGGGTCACCACATTTTGATTTTTGTCTAAAGATTTATTTATTTATGTATTTTTTATGTATATGGTACTTTGCCTGCATATACATCTGCACACCAGAAGATGGCATCAGACAGTTGTGAGCTGCTATGTGGGTGCTGGAATTGAACTCAGGACCTTTGGGAGAGCAACGAGTGCTCTTAGCCACTAAACCATTTTTCCACCCCATTTAGTTTTTAGTTTAGCACTTAGTCTAGATGTTCACAATAATGAACTATTTCTTTGCCTCATAATATGTCCTCTATAACATACTTATAACTTAATAGCAATAGGTTAATCTTTGGTTAATACTGTCTACTTCTAACAGTGCAAAACAATTTCACCCACAAATACTGCTCTTTTATATTAAATAAATAATTAATTTAAAAAATCAGTTTAGCATTAAGGAAATAAGGCTCCTTCCGACATTTCTTCATGACAAAACAGACAATAAATCTGAGTCACTTGGGTTCTTGAACTCAGCCCAAAGCTAATAATATCACATAGCTATGTTTGAAGTAGATAAATCTTTCCTATTATTGGGGAAGTAACTAAAAAAAATGTATCTTGCTATAAAGAAAAATAATTCTCATGAAATACATGTATTTAACATTTGCTCTGAGACATAATAGAAACTGTCTCTGATTAACCCATTTTTAAGTACATGTTCACTTAAACTAAAGCTTTACATTCAACAAATAAGTGATCACCTATCATCTGCTAAGAATAAGTTTTTTTAGAAATAAAAGCTATTATACTTTATTAAAATATGTTTTTAAAATAGTATACTGTCTTTTCAGACAACTGCATATTCAGATAACTCTTCAAATTCCATTGCTATTTAAATATAGAAGTTTAAGAAGGTAAAACATAGCAAATGCTTTACATAAATGAAAATATACATAACTCCTTCATAACTAAGTAAAATTAAGCACAGTAGTACACATCTATTTTCAGTAGCAATTTCTAAAAACGCTTTTCTTTTCCTTCCTTCCTTTCTTTCTTCTTTTTTTTTTTGTCCCTCGTAACAGGGTTTCTCTGGGTAACAGTCCTAGCTATCCTGGAACTTTCTTTGTAGACCACACTGGCCTTGAACTCACAGAGATCCACCTGCCTTTGCAAGTGCTGGAACTAAAAGTGTGTGCCACCGATGCCCGGACAGAATTTTCTAATACACCTTTAAAAATAAGACTACAGGTTTAAGAGAATTATACACAAAAAAAATGAGTACATTATTCTTATAAATTACGATGCTAATTTAAGAAGTAATTGTTGCCCTCATTAATAAGGTATATAGTGAAACTTCTCTGGCTGCAGACAAGCCAGAATCATACATAGGAGCATTACTGCTAGCTATAGCCACCATTAACAGCTATCACTTCACTATGACACTAGAGTTGAAGGAAAAGGAAATGGGCAAAAGTTCTCAATTTAAATAGGGATCAAAATGATACTTTATAATGACATCAAAAATTAAGTATGATCAAAATGCAGTCGCTAAAAATAACATTTTTTAAAAAAGTAATTTTATTCTATTACAGGTTTCCTACAAATCCACTTAAACAGATAAATATGTAATTGCTCAAACTCAGCTATCATAAGAACAAAGACTTAGTTTCCTCCCAAGAAATCAAATGTTTCAGAATTCTCTGGGAACAGAAATTAAACACAAGCTGTTAATAAATTTGCCTCCCCATCCTAACTTGTACAGCAGCTATGTTGTTTATATACTGAAAATAAGGCACAACAAACCCTTAAAAGTATTCCCTACTTTACAGGAGTTAAAAGAGAAACAAAACCCAAAAGGAAGATTTTCTTATTTCTAACAATGTATATGTGAAACCAAGTTAGCCAATTACTTGATGTTTAGACCTGATCAACAACAATAACAAGAAACCCATAGTACGTGTAGACAGTGTTCTCTCTTATTGTTACATAAATTTATAAAACACCGATTTCATGCACTGGATAGGAAGATCAAATACCAACCGTCAAATGAAAAGTATCAGCCTTGTTCTAAATCTAAATCACAATCTTAACCACGGAGCCCATGCACTCTATCTAGGGTCTCGACTCACACACTCAGATCATGATGTAAATAAGCGACCCTGGACTCCTGAACAAACTCACCCACTACCACCACCATTTCATCATATAATATTTCAAAGACTCCAAGTATGGTTCTGTACTCAATCACTGTCAGTCTTCAGGGATGAAACTCACTGGGATGTAAAACTACCTGATCCCATTATTTCCACACTTATTTTGCAGGATGTACCCTATAATCAGCTAGTACATATATTCACAATATGAGTGCTGTTCTAAGGTTCCTATAATGGAGTAAGACTCACAAAGGGATGTGTGCTCTCCAGCCTTTTTAAGTACTACTGCATTGAAAGGCACTCATCTTCCAGCTGCTGCACAATCAAAAAGGTCATTAAACCCCACTAATGGCCCAATGATATCTTACTACTTATACTTAGAAAAAAGACATTCCTCCCACTATGTAAATAAATTGCAATCAACCACACTTTTGAAAGTCCAGCTAAATGACACCCGACAGTTAATCTTCTGTCTTGAAGATTTTGACAATGGCATAAAATTGATTCAAGATCCTATTATAGCAATGGTTTTATTAAGTTCTGTTAACAGACTAAGTCCACAACCCCATAATAGGCAAATGGGCATGGGAAAGGGAATCAACAGCTTATTCTTTTAACTTACATAATGATGATAGTATGCAATAAGACAAATTTAAGAGGCAGTAAAGCGTGGAGTGTCACCTTACCAAATATACAAACAACTGAGAATTATTAAAGCTTTAAAAACAAAAGAAAATAGAGACAAGACACAATATTGGGGAGAAAAGCATCCTTATATTCAGTTACGTTAACAGGTTTAGGTCTGTTTGTACAGCTCCCTAAAAAATTTACTCTGAAACAAAATATAAAAACCAAAATACACAAAATTAGTTAAGAGTTGTATGTTGAACTGAAGATAAAAATTCTCAAAAATGTAAAATGCTTTACACTTAGCAAAACATTTTACTTTGGCATATTAGGTAAAAATGGGTGATTTAAGGCCAACGTAAACTATTATCTATACCTAAATAAATTTTTAATGTTTAAAAGTCCCTTGATGGTGGAATTTCCAAGACAAAGTGTTTTTTATTTTTTTCAAAAGTTGTGTTTTGTTTATTTGCCTCTCAGGAAAAACCAATAAAATTAATCAACTAAAAACAGTATTGCAATTTGCAATAAAATTGACGCATTTTTGTAAACGGTTTGGAGAAGGGGGGGGGGCAAGCCCAATCTTTTTCATGTAAACATAATAAGCCTGTAATATGCTGCAGACAAACGCACTGCATGGGGTGTGGAGGACCCGAGCTGATTAGATTACCACAACATCAGCCTTGGGGCCGCCATTTTTAGAATCTGTAAAGGACAAAAGAGGGAAATTACAGTTTTTACTCTCCGTCTCAGAAATTAAAGGGAAAGGGGGTCTGTTTCCCAATTAGGTACTGCTAACTCCAACCTAGAGCTTAATGCACCTTTCTTAATTCTCCCCAAGGTCCCCAGAACTCCAAACACCTTATATTATCCACATCTCTGAAGACTGAATAAAATAAGCAACACAGAAATTTACTCTAGGACTAACTCCACTGATTTCTCTTTGACTTTAAATTTGATCATTCTCGAGACAGTCTTCTAAATAGGGCGGATCTAGGCGGAACTAAGGCAAGCACCCGGGATTGTTTTCTCTCTCCCTCCTCCCCGGTTCAGCACAGGGAACCGTTTGTTTCTCATCTAACTGCTGCCACTGCGTTGGTGCCAACCTTTCGGTCAAAATAAGCTTTTCTGAAATGAGCCATATTGTGAATTCTAAGGCTTTGGCACAGTAGAGGACGGCAGTAATGCAAGAAGAGCGGGGGAGGAGACTGGGAAGGCTGGGGTGACCACCTTAGGGGCGGGTTTACCCTCTCCCAGAGAGGATGAGGAGCTGTCTCTTTCCTACAAAGAGAGATGCCCAGGGAGTTTTTTTTACCCCTTTCCATGTTTAGGAGAACATTATGCCAGAAAGTGACAAGGAATAAAGGCAGGAAGAAGAGAATGAGGCCTAAACGTCTTCTCTCCGCACCCGAAAGAAGATGCAGCTAGAAGACAGAGAGAGATGGCAGCTCCCGGGACCTCTCCGACACAAGCCCCAGCAGTCACAAGCCTCCTCCTTCACCCCGGTGGCCTGAACCCGCTGCCAGGGAGGAGGGCGCCCCCTCCCTAACTCCCACTCTCTCAAGGGGGTTTAACTGCCAGTTTCCCCTTCCACTACCCCAAAACCCGCCATAATGCCCCCACTGCTATGGACAGGCAGGATAAAGGACAAATCCGATTCCCACCAGCGACGTCTGGCCCCAGCAAAGGCGCCCGAGCCTCAGTGTGGACGCCCGGCTCCCGAGGGACAGCGACCCCTTCCCCGGAGCCCTAAGTGCCCCCCACCGCAGACCCCACGACTTCCACGGACACGACAGGCACTGACCTGTGATGGTCACACACCAGACACCCGAACCCTTTGATCGGCTCGACCCCCGACGAGTCACTCCACACCTCGGCGCTCCGACGACCCCCGACGACAGCCACTGCGGACCCGAATCGATTCCACACCCCCTCCCCAGGCAGCGGCGCGCAGTGTCTTCAGTGGGAACCGGGGAGTCTGGCGCTGCGGACCGCGGCAGGAGTGCTGGGGAGGCGGCGAGGCTGTCCCGACTGTCTATGCCCCCTCTGCTGCCGCTCCCGAACTCAGGCTCGATCTCCGACTCGGCCCCCTGCGCCCGCTCAGTGTCACTGCTTCTCGCTCTGGGAAAATGGCGGCGACGGCGGCGGCGGCGGCGGCGGCGGCGGCAGCGGCGGCGGCGTCGGCGGCGGCAAGCGCACGGGGCCCGCCCGCCCCGCTCCGCAGGGGCAGGGGGGAGGGGACGAAGCTGCCCGCCGCCATCTTGTTTATGGGCTGCCTCCCGGCGCGGCTTCTCCGCCGGGCCGTGGGGACGTCACGCGGGGGGCCGCGAACTGGCCAGACGCTCGGTCTTTTTCAGCACCGGTGCATTCCGCCCTTCGCCGACGGTGGTCGCGGTCTCGCTAGCTGGCGGGCTTGGCTCTTGCCCAGTTGTCCCTGAGTAGCCCTCAAGTCTGGATGTCGGTGAGCCTGAGGATGCCACTAGGAGGTAGAAGGATGACGGCAGGGACGGGGACGAGCCCCCTCCCATCACTCCCTAAAGCGCTGCCCTGGCTCCCACCCCCGAGCGGCCCTGGTCCCGGGCGCCCCCTCCCCCTCCCCGGTCTGGCCTGCCAGCGCCGGGCGAACCGGCTCGGGCTGTCACTCGACGCCTACTAGCGGCCGGGGAGGCTCCAGTGCGCAGGCTCCGGGCACCGGATAAAAGCGGAGCTGGCGAGTCCGGCGCGGTCACGATGGAGGAGCAAGAAACGGAAGAGGTCGGGGGGAGAAGCCGCAGACTAAAAATGCCAGCCTCGTCAGCGCCGCCTCCCTGCCACCGTGTAAGGGGTAAAAGCTGCCGTGGCCGCCGCCGGTGCAGTCGCCGCCGCTGCCTCCTATACCTTCCCCGCCGCGGGACAGTGTGCTGGGAGGGGAGCGGGAGTTCGTTTGTGTGGCGGTGATTAAACGAGGGGGAGGGCAGGACTAGTTTCTCGAAGCGGAAAGGGGAGACCAAGGACTGAAACGGGCTTCCCCACTAAAAAAAAAGAAAAAAAAAAAAAAGAATCACACAGCGATTACGGATCTTGCTTTAGGGGGCCTTTTCCCCCGAAATGGCGGTTTCCGTCTTCTTGGCCCCCAGCACGACCTTGGGTGCTCTGTAAGAAGAGTGGGGAGAGGCCGAGCGGTGTCGGCAGCCAATCGGCGCCTGATGAGCTCGGTCGGGCGCGTCGGGATTGGCTGGCGATGACCTCATGCTGCAGCAGCGGGTGGGGCCAGAGTCGTCGGGGGAGTCTGTAGCAAAGGCAGAGAGGGAGAAGTGATGACGGCGATCGTTGTCGTCGCGGCCTCTTTGGAACCCAAGCGACGGCGAAGGAAGGCGCAAGGCTCTTCCCTGGTCATTTGCTCCTCTCCCTGCGCGAGGTGAGGGCCCCGGCTCGGCCTCTGCGAGACTTTGGGGGCGCTAGCGCGGCCGTGGAGGCGCGATTTCTCCTATGACTTTTGTAACTGCGTCAGGGCAAGATGGCGCTGGGTCTCCTTGGGGCGCGGGGGGAGAGGCACGTCCACCGCCGCCGCAACGCATGTGACCGGCTGCATTCCTGTGGGGTTTGGCTGCGACCCAGGCTGGGGCGGGGGAGGGGACGGTGGTGTGGTCGGCGTTGGCTGCCTGAAGAGGAAGAGATGACTGTTTGAAAGCGCTTCCCCTCCCCCACCCAGCAGGACAGCTGCACCTCCCGGGGGAAAGCCCCCGAGGGACACTCCTTTCGGGGTGTGCCAGCTGTTCGTGGAGGAGAAGGATTGACGCCCTATTTTCTCGTCTGCCTTTCTCCTTGCTAAATGTACTTACATTATGTAAGGCGGCAGTTCCATCCTGTGATCCAGCTAGGAAGCCCTGAGGGTCACTGGGCTGGGTAACAAGGACAGGCTAGAAGACTTGATTATTTCAGGCAAAACACAAAAGTTCCTCAGATCTGAATATAACAATACAGTGTACCCAACGTTTGGAAGCAAGTCAATAACACCCAGGAACACTTAACGTTTCGTAGAACAGGCAAGCAGTTAAGGACTGTATCGCAGTCTGAATTAAGGGTCCTTTCAAACTTTCTTTTCCTTATATACTTTGTATCCATTACCCTCCCTGCCTGGACATCCCCTGAGAGTATGGAATCTCTTACTGGTGAGGGTTGCCTTTTCAAATATAGGTATCCTTGGTGGTAGAGAATCAGCTGCTGGTATTTTGTTCTGTATGAAACTAAAAGGTCGTTTTTCAATACTCGACGTTGCATTTATGTCGTCCTTTTTTTAAAAAAAATAAAAGATGGAATTACAATTGCTTCTGGTAAATATTATTCGTTAAATTCTCAACCTGCGCCTTTAAAGCACATTTGTAATAGTATAAGATGTATTTTAGTGGGATTGAGGGAATGAGGGTGAAATTGGGTTTTGGTTTTTAATATCCTGGACTGGATTGGAACTTGTGCCTACCCACTCCTAGTTCTAGGATTACAGGCTCTAAAATACCTGGGTACTTTTTTTTTTTTTTTTTTTTGAGAAAAACAGTGTTTGGTGCTAAGAGAAAATGAATGCTTACTGGTCCTAGTAACAGCTTTAACCTGAGCCATGGTTATGTTACTTATTTTTAGTTGTAGGGCCTTTTTATAGTTGGAAAATAAGATTTGGTTTGTAGCATTGTTTTGTGGATTTTTTTTGTTGTTAAGTAAACAATGGGAGTGAACTAAAGCAGTATTTTAAATGTAAATAGTTACATATTACAAAGTTTTTCCCCTTATCTATTTAAAATGGATATTTTGTGTAATTTAACAGTCTTTTGTTTTCTGTGTGTGAATCCCATTGCTCCTTTAATATGAAGACAGACTATAATTTTCAAAGGGTTCTCAAATTTTCTTCTTAATAAGGAAGAGAAGCCATTTTCTAGGCTAATGGAAACGAATCCTTTGTGCTGGTTCCTCCTATTCTTTCCTGTTGTTGACTCCGTAAAGTTCATAAACTCTTTAATTTTTCTAAAATGGCATTTTCACTCGAGTGAAATGCACTCATGGTTGCACAGGCTTAATCCCAGTTTTGGGTAGGAAGGGAGGGGTAAGAGATTGGAGGCCTCCTGAGATTGGAGGCCATCGTTTCCTACACATTGTTAGAGGGTCAACCTCGACTGCATGAGACCCTGTCAGCACCTTGCAGTTTCTGTTCATTTGTATCAATTCTCTCATTTGTGACTATTCTCTTTTATTTATTTCTGTTGTAGTTCTAGTTTCAGAGTTGTAGCGATTCATTGTTAAAGAGTCAAGGACTGGAGACTTTCTAAATTGATAAAAATCCCAAGCTTGTTTCTTGAATTGTGAGGATTTTCTTGTAATCTCAAAGAAATTACCAAATTATTCCCAACCTTTATTTTTAGTTAAATGATTGTCTCTTGCTTACTTGTAATCTTAACTGGGGTGACGCATAACAAATTTGCTGGTGTGCTAAAATACCATCTCAGAATTTCCTACCTGTGCTTTTGTTCCACTGTCTGGAATAAACATTCCCACTTCAGATAACACAGCTTTTTTTTATTTTTTAACTTCTCTACTTCCAAATGCTTAGGGCTTTTGTTCAAATTAGTGACCAAGCCCACTGACAGTTGATAAGCGTTTGGGTAAATATACTGCTTTCAAAACTTTTCAAAAAAACTGTTTTGACCAGAGTTTAGATGAGAGGAAAAGATAGTGTGAGGGCAGGGCTGAGAGCAACTGATAGGACAGAGGTAATTCTGCAAAAAGCAGAGAAGAAAAATTATTGTGGGTGGTCTTCTATTTTGTGTGTCTGTGTGTGTGTGTCTTTTGTTTTGTTTTTTTCTTCCGAGACAGGGTTTCTCTGTGTAGCCCTGTCCTGGAACTCACTTTGTAGACCAGGCTGGCCTGTTAAGAGATCCATCTACCTGCCTCTGCCTTCCCAGTGCTGGGATTAATGGCATGTGCCACCACCGCCTAGCTTTTTGGGATGTTCTTATTAAATGTAAATGTTTCATCTATAGACTTAGCCGTAGTATATAAAAACAAAAACATGGATGGGCTTATGACCTCTTGATGTATTTGCAAGCTTATCAAGGTATTGTTTACTCAGATATTAGATTCAGTTTGCAGTGGCCTTGTTTAATTCTGTTGCTTAAATTATGTCACTGGCAGCTTCTAGTAGCTATGGGTTTTAGTGAACAGAAGATTCGTGGTCCAATAAGAGGGCTTATTAACATGATAGGTAATGTGAAAGAAACTCAGAACTCCTTCAGTCAAGTCTGAATGTTGGTGTTCATTGTCTGCTCTTAGAACATTGTGGGTATGTCATTTGACATATTTCCCAAAATAAGTGAGACATTCAGAGTGAGAAGGCCTTCCACTTTAACTTAGAACTGGTCTTTATTTGAAATTCCCCTATATGTTTTACCCATGCCCCTGACATTTAGTGTCCTCTTGAAAATACAAAACTATATAAAAAATTCATACTGAAAATGGTTGTAACTGAAATCATTTGAGAGACAAATAAGATGTTATGGTTTGGCTGGGCAGTGGTGGCTTACGCCTTTAATCCCAGCACTTGGAAGGCAGAGGCAGATGGGTCTCTGCGAGTCTGAGGCCAGCCTGGTCTACAGAGCTAGTTCCCAGAGAGGCTCCATAGCTACAGAGAAACCCTGTCGCGAAAAACCAAAAATTTACAATTAAAGGATGTTCTGGTTTGTTGGGCCTGTAATCACAGTGCTTAGGAGGTGGAGAAAGGGGGAGTCACAAGTTCAAGGCCAGTTTGAGCTACTTGAGACTGTTTAAAAAAAGGTTACAGCTAAATATTCACTTGGTCTGTTGAGTTTGTCTTTAGGATTTGATGTTACCTGCCTGTTCCTGAATAATATCTTTTAATAGTAACAATACCCAACTCCATGTTTGCAGATAGGGCTCTAAAGAGTCTAAATATTTACTGAGTTGTAGATAACTTGAATCTAGTTGTTTGTTTTATAATGAACTTGTAACCCAGCAGAGAAGTGGTGGCAGGAGGATCGAGGTTCAAGTCTAGGCTGGGCTACAAGACCTATATAGTTCTCTGAAATGTTTAGGTGAGCTAGTGTCGTATTTATTATTTTGACTCTAAATATGTGTTAACCATATATGTAGTTACAAAGAGGGAGGGGAACCAGGCAGTGGTGGCACACTCCTTTAATCCCAGCAGAGGCAGATCTCTTTTGAGTTTGAGGCCAGCCTGGTCTAAAAAGTGAGTTCCAGGACAGCCAGGGCTACACAGAAACCTGTCTCAAAAAAAAAAAAAAAAAAAAAACAGGGGGATTCCTTGAATATCCAGTATAAAATTGTAAGCTTTGATTCTTAAATAGCAGCTAGTGAGAAGAACATTTGTTGGAGGTCTTTTGTTTCTTTGGAGAAGTGAACAGTACTTCATGTAAAATTTCTAATGTACTAAGTTTGTGAATATTTGTCCTATTAGAGATTATGATTAGGTTGTTCCTGATTTTTTGATTTGTTTTGGTTTGTTTTTGTTTTTCAAGACAGGGTTTCTCTGTAGCTTTGGAGTCTGTCCTGCAACTAGCGCTTGTAGACCAGGCTGGCCTCGAACTCACAGAGAATTCTGCCTCTGCCTCCCTAGTGCTGAGACTAAAGGCATGCGCCACCACCGCCTGGCAGTTTCTAATTTTATATTTCTTGGCATTTTCCTTGCATCATGTTGCTATAAGTGTTAAATTATGCAGTTTATTATATATAACTTAAATTTTTTGAGTTTTTTTTTACTCAAAACATAATTTCCTTCATGTATGTTTATGTGTGCACACAGAGGAGCCATAAATATGTGCAGAGGTCAACAGCATCTACTTGTTTAATTTTTGAGACAGCTTCTTACTCCCTTAGAACAGTTGGGCTGGACTGGCTGGCCTCCATCCCCAAGGATTTTCCTGTCTCTGTCCAACACCCCCAAATACTCTGGTTCTGAGGATCAAATTCAGGTACTTTTATAAGTTGGCAATACCTTACCAACTTCTATCTATATCCCCAATAACTGTTATGTATAGCAGTTTTTATATAATAAACTGAGTTGAATATAACCTATAATAAGTGTTTTGTACAAGTTAACCCAAATTGTTTAATGATTAAAGGAATTTATTCCTAGAGATTGTGATTTTATTACTCGTCGTTCTTGAGATTTTATTTTAAGTTGTCTTTCCCAAGTATATCAGTATTAGTTTCAAAGCTATCTTTTGGTTTTCTTCCTCTCTATTGTTTCTCTATTCCTGAGGAAAATGGGCATTGTGGCCCTGATTTCAACCATCAGATAACCAAATTCCTGTCTTTACATCTTAGGTTGATTAAAAGCTAAGTAACTAGAACTTCAAACCTTCCTATCTAAATGTTTGTCATTTCCTTCCATTCTTTGCTTTGTCTGTTGAAATTTAGCTCAGTTTTTGTGCCATTTGCATTTCCTTATGAATTGTTTGTTATGTTGCTAACAACAGCAAAATTAAAGGAATGGTCACTGGTTAATGAGTCTATTAATTTGAAGAAAGAATGTGTAATGAGACTTTGAGGTTTGTTTTTTCTAGGTAGGTCACACAGGTAGTTTAGTGAGTAGTCTTAATTCTTTTGTTTTACAGGCCAGAACTTAGCAACTAATGTCCTAGACAAAGTGTATAAACCTCCCCATTTACACTTAAAATTTTTTCTTTATAAACCATTTATACTCCTCTTATACATCGACTTACATATAATGCCAAATGTCAAACTCCTGCTGTATTTCTGACAAGCTTTACTGTTGTTGAATCAAGAAAAAAACCCTTGTTTTTCAAGGTTAGCATTCTTTTCTAAATTTTCTCATGAAAGGACTGTGCTTAGGTGACAGCTCACTCCAGAGAAAAACTTGAAACATCAAATTAGTTTGTTGGATTTTTTTTTTGTTTTTGTTTTTCATTCTGTAACTGAAATTAGAAAAGGTCATCAAAAATTACTAATCTCTGATTTATATAATAACAGTAACATGATAGGTCTCTAGGTATCTTATCAAACCTATCTAGTAGGTGGTCTGTACTAATCTCTGGTTTATATAGTAACAGTAACATGGTAGGTGTCTAGGTATCTGATCACACCTATCTATTAGGTGGTCTGTTAATGTTACTTTGTTTCTGTGCACCCAGTTTGGCTGTTGGAAGAGCAAATGAAGTAAAAAGAATTAAAGATACCTTAAATCCTTTTTCTTTTGCCCTGCTGAGGCTCAAATCCAAGGTCATCTAAGTGCAAGTGCTCTACCACCAAACTACATCTTCACCTCACTTTTGTTGTGTGATATTTTGATTGTATTCTGACAAAGTTTGGTTTGAATCAGAGGGCAGAGCTAACCACTAACTGACCAGAAGTAACCGTAGTGGATTTGGAGGACTGAGGAAGAGGTAAGGCAGGGCTCAGAGAGGATCTCTGCCCTTTTGGAGGGATGGAAGAGATAGGAGGTCTCTGTACACAGAAGAAGGCTTCTGTATAGCTTCTCTGATCATTCAGGTTTTTACCCCAATATCTTGACTCCTCATTTTTTATTGGTAATGAATGATTAGTTAAATGCTTCATACTTTGGGGGTTTCAGTGGTGAAAAGACGGAAACTGGCTTCTTTTGCACAGTTTCTAGTGGGAGAATGGCTGACTAGACTCTCAGTCAGGTAATGAGTAAAAAGCCAGGCTTGGACGTCAGAAAAACAAAAAATGCTGTTCTAATCCATATAGAAAAGGGGGCTGCCTGTAAAATTTATAGTGTTCTGGGTTGTAGATTTTCTTCATTGCTAATCCCCACCCCCAGGACTGGGAGGAATTAAGGTTAGGAATAGTGAGAAGTACTGATTTCCTACTGCCTTTTTCTTGAGAAGTATACGTAAAAGGGGATTCAAAATAAACATGAGCCTAGATTGGTGGTGGTGGGTGGGTATATTCCTACCTCCTTGGAGGCTAAGACAAGAGGATGGAGTTACAGGCCAGTCTGAGCTCCATCTACATGAGTTCTGGCATTTTAAATTCCATCCTGAGAATCTGTGTAACTATATATTTAGCAAAAGCCAGAACTTAACCACAAATTTTGCTTCTTTATCAGAAAATGTCTATCAACTGATTTTCTTACTGATCTTACTATTCATCCTATTCTCTTAGTGAAGGGTGTTGGGCAAGATAGCTCAGAGGTAAAGGTTCTTGTCTTATGACCTGAGTGCTGGTATCAGAAGGCGTGTACCACACCTGGGAAGAAAGGTAACAGCAGCTGATGTTTTAGAGCTCAATAATTATCATCATACCAGCAGGCTTACTAAATTTGAGGCTCTGGAACTTTTCAGCTAAATATACAGGCCAAATAGGAGTTTGGGTTGAGTGGTGGTCTTGTGTAGGCAGGATAGGTGCTGGGATCATAGCACTCCATTGTCGTGTTCAGCCCTCTTTCCTCTGTCCCTCATCTGTATCTTCATCTTCCTTCTCCTTGTTTATTTTTAGATAGTTTTGACATTGTGAGGGTATACTTTGATTGTAAACCTTGCAGCTTTTCTGGAGGAACTGATCTTGTTTATTTTGATAATTGGTAGTTATCATGGAAAGTATTGTGGATTAGAGAATTTTTGAGCTGCTTGAGGGGAAAGTGCTTATATAACTACTGGGTACTTTATTAGTCATAATACACAGTATTTGTCAAGTTATATAATTGTCTTATTCATTAGTAGTAATTAGTACCTTGGTAGCGTCTTGACAAGTTAGATTTGTCCCTTCTGAATCAAGGGCTCTTTGACTTCATACTCTAGGTCTTGTTTTTCATAGGAATCTTTCTACTACATGTAGGAATACATGGTTGAGTCTTCTCATTCATAGGCTCTGTGTATATAGACACTATGTTCAAGATTGCTTTTATTGTTGATAAAACACTAACCAAAACAACTGAATGGTGGGAAGGGTTTATTTCAGCTTACAATTAGCAGTCATAGTCTATCATTGAGGGAAGTCAGGATAGGAACTTTAAGTAGAACAATGATGCTTGTTGGTTCTCTCAGGCCCATGCTTAACTTTCTTATACCTTGAAGGACCACCTGCCCAAGGAATGGTACTGGGCTATCCTATAGAAATTAAGAAAATGAGACTCTCTTTTGGGGTGTCTCCAGGCTGTGTTGTGTCAAGCTGATAGTTAAAGGTAAATAGGACACACTACTTCAATAAACAGATAAGTAGAATTAAGTGTTTCATTAAAATGCTATGTAGGGGCTAAGGAGGTGGCTCAGTGGGTGAAGAGCTTGCTGTATGAGCATGGGAGTCTGAGATCAGAGCCCAGTGCCCACCTGAAAAGCTACACCTGGCAGTGTAGACGGTAGGAACAGGAGACTCAGGCACTGGTCAGCCAGTCATTGAACTCTAGGCTCAGTGAGCTCTTATCTCAACAGATAAAGGAAGAGAGTGAGAAAGGTAGACACCTGTCGACCTCTGGCCTCTAAAGGAGCATGGCACACCGCACAAGGTGTAAAGATCAGTACAAAGATTCTTCCATTTCTTACTGGGGAGTACTGCTATGTTTGACTTTTCCAACTTAAGATTGGAGATTTTGAGCCGGGCGGTGGTGGCGCATGCCTTTAATCCCAGCACTCCGGAGGCAGAGGCAGGCGGATCTCTGTGAGTTCGAGACCAGCCTGGTCTACAAGAGCTAGCTCCAGGACAGGCTCTAAAGCTGCAGAGAAACCCTGTCTCGAAAAACCAAAAAAAAAAAAAAAAAGTGGAGATTTTGTAACCATTTTTATAATTCATGTTAGCTATCTGGGAATGGAATGTTTTGGTTCTAAGGCATAGTCACTGCATTTAACATTGAGGGTCTGTTGAATTGGTGAAAGTTATTAGGAAATGTGGCAGTGCATTCAACTCACCCCAACTTTCAGGAGTCCTGACATTTAATACAAAATTTAGGATTAGCTCTAGTCTAGGAATGTGTGGACATTTTTCGTGATAAACTTTAAAGGAGTTAGGGAAATAGCTTAATGATTAAGAGCACTTGTTATTTTTGCAGAGGACCTGGGTTTGACTCAGAGTACCCACATGGCAATTTACAACCATCTGTAACTCCAATCCCAGTGGATCTGAAGTCCTCTGCTGACCTTCAAGAACACCAGGCATGCGTGTGGTATACATACATATGCACATTTTTTTTTTTTTTGTTTTTTCAAGACGGTTTCTCGGTAGCTTTGGAGCCTATCCTAAAACTCACTCTGTAGACCAGACTGGCCTTGAACTCAGAGAACTGCCTGCCTCTGCCTCCCAAGTGCTGGCCACCACCCTGCACTTATGTACATTTAAGCAAAACATTTGTGCACATAAAATACTAAAATAAATCTTAAAAATAAAATGCAAATAAAAAACTTAGAGCTTCAGCACTAATAAATCTCCAGTCTTAGTTGGGTGGTAGTAGCACATGACTTTAATACTAGCACTCTGGAGATAGGCAGCTCTCCGGTTCGAGGCCAGCCTGGACCACAGAATTGAGTTCTAGGATTAGCCAGGGCTACACAGAGAAACCCTATCTACAGTACAAATAGATATGTAGATCTATATATTTGAAATATATATTTTTATTTGAAATGTTATATATCTTCAGAAAAATGTATCTACAGATTAAATGTTAGTCTTGCTACATTCAGTATAAATTTAGTAAACAATAGTGGGAGGGGCAGAATTTAGGATTAAACTGAATGTTCAGTATTGGTTAATTCTTCTCTCTACTTTTATTTGATAGTACCTTTATGTTAAAACAATTATTTTGAACAGTTGCCCCCGGCCCCTAGATTGAACCAAACAGTCTCCTAGATTGATTCTGTCCCTCAAAACATAAATAAAATGAGGAATTGAGCAGGTAGATGGCAAATATTTACATTTTAAAATTTTTAGCTTTCTTCATGTATACTTAATAACCAACTAAATAAAAAGTGGTTGAAAAATAATGTTAACTTTTTTGTCTTTTAAAATAAATAGTAATTTATATTAGCTACTGGGATTTAATGCTAAATTTTAGATACTATTTGAAATGTACGAATTTGTGTTCCTGTCGCAATAAACTTAAGTTTTGGTTTTCCTTTTGTTTGGGGTTTGTTTTTGCTTTATAACCACTGAATTCCTCTTCCCCTAAGGCACGGTGCTTAATGTTTTAATACTTACTGTGGTAATTGGCCATTTATAAGAGCTCAAGAGATAATTTGAGATTCTAGAAAGCTTTATGGTGAAGACCAAGTTTAATTTAATACCCAACCAGCATCTACTAAGTTCCTATAATCATGCATGTGTGCATCAAGTTGACTTGGCTTCTCACTAAGGTGTAGAATAGGAATAAGAAAACTACAGTGAGCACAGACTAGGATTGAATGTTTTTATGGATTGTTAAAAGCAGGAGTTAAGGGATAGAAGGAATGAATATCAGAGATCCATTAGTATAAAGAAATGGGGGGTAACTTTCTCTGGGATACAGAATACAAATGTTCAGAACTGGTTAATGGGTAGGTGATAATTACTTTATGTTCTAGCCATTAGATGGAATAATATGCAGTCGTTAAGTTTATTGCTCCGTGGTAGGACAATTGCCTCTTCTGTATGAGACTGGGGATTCAGTTCTAGCACCACAAAAAAAAAAAAAAAAGAAATTTTATTATCATGATTGGGGGTAGCCACTTGTGATAATCCCAGCACCTGAGAGGTTGCAAGTAGAAAGGTCAGGACTTCAAGGCCAACTTGGGCTATGTGAGACTCTCTAAAAAGAAACCCAAACAGTAAGCTTAAACTCTATTATCAATAAAAGATAAACTATCACAGCAGCTAGAAAATACAGGTATGCTAGCTTTAGTACATCTCTAGCAGGGTCTCTGTAACCTCATTCCTAGATAGTTGGTGGTACAACATTCTCTAGGGCGTTACCAATATCCTTCCTTATTTTTAAGAAAATGGAAGCTAAAATAGGCTTGGTAAATTAGGTAGCTGACATTTATGTAAAAACAATTTGCTGTCTCACTGAGAAGATTTGACCTTTAAAAACAAGACTACAAAGTTAAAGTTTAATGCAATGGGATTACTAATTAGTATGAATACTCTGTTACTTAACAGGCTACTACTAAAGTTAAATCAGACATAACAAGCACAGTAAAGATTTTCCTATAGGATGGTATAAGTCTCATAAAATGCTTTACTTTTCTGAGGCCTTTTATAAAGTAATTATCAAAGCTACGTTAGATTTTAAAATTGGCCATAAGTGTATTCCCCACGTGCATCTTCCCTCCTTGGACAGCCTTTGACAGTGATTTTTAAAATCTTAAAAGTAGAGACTATGTCAGCCAGACCTGGTAACATATGCCGTATTAATCCTAGCACTCTAAAGGCAGGGGCAGGTGGATCTCTTAAATTCAAAACCCTCAAGGTCCACATAATGAGTTCCAGGTCAGCCAGAACTAACACAGTAAGACACTGTCTCAGGAAAGTGTGGGACAAAGGGTTTTTTTGGTTTTTTTTTTTTTTTTTTTTTTTTTTTTTTTATGTTTGATCATGGTCCAAAATCAGAGCAATGTGTGTTTACTGATTGCTTCACAGGCGAGACTGATGCTTATGTTTTAAGTTGTAAAAATAGTACTAGAGGGTTGGCTTAATGGTAAAAAAGCACTTACTCTTTCAGAGACCTGCACAGTCCACTCCTACACACACAGTCTCACACGGTTGCTTCCACAGATGGTTTTATGAGAGGGGAAGGAGGAAAGGTTGATTAAAAAGCCTTAGGCAGAATATTTTAGCAGTTGAGGGCAGTATACAAATTTAGCAAGTGTATTTTTATATGTACTCAGAAGCAAATATCTGTTCTACCATGTGGTTCCAGGCCTAATAGGTGTCACAGTGGGACACTGCCATATGTGAATAGCAATTTTAGATTTGGGGATCATCTCACAGGATTTAGCCAGCTAATTTTATTGAAGGGACATGATTTTGTTTCTATTCCAGTCCTCCTTTATCCTGAAAAGTCTTTTCCCCCTGACTTTTGTATGTTAACTCAACCTAGGCCCCAAGTCAGTATTACTGAAAGTAGTACATTATAAACCAGGGTAGTGAGTGGCACACACCTTTAATCCCAGCATTTGGGAGGCAGAGGAATCTCTGACCTACACAGTGAGTTCCAAAATGGCCTGAGCTGCAGTGAGACTCTGTCTCCAAACCCCCCCCCCCCACATACCATTTTTTTATTTTAATGATGAATAAGTGGTGAACTTAAATTTATTTTTTAGACTTGGAGTATATTGTGATACAGATTTTCCTATGAAAGGACCACAGTTACAGGTAATGCAGTGCATGGTATAAACTAATGAAGAGGAGCATTTTTGCCGACGCTGGCCTCTAGGGGCCCTCTTCTGTGCCTTTGAAAAAACAATGAATGCTTTAAAGTAAACTCATTAATTATTAGTAAAGGTCAGAGCCTGCCTGCTACTCGTAAAGATTATTTAGGGAGGGGATTCACCCCGCCAAATAAATTAGTAGATTAAAAGAAAGTGCCTTTTCTACATAGTTCAATTCAGAATTAACTGAAATGGTCCGTTGTTGGGCTTTTAAAAAGTGTTAAAGGCTTTGGTTGTAGCTTTTTGGTAGAGCACTTGCTTAGTATGCTTCAGGTCATGGGTTTGATTTCTTTGTTTTGTTTGGGGGGGAGGGTGGAAGCTATCGCTGTGTAGTCCCTAGCTGCCTCAATCAGAGATCACGTGCCTTTGAGTGCTAGGTTTAAATGTATTCACCATCACGCCTGACATGGGTTTTAAAGAGGACTGAGGGAGGGATTAGGGGCTGAGGTGTAGCTCTGGTAAAGCACTGGGTTCTATTACCAGCACCAAAAAAAAGTTAACCATATGTAGGGTGGTATTCTCTGAACCCAGCTGTAACTGAAAAGACCTAATAGGAAATTAGGCATGTGGCAGGCAGTCCCTGCAGTTTCGGCACTCAAGAAGGGGAGTTGGCGGCTTAGCTTTTACAGAGTGTGCCTTTTAATAAGATTGGTTCCACAGTCCACAGAAAATGTTTGTATGACCTCAATGTGGGTTGCTCTGCAAAGATAGTCTCAGTAGTAAACTCAGACTGACCACCAACTCACTACTGTCTCGAAAAACCAAAAAAAAAAAAAAAAAAAAAAAAAATAACTAGAAATTCATCTTTATTGACGCTTCTGAAATGTTGATGCCTGCTCAGGATGCTGTTGGTGTGCATTGCATAGTGCACTCCTCCTCTTAAATTCTAGCAAACACTCCTGCCTAAAAATCCTTTGCAGTGTATTGAGATTCTAAGAGAAGGCTAATCAATAATGAAGCTTAGACAGAATGTTGTTCTACACCCTATGTGGGTCAAAAGTAATTTTATTTTTTAAGGTGAGGCGTGATAGGTGTAACCCAGGCTGGCCTCGAAATCACTTTATAGTCAAGAATGACTTTGAACTCCGGATCCTAATAGTGGCGTCTCCAGTGCTGAGATATGGGGCATGTACCACCATACGCCGCAGCTAATCTAGCTTTAATGTTATTTTAGTTTTCACCTGGACTGACCCCTTCCCTCAACTGACATATTAGAAACTAGTCCAGTTAAAGTGGCTGTAGAGAGGAAAAGGTGCAGGGAGGGATTTTTCTTTAGTAAGAAATCCTCTTGAATCCGGCTTGACCGACAAGTGAGAAGTTCTGTAGTTTAGATTTTTTTTTTCAATACCCTTTGTGGCAAATAACGCTTTTACGTACACTATAACGGGCGTATTCTAACCCTGAACAAACCCAAAGTCCCTTGTTGCTCCTGCCAGCCGCTTTACACCTAAGGAAAAACACCTCTTGGCTGAGCAGACTGGGCTTGTGCCACGGAGCAGGGCGTTCCCCCGCTCTGCGTCAGGAGGGTTGTCCTTCCGCCCCTGGAAGGGGCGTCACCGGACAGCGGCTGGGGGGTGGGGCGGAGCCCGACCCCTGGCCGCATTTTCCGGGGACCTTTCCTGCTGCTTCTCTGAGCGGAGCTGGCAAGCTGACAAGGCCTGGAGCTTACCCCTTCTACCTTACAGGAAAGCACTGCGGTGCCAGTCCCGACGCCTTTCCCGGTCTCCGCTGCTTTCTGCTCACATTTTGAGCTCCCTGCTACCGCAGTCTTCCGGAAGTGCTGATAGTCTATTAGTTGTCCTGTGTGCCCAGTGGAAATGACTTTTTTATTTATTTTTTTGTTTTGTTTTGTTTTGAGGTTATTTAGCCCAACTCTCTGGAGCACTAGGCTTATACATCATGTCTGGCTTGTTTCATGATGTTCAGTTTAGGGAAGCAGAAGTTGTTGCCGTGCTTTGGGTCTGGCCTGTTACTTGAATGCTCTCTTAACAATTTTTATACAGTTTGAAAAGGCAATTAATCCAAGACAGTCTTTTCTCACTTAAGTTAAACTGATGTATTAAATGAGGTAATGCATGCAAAGCCCGTATAATGTATCAGACATTCAATAGTACTTGACAGAGTAAACCAGGGGGACTGGGGGATGTATGTAGAGCGTTTCTGTGTTTAGCCACCTAAAGATGAGGAGGAAGAGGAAAGGCTACGGAGAAACAAGCTGACCAGTAGTACAACAGTGTGTGTTTTGACAGGTCTTCGAAATGGCTGACCTATCCAAAGCAGTCTTTACTGATTTCTGTTTTCTAAGGGTGCTTCTTTTTACCTGACTTACTCCTGTTTCTCAAGTTTATACTGAGTGAATATACGGTAGGGTGATGGATTAAGTCAAAGTTTGGTAGTCCCTTTCATGGTTCTACTTTACAGGAAAAAACGAAGTATTAAAGATGAATTTAAAGTACATTGTAGGTTTCAGTTGATAGCAGGCTGCACTGCCCTTTTTTTTCCACATACACACACACACCCTTTTATTTTTATGGTGCTGCTTTATTATATAGCTATATATAATAAAGTTTTATATATACTTAGCATCAGGTATGGGTTAGGCACAAGAGAGAGAAGTGTTTACTTAGGTGCACTGATGATCTAGCGGCTGTCTGTACTTGTGATAACTTACAAGGCAATGATGAAGATTTAAACAGTAGAAGAGATTATTGTATACCACCAAAAATAAATGACCCAAAACTTGTGACTTATCCCTGATTTCACTGAGGCTTAATATACTTAGGAACATTTCCGTTTCAGGCTCTACAGAGGTCCAAACCCTGGTCCCTTCAGACACTATTCTCAATGGCCCATAAGATATTGAATGATGCAATCAACAACCACAATTCACACAGTAAAAATTTCAGATCCCCACAGCAGTTAAACTGGAGGTTATTTGTACATTAGGACATTTAGTGGAAAAGTGTGTATGAACTTTAAAAGTATAAATACAGTCTGTGATAGGGATTAAAAGCCCTTGTGTTTAAAACTGTATTGATGGGGAGGGAGGAAGCCTTGTGGTATAGCTGTACATTTGCATATATTATGGAAGTTGATCTAATAAATGCTTAAGACATACTTTTTATGTAAATTCTGTTAGCAGTTTAGTTACAAAATAAAAGTACAGGTCATGGGGAACTGTAGCTCAGCAGCACTGCTAGCAGCACTGGGAGAAAAGACATTTAAGAATATTATGTGGAGCCGGGTGGTGGTGGCGCACACCTTTAATTCCAGCACTCAGGAGGCAGAGACAGGTGGATCTCTGTGAGTTCGAGGCCAGCCTGGTCTACAGAGTGAGTTCCAGGACAGGCTCCAAAGCTATAGAGAAACCCTGTCTTGAAAAACAAAAACAAAAAAACAAAAAAATATTATGTGGAAAGATAGTTGTCGTATATAGGCTAATGAAATAATATTTATAAGGTAATCCAATTTTTGCAAAACCCAGTTTATATATTTGCATGCATGTATTATGGTGGAGACCCTTTATTTTTGATCTTTAAATGTTCTGTGCTGATGCTGTCTTGTAACAATGAAAAATAATAAAATATTTCATAAATCTGGTTACTTGCAAAAGAGTAGTATTTTGTTGAGGGAAGAAAAAATGGAACTTTGATAAATCAAAAAATAAAAATATTCAGAAATCTGGAATTCTGGGTAGGTGTTTTCTCTATATTTAACTAGTTATGAATGTCTGTCTGCTTGTTTGAAGTATGCATGTTTTTCTTGTCTAAAATAAAATTTAAAAGTTGAAGTGTGTGTCTATTTAATTCTTAAAGTTTGTTCTCAGGGCTGGAATTGTAGCTCAGTAACAGGGTATGTGCTTTCCCCAGTGCTACACGCTAAATAAAGAAACCATGGTGCGAACTTAATTGAATAATCTAAAGTTATTTTCATCCAAGTCGCTTGTGCTTTCTCTTTGCCACTTAACATGCAGAGCAAAGAAAATGCCTAAGTGAAAGGCACCTTGAACAGCATCAGTACGAAGTAGAGACAAAGTGTGAATTGCTCAAACGTACACCATGAAGCCTTGTTTATTGGTTTTGTTTGTTGGAGGCATGAGAGCGTCATGCTCTTTTTGGGGAGGGCCTTCTTGGACTTGAATCTCTTGCTGATAATATTTCTTGCACCACTATGGTAACTGCATTAGCAAAACAGTTGTTACAGCGTATGTGTTTAGCGCCCTCTAGCGATTTGATTGTCACAAAAGCATTGTTTATTCTTCTAAGCCTTAGCTAAAAGAAATGTGAGTTTGTTTGCCATCCAAGTGTGGCTTGTTTTACTTTTCATTCCATCCAAAGAGACCCCCTTGTGCTACGCTTCTCAATCTTTAGAGTTTTCAGTTTCTTTATGTAAATGAAGTGCCAGGTTGGGTTTCTCTAAGAATTAAATGAGCGGTAATGTATGAGCCTGACCCATAGTAGGAACCTAATTTTGTTTTTGTTTTTTTGAGACGGGGTTTCTCTGTAGCTCTGACTGTTCTGGAATTCACTTTGTAGATCAGTCTGGCCTTGAGCTCAGATCCACCCAACAATACTTTTTTAAAAAATATTTTTTTTGCAATACTGAAGATATATATTCAAGGTCTTGTATGTAATAACATTTTCGAGATCCCATTTTACATATAAATAGATCCAGTCAATGTAGATAGAATCAGGTGTCATAATCCTGCTAGCTGAGAGAATGGGAACAGTAAAAAATAAATCCTAGATATAATTCTGATTTCTCTAGTACCATCTTTATTAAGCTGTAGGGGTATTCAGAGGGCAACTTTGGAATCTATTCTCTCCTACCTTGATGTAAATTCTGGAGATCAAACTCAGGTTACCAAGCTTGCAAGGCAAACTTTTTACCTACTGAGCCATGTCACAAGCTGGTTCTTTATTACTGAGACAATTTGTACCGTTTCTGCAGTCTGGGAGCATATTGGTTTTATTTGCATCTGTCACAGTGCCTATAATTACACATGCTCAGCAACTAAATTTGTCTTTTAATGTTAAAATTGACTATATAGTAGATCTTAGAAAACAGAAGACAAAGAATAACATAATAATATAATATTATAAAAAAAACACAATAACATAAAATGGAGCTGAGTGCAGTAACAACATGCCTGTAATCCAGCACCCAGGAAACAAACACAGAAGAACCGCAAGTTTGAAGCCCTGCCGGTTCTACCCAGCAAGGTCCACACCAGTCTAGACTACAAAGTGAGACCCTATCTCGAAACAATTATTTGACTATTTGGATTTCATTTTCCAAGCCAGAGGCTTTTGTAGTCGGTAACTTCTGAGAAGCTGTGAGCAGGATTTGTTAGCTGTGAGCAAAAGCAGCACAGTAAACAGGAGCCCAGGTGAGCTCTGATCTACAAATCAACCCTTGGTCCCAGGCTGCCGTTTTCACCCATGTTCGGCACCGCTAAACTCTAGGATTTATTCTGAACCAGCCCACAAGATACCTTCTCTGTAGTTCTTTTCCTTTATTGGCAGCCAAGAACTTTGGTATTTAACACTACGACCTCCTGGTCCCCCCGGAACCCATGAACCTCAGGAAAAGAGTAGCAGCTTACGACTTTGTGAGTGCTCAGTCTTTGGCAAAGCTGAGTGTTCCTATGTCTATTATTCCTGTGAACCATGTGACTCTTTTCTCAGTTTCCCTTCTGTTGCCTTTGGATCAATGCTAACTCAAATTAGTTTTCTCGCGAACTGGTTAACCTTTAACTGAACCCCTGTTAATGTTAAGATATTATATATACTAAGCCTTTTTATGTGCGTGACGACTTTCACAGCTGTGACTTGTATGATACTGGGTGTGGTCCCCGTTTTCCACACAAAACTTCTCGTGGCTCTGTTAAGTGGCAGAGTCAGACTTACTAGCCTCAAATTCGCCTTCATTTAAAGTCAGCAGCCACAGCTAACAGAAACATTGCGAAGAAAATTTTGAGTAAAAGCGATGTGGGGAAGTGTGAGAATCTTGGAGCTTTATTGAAGCACTAAGCCCAGCAATTTTTAACTTTTTTGATTCCAAGGAAGCCCACTTGTCTGCCCTGCTGTAATGGTAATTGTGGCTCCTGATGTAGCCACATCTCACAGTTTTGGAAGGCTGGCATACGAGTTCTGACATTTTTTTTTCTTGGGAGCCTTTTGCGTTTGTCATCCTCTAAGCTGGGGAAGCAAGTTCTTTTCTGGCAGAACTGCAGCTGCTATTATTTATCCCTCAGGGGATAAGCAGCAAATCCCAAGCCATACAGCTGGGAAAACTGCGTTCTGGCTGTGCAAGCATATAAAAGGAATCTAGACAGCGGGAGTGGGTTCACACGCCAGCCATCCTGGTTACAGTACTTTGGGCAATGAGCTCTCAGAGGCAAGCTGTACCACAGAACCAAAAGCTCTGCCTTGACCGCTACAAATTCTGTAGTCTCTGGGGTGTGGGGGGCGGGGGAGGCTTCCATACCCCTGTTCCCTTTCACCTAGGCCAAGCACGTGATTTCTTTTAATTGCCTTTTCTCTCCGATGCTCAGCCCTTGACTCCTAACACTCTAGGTCTTAAAAGCTTTTCCCTGCTTTTTTGCACCTTAGTCTATGAAGGATCCCAGTCAGTGTTAGAGTCACTGTGGGTGGATGATTACCAATCCAAGCTGCAGACACTGGCGTGGGGGTGGAACTCCTCGGGGCGGAGGGACCACAGTTTGAAAACAAATAGGGCCTCTTTCATAATCCCAGTAAGACTTTTGTGGACTTTTAAGGTCTGCTGTTTTGGCAGGGCAGTAGAGTTTCTGGAACTTTTAGAATTTTCAAGCAGGAACTAGTTTCCCATCTCTAAACAGTTTCAGCAAAACTTGCGTGTCCAAGGAAAGCCTGTGGTTTTTTTGTTTTGTTTTTTAGAGGTTTGGGCGGGGGAGGGTGGCATTGAATGGTGTTTTTTGTTTTTGTTGTTGTTGGTTTTTTTTTTTTTTTTTTGGTTGGTTGGTTGGCTTTTGGTTTTTCGAGACAGGGTTTCTATGTGTATCCCTGGCTGTCCTTGAACTCGTTCTGTAGACCAGGCTGGCCTCGAGCTCACAGAGATCCACCTGTTTCTGCCTGGGTTTAAACCACCACCGCTGGTGGTTTGCGTTCTTAAGTCTCAGTTTCTCCCTGCAGACTAGGTTTGGCGTTTTCAAAGCAGCCTAAAGCACAACATCAAACGGCTGTTGTCATCTCCACAATCTGGAAGTTTCTCAGGATGATGGATGGGTTTGAGATGATTGAATGTCTTTTTAGGAAAGTCAGATCTTGAGAATGTTCAATTATGTGTGCTAGTGGAGGAAATCCAGAAACAAAATCCCACGGGGCCTTTAATTCACTGTTCATTTGCACTTGGGGTTCTGAGACACTTTGGTAATGAACATTTTAATATGGGTGTGCCTGTGGTTCTGGAAATTTACAACTGTTTCCAGCAAATAACAAAGCTACCCATTGAAGATGCTGACTGGGCTGGAATGCTATCTAATGATTTTTCCAGTCTCTGGACCAACTCAGGTCTGGAAACAAAATAAGCTTTGGCTTCACATGGAGCTTTAAATCCAAAATCCTGATGCCTTTCAACTTTCAGATTTCTCCTTTTCAAACAGAGTAAAGGAAACAACAGCAAGTACCTTCCCTTGGAATCAAAGAATACCCTCAGAGATTTTGAGGGACTTCTCTAAGCCATGAAGCGTATTTGTCATCCAATTTGTAATCCCAGTGGGTTGGCAAACAACCATAAGTAGACCATAGTTACTAATGGGAGAGCTTGAGGTCAGCCCATCTTTTAGTTATAGCGCTCTAGCTGAAGCAAATAGATTTTGTACTCCTCAGGCCCATCCCCCAAACTAAAAATTGCTGTTGATAATGTTGCTATTGGCTGGAGGACCTGGTCTTCTAATAGCCACTTAGGTTAAAAAACAAAACAAAAAGCAAGGTTCCGCACCTTGGCCACAGGCTGCTGAGTAGCGCTTAGGTGGAGGCACCCAGATTCCTCACCCACAGAAACTGGGCTGTTTCAAGGCAGCTTTTAAAATGTTGCTGCTCCATAGTCAGTCTTATCTGTGTGCTAAGGCCTGAACAATTACAGCCACCAAATTCATTTGCATTGTTATCATAAGCATATACGGCTTGAGTTCACATTACCTAAGAGGCCAGGTGGCAAGAAGATTAACTTGAGCAGCTTTCCTACCTAAGCCTCTTGGTTCCAGATACGTTGTGTCTGGAGGAGGCTGTGGTAGTTAAAATGAGGAAGAACTGGAAACTAAGTGCTCGGGTGTGTGTGATTTGAAAACGTGAGATGCATTCTGCTGTGTCCTTCCCCGCCTGATTACACCACACACCGTGGATTCAGGAGACATTCCATTACTAAAGTATAAGTGGGTTCTTGTGCCCATAATGAAAGTTTGATTAACTGAAATATACATTCTTTCCACAAGACACAATTGTTTTTGGTCAGGAAGTCAGAGCACTCCCTGATGTGTTAAGTGTTCAGGTCTGGTATTACTTTGCATGTGTGTTGAAACAGGGGGCACAATACAGCACCAATTCAGCAATGTCCGACTTTGATCTCACTTCTCAACAGATGGCTTTCATTTTGCACTTCAAGATAGGTCCAGCTCCCGCTCTATAACAGAAAGGGGGCGAATGAAGATACTCCTTCCCTCTAATGGTAATGGACTCCATATTATATTCTTGCTTCTACTCCCACCTGGCCATATCTAACCTTATCTAGCTACAAAGGTGGAGAAATGTCATGACCATGCGCCCATGTAAAAAGACTATTTAAGAAGAGAATGGGCTTAGAATGGCATTGCCCCCTCGTCGTTCCAGATACTAGCGAGGGTGGGGCAAGATCACTTGTTGAGACCAGCCTGAGTTAGCACAGAGAACCCAAGAGAAAGCAAGACAGATACAGATTGGAGAGGAGCCGCAGTTTTCTTCTTGTGGTTTTACCACTTCAGACATTCCAATTAATAATTCAGAGTGCTGAGTTAGAAGCCCATTGTGTTCCTTGCATAAAGAAAAATGTTAAAACCCGGAAGTCATCTTATCCCCTCCATTTTTGGATAGCAAAGAAACTAGGTGTCTTAACTAAGAAATCTTGTCATGAGGGACTAGATGGTGTAGTGGTTAAAAGCACTTGTTGCTGTTTGGATGGAATCTTCACCCCAGACCCATGCATCCATATATTCAAAGAGTCTGGAGTGTTTGGGTAGAAGCTTTACCCCAACTCTAGGCATCCATATATTCAAATAATCTGGGATGTTCAGATGGAAGCTTTGCTCCAGCCCCTGGTATCCATATATCCATCCAAAGAGTCTGGAATGCTCTGGTGGAAGTTCCATTCCAAGCCCCCTCCCCCGGAGTTACCTCAGTCAAGACTCCGCCCCTGAGAAAACCCACCAAACGATGACCCTCCCCAGAGATGCTCAAGACCACACCCACGGAGCATTTAAACTGCCCCAGAGGGGAAAAAAATGTGGCTTTCCAGTTTGACTCCCAGCCCCTACACCAAATGGGTCATAACCACCTGTAAATTCAGTCCCAGGGGCTCCAACGACCTCATCTGGTCTCTTTGGGCACCTGCACACATACGGTATATACACACATAAACATGAAAATAAAAACAAAAAAGTATCTTAAAAGAATTCTGAAATTCTTATCACCTAGTGATAATGATATTAGGATTTCTGTGTCTTTACTAACATAAACATAGACATCCAAAACAGCAGTGGTAATTTCCATTATATGGCCATGATAAGTGGTCAATATTACTGTGATGTGCCTATGTGACTTTTAGCTTTTCATATAATTGAAAGAAAGTACAAATTGGAAAATTTAGATGTTGGATTCTACCTCTTAGCCTGACCTTGAGCATACAGAGAAACGTGTCTGGAGAAACAAAACAAAATTAAATTTGATATTTCCAACCCTTGACCTCGTTTTAAGGTACTTAGGAAAATCAGTTATTCCTTTTTATATCTCTTCAAGTACTCTTGGGTAACCTCTAAAATATGAGCGTTGAGAACAATGGGGTCTATATTAATGTGCAGACTATCAAAATCTGAGAACAGCTGGATGGGGGCTGTGGGGGCACACCTTTAATTTCAGCACTCAGGAGGCAGAGGCAGGCAGATCTCTTGGTTTGAGGCTAGCCTGGTCAACAGAATGAGTTCCAGGACAGCCAGCACTACACAGTGAAACTGTTTCGAGAAACCAAACCAAAAATAAATAAATAAAGATCTGAGCACTAGTAGCTAGAATATATATGTGAATGGTTACTGTCAAGCAGGGCCTACCAAGCTATCCATAACATTCCCTGGTCTTCCAGATCTCCCATCATACATCTCTGGCCAGTGTGAGGGAGGAAGTAGGAGACCACGTTGTCAGGTGGGAATATAGTGTCTAGCCTGAACCACTGCTGTTTTCTCTCCTCTATTCACTGACAACCCTGTCAGCCCTCCCTCTGCTACTATGCCAATCAGCATTGCCTGGTTTTATCTTGTCCCTTCTATTTGTTGTAACCTCTAACTGGGAAGTAGGAAAACAGATTTGCAGAAGTCATTATTAAAAAAAAAAAAAAAAAAACCTATTGTTAAAAGCCACTGTTCCATTTCAAGATCCAAGAAAAACTTCCTGTTTTGTTAAGGCAATTCTTAGGAGCGGAAACTAGCACTCAAAAGAAAAACCACAATAAATAATTTCACTGATGTGTTCTGTGTGTTTAGCAAGACTTAAATCCCAAGAGAAATGTGGCGGATAAGAAAGGAAGACTTGAGATACAGACCACCAACTTCCCTTCCCCCTCTGCCACTCCCTGAAGAGACAGTGACAGATCCAGAAGCACAAGGGTATTTAGGACAGTCAGGAAAGGTAACCAGGCAAAGCCTCACTTTGCAACTGTGCCTCTCAAATTGTCCATGCTTTCTCCAGGTGGAGTTTCCGTTTTTCAAAAGATCTAGAAACGCTGCTGGTTTAGCCTACTCTTTCCTGTAGGACCAGAAGTTTGGCTCCTCACAAGTTTGCGTTTTGCTTTTGTTCTGTGCCCCATTCTGACCGACCAATGGCGGTGTGAGGTCAGTAACAGAGAAATGCCAGTCAAGAGCCCTGGTTGCAGTCCTTGTACTTTGTAGCTGCATCGGTGGAATCTTTGGCCTCCATCATCCTGACGGTGGAGGAAGAAAATTCATATATGCTCATCTGTGCCTCAGCCTAGAATTGATATTTCTGTCTTAGCGGCCGAAACAAATAAACAGGGAGAGAGAACCACATGATATTTAACGTGGGGCGGGGAGGACAGTGCTTCTTCTACAACATTTTAATGCAACACGCTTGCTCGGACATGTTACAGCAGCAGTGATCAGATCATCTCTGTCTTACCTAAGACTCTGAACTATTCTCCAAGCATCTTAACAGGCAGGCCTCGGGTGCTCAGGTGAAAAGTAGTCTACCCCGCTTGAGGGTGAGTTCTATGGGAAGGTCCATGAGCAATTCTACTGCTGAGTTTAATTTTGTTTTCTGTTATGTTGTTGTAACCTAATTTACTGCCCCAGAGGAACTAGCAGCTCAATGCAGGTCTGACATAGCTTGTTGTCCCCGAGAGTATATTGATTAGTAACTGGAATCAAAGGTAGTATGGATGTGTGTTTGTTTTGTGGTGGTACATGTCTATTATCCAGCACTCAGGAGGCTGAGACAGGAGCTGCACATACTCGTCCTATGAGTGTGAGGCCAGCCTGGGCTGCAGAGAAAAACCATCACAAAGAAAACAGAAAACTGTCCATATTGAATATTAATAATAATAACAGCAGCCAGGCAGTGGTGGCGGATGCACTCAGCGAGGCAGAGGCAGGCGGATCTCTGTGAGTTTGAGGCCACCCTGGTTTATAGACAATTCCAGGATAGCCAGGGCTACACAGGGAAACCCTGTCATGAAAAATCAAAGCAAAACCAACAAAAACAGCATAAAACTAAAGAGTAGCGTATCAATGAGATGGTTTGCCAGGTAAAGGCCCTGAGTTCCTTCCCCAGAACCATGTAAAGGTGCAAGTAGAGAAGTGACCCCAAGAAGTCTTCTCTGATCTCCACATGCGCACATGCTCCCCTCATGCAATAAAGAAAATAAAATATTTTAAACTGAAGCATGACACATGCACAGAATAGGTGTCACCAGACTCAGGGATTAAAGATAAAGAATGGATATAAAGTCAGGAGGGAAATGTGTTGGGGGTTGAGAGTAATTGAGGGGGAAGATACCAAAACCCATGTACACATATCTGAAATTCTCAGAATTAAACAAAACAAAAAAGCAAGGCATCCTGAAGGATTGCTCACCGAATTGTTGAAAACTGACTCAAGCTTCCTCTTGCAGTTGGGCTCATGTCTGACTGGTGGCGGATGCCAGGGAGATACCCTGTGTTCATCTCATCAGTCCCATCATACCATTGTGTGACAAGGCTCGTGAATGAACGTGAGCACCCGTGTCAGCACAGTTAGAAACCCTTTACCAGATCTTAGACTTGCTTTGCGGACATTTTGCCATTCACTGAAAAGGCAGGAGAATAAAGGAAATACAGATGAGTTCAAAGCAGTCTTGCCGCCCAGAGTGGTTCTCACTTGCTTTGTTTCATTTGGCCTGCTTTGGAGCTGTTTTGGGACACACAAGGCTCTCCAGCCAGGAGGCCCTCTCCAGCCCTGATTTCCCCTTGAAACGACACAGTATCACCCTTCAAATGTGGCAAATGTAAATTCCTGTTTGGGGAACAGCAATTGCTTTGAATTAAAAGCTGAAGAAACCAGCATTGGGTTAACAAGGCTGTGTTGTCCTGCATCCCTTCCCTGAAATCTGCTTTAGTCTTTTCTGATGTCAATATATCACTCTGTCTAGCATTTGACTGCAAAGGAATGCCTTTTCTACACTTTAATTGGATCCTTTTTAGTTGTATGTAATGAAAACATCTTTCAGCATTTTATCAACACAGAACACAAAATCCCAGTATCAAGTTTGTTTGCTTTTTGATTTTTTTTCCTTTTTGGGAGAGGGGCATCTCTGATAAAATTCTATGCCTTAGAGATTTCCCAGATTTGAGGTACCCAAAATAATACTTCATAACTGTCATGTACATGCAGAGGGGCACTCAGTATATTCACACAAATTAGAATTCTCTTCTTTAGGCCGGGCAGTGGTGGCGCACGTCTTTAATCCCAGCACTTGGGAGGCAGAGGCAGGCGGATCTCTGTGAATTTGAGCCCAGCGTGGTCTACAAAACAAGTTCCAGGACAGCCAGATCTAAGCTGCTAAACCCTATCTCAAAAAACTAAAAAAACAAGCAAACAAAAAAATATAAAGAATACCGACTGTTCTAGAGGACCAGGGTTCCCTTCCTGTGACTTATACCCTCTGTAACTCCAGTTCCAGGCAAAATGACACCCTCTTCTGGCCTTGTGGGCACTACCTGCTCATGGTGCACAGACATATGCAGATAAAACACCTGCACACATAAAGTTAAAAATATTTTACTTTTACTTACGTGTATATGTGTGTAGGTGCCCACAGACATCAGAGGCCAGAGCTGACTGATCCCAAGGAGCTGGAGTTATACATGGTTGTGAGCCAATGAATGTGGATGCTAGGAATCAAACTTGGGCCCTCTACAAAAGAAGTAGGAGCTCTTAGATGCTGGGCCATCTCTTCAGCCCCATGAAAACCACCACCTCACCAGCCAGTACTGTTGGGTCATCTCTTTCCAGCCCCTAGAATAAATCTTTTAAAAATGCTTTTTGATAACTGAAGTCAATCTACATTTAATTAAATCTCACCACCTTTAAATATATTTTTGAGGGGCTGGAGAGATGACTCAATGGTTAAGAGCACTGACTGCTCTTCCAGAGGTCCTGAGTTCAATTCCCAGCACCCACATGGCAGCTCACAGTTGTCTATAGGATCTGATATCATCTTCTGAGGTGCAGATGTACATGCAAACAGAACATAAATAAAATACATAAAATAAATGAATGACTTTTCAAAAAAATTTTTTTTGAGAGACAGGACCTCAATATACAACCCTTACTGGCTTGAAACTTGTTATTTAGCTCAGGCTGGCCTCAAAGACACAAACACTTGCCTGCATTTGCCTCCCGAGTGCTGGGATTAAAGCTTTTGGACACTAAACGTGGTCCCCTTTCTATTTTCATTCTGTCTCAAGCCTAGTACTGCCCACCTATAGGGTAGGTCTTCCCCTCAATAAACATAATCTAGATAAACATCACAGATATACCCAGACGTTTCTCTTCAGTGAGTCTAGATCCTGTAAAGTTGGCAACATTAACATAATCCCATCCTTTGTCAACACCCAAGTACATCACCTACCCTGATAAGTCCACGGCTGCTTCATAATGCGAAATGAATTCAGTCCAATTTCAAAAGTTGCCATGACTGGACGTGGTGGTACGCGCCTAGACAGGCAGAACTTTGTGGGTTCAAGGCTAGCCTGGAACTGTAGAGGAACAATTCTACAGTGAGTTCTAGGACGGCTAGGCCTAAAGAGAGAAACCCTGTCTTGAAAAACTGTTTTTGTTTGGTTGTTTTGTTTTGTTTTGTTTTGTTTTTGAGGGGCAATTTCAACACTGTTTAAAAGTCCAAAGTCTTGGGTCTGCAATGGCTCAATGGGTAAAGGCACTTTGTTATGCTAGCCTGAGTTCTATCCCTTAGAAGCTGTGACAGAAGGAGAGCACCGACTCCCACAAGCTGTCCTCTGACCTCCACATATGCACCATGGCATGCATGCACCAACACTCAGACACACATATTATACATGAAACATTTCTTACATCCAAAGTCTCATCTGACACTCAGGGCACTCTCTTAAATAGACCTGTGTAATTACAAACAAGTTACATTCTTCCAGTATACAATGGCACAGAGCAAACGTTCCCATTCCAAAATAGAGAACTGAGGTACAGCAAGGAATGCTGGGACCAAAGTAAAGCTGACAGCCTGTAGGGTAAATGACACTCCGCAGCAGCAGGTATAGGATCTGGAGCTTGTGATGGAATCATCTGGGCACCAAAGGGCTCACGTAGCCCAGCCCTCCAACTCTGTTCCTTTGGCACACTCAGCCTCTTGAGCCAGCTGTGCTGCCTCATGCGGCTCTCCTTGGCAAATGCCCTACTGTTGTGGCATCCCCAGTATTTTGGGGTCTTCACTGCAACTTGGGCTTCATCTTTATGGTTTCATACAATGGCCATGCAAAGCCTCCTTGCAGGAATTGCAGCTTTGCCACACTTTGCCTGACCTCAACAGCCCTCTGAAAGCCTGGTCCAAGAGTCTCATGATCCCCTCAATGTTGCGTCTCTCAGAGCTGCAGAACCAGCACCATTTGGGTGACACTGTAGTCAGCTTAAGTGGAACCCGACCCTTTTGGATCATGGTTTACTGTAGCCTCTGTGCTGTTCCCTGGGAAACACTTCCTTAGGTAGTTGCTTCCCAAGAACAGGGCGGCAGCATTATCGGTTCAGGAACTCTCCTTTCAAGTGAATTGACATTTTCAGATTTCAATGGGTAAGGTCTTACCTAAGTATCTTTTTTTTCCTCCCACTGCAATGCAGGAGGCTTCTTTTTTTTTTCAACAGTCACAGTCTCTTTTTCTGTAACTTTAAACATATTTGAGCTCTTTTCCAGGAAAAACTACACACTTTCTATATCTCCCTGCCCGACCTTGTGTTTTTCACTATAGTTATGAACAAGAATGGTGAGCAGTTGGCTAGGCAGTGGTGCATGCCTTTAATCCCAGCATTCAGGAGGCAGATGCCAGCAGATCTCTGCGAGTTTGAGGACAACCTGGTCTACAGAGGGAGTTCCAGGACAGGTAAGCTACAGAGAAACCGGGTGGGGTGGTGGGGGAGAGCATGGTGAACAATTGAACAATCACCAGTCAGTGCCTGCACGCTGCTACCCTGCCTTGAATTTCCTCCATCATACAAAGTGGTTCATCACTCCTATGAGCCTCACCTGAGTTTTCATGACTTGGCCAGAACGCAGCAGGATTCCTTGTATTCACACAAACGATCTCTAGCCCAGTTCCCAATGGAGTCCTTGTTTCCCACTCTGAAACTTCATGAACCAGGCCTCTATTTTCTACATTTCTCCTGATCCTCTGGCCCATTAAATTCTGTTTGCAGAATTCAAGGGCTTTTCTAGTCCACATTTAAACTCTTCCTTATTCATCCTTCAAACCAGTTACAAAGGTCTAGCACCCACATGGTCAGGTTTATCATGGCAGCAGTCCCATATCTCTATACCAGTTGTTGTTGTTTTTTTTTAAACTAGGTATTTGTCTTGTTGCTGTGATAAAAATACCTAATGAAAGCAACTTAAAGAAAGGAGTTTATTTTGGTTTCAAGTTCCAAGAAGTTCAGTCCATCCTGTCAGAGATGGCGGGGCAGCAGAAGCAGGAGACATTTGATCACATCTCTCTTATATTCAGGAAGCAGAAAGCAGTTAGCGTTTTCTGTTTGTTTGTTTGTTTGTTTGTTTTCCCAGCATCTCACTGTATATCCCTAGCTGTCTTTTTTTTAATCATTCTCTTTTTTTAAGATTTATTTATTACATATACAGTGTTCTGCTTGCATGTATACTTACAGGCCAGAAGGGCACCAGATCTCATTACAGATGGTTGTGAGCCACCATGTGGTTGCTGGGAATTGAACTCAGGACCCCTGGAAGAATGGTCAGTGCTCTTAACCTCTGAGCCATCTCTCCAGCCCCCCTAGCTGTCTTGGAACTCACAGAGATCTGTCCACCTCCTAAGTGCTGGGATTAAAGGCATGCGCCCCCACTATTAGCGTTCAGGCATTATGCTGGCCTGCTCCCTGGCACCTGGCAGGTTGTGCTTATCAGTTCTTAGGCAAATACCTAGCCAACCCCAGGGGCCTACTGCAATACACCACTACTGTAATCTGAGCATGCACTGCGTGGCTGTGTAAGCTCCTGTACACATGCCCTAAAGACCCTTTACAAACAAGCACTGTCCATTCCTGCTCTCTCTTCTCCCACTTCCCTTTCTGAGACAAGCGTCCCCACCCCTCTTCTCCCCCCTTATCAATAAACCTTCCATGTGTGTTTGTCGTACATTATGGTTCGGTCTCACTGCCAAACTACAACACTGGTGCCATAACTCGACACCCACACCCAACTGAATGGTTTTACCTTTTGATTTTATGAGACTGTCTCTCTCATCTAACCCAGAATGGCCCTGAACTTGCATTGCAGCCAAGGTTGTCTCCACCCAGTCTCCCAAGTGTTGGTATTACAGGTGTGTACAGCCGTTCCTGGTTTTACTCTCAAATATTTTATATATATATATATATATATATATATATATATATATATATATATATTTCGGATACAGTGAACTTTTATTTAAAAATACAGCCCAGCTACTCAGAAGGTAGCAGAAAGAGGATGGAAAGTTTGAGGCCATCCAGCACTACATAGCAAATTCAAGACCAATTTAAACCGCACGGGGAAACTCTCAAAAACCCAAGGACTGAGTATTTACCTAGCATTGGCAAGACCTTGGGCTCCTTCCCTAGCAATACAAAACGACAACTAAAAGCTGAACCAACAATGATAATAAAAATGCAATTCGAAAGCATTTCTTTCTCGTTTGTTTTTTGTCATCTATAAGTAAAACTTAATATCAAAGAATAGACCTACCGATATTTACTTCCTAACTAGCTTCATTTCTAACGGAATGCAACTGGAAATCTGTCTCCAGTGATAATTACTTATGGTAGGACAAAAGAAATACTGACGCCAAGAGGTTGAACAAGGCTTGAAGGACCCAATAGAATAGACCTATATGAAAAGTTCTGGTTCAAAAAATAGAAAGCCAATATATTAAACTCATCATGGAGTCTTTTCTAGCTGATTTTGGGGCAGTTAAACCTAAGAAAGATCACGAAGATAGAAAAGCAACTTGAAGTCAAAGTAAGCACTGCAAACATCCTGTGTTCCATTCATAGTGGTGAAATAAAATTTATGTGCCACTAGATAAAAGCATAAATTCTACTTATTTATATAGGATATATAGGCTTGCATTGCTCTCTTTCCTCCAATGGTATCAGCCTGATGACACAGTGTTTTTGAAACAAGTTTTGATAAACCCAAAAAGGAATAATCTTAACTCCTTTGTCCCTAAACCATCTTCTCTGCTTTTGTGTCTAAGATGAAACTTTTGTGCAGGAGGAAGTTGAAAGGTATTTTAGATATATTTATATTACAGAAGTACAGTACACTATTTTGAAGTCTTTAGACAGTGACCATGAACACTTCATAGAAACAAATCTGTCATCTGCACCCGAAGGATTTTGCTCCATAAAGCTGTAAGCCAGAAAATCTCCCCATTTTCCAAGCCAGAAACTATTTGAAGCATTTCTTTTGTTTGATTGCTGAGGCACCATCTCACTATATATTCCCGGATGAAGCATTTCATATTAGAAAAATGGTAAGTGGTTATTGCTGCTTTTAATTATTGGATTTGGAAAAGATCAATAGAATTCAGTGTCAGGACTCAAAGAAATCTAGGGCAAGGTTCACATAGAACCTGTGGCTCCTCCCAGGACTTCTTACCCCACCCCTGCCCACGGACTGGGCTTCACTTCTATATAAACCTGCCATTTCAACCATATGTTCTCTTGGTCTTGGGCTCTTCCCTCTCTTAGTCTGCTTGCTCTCTCTTCTCTTCCTCTTTCACTCTCTCCTCTCAGTGCCCAGTTCAGTATGGACTCTTCCAGATGCCTCTGGCTGTGCTCTCCTTCATAGCTACAATAAAAAGCCTTCTCAACCGTACCTTAGGGTGGTTATAGCCTCTCTTTCATTCATTTAGGAAACTCATCTCAAAGTTTAGCTGTAACTAAATTCCCATGGCACACATTTTAAGTCAGGTGACTTAAACAGACGTTTGACTCCTAGACAACATCAATCAAAAGCCCATGAGGTTAAAAAAGACACAGGGATAGGTCAGGTATTTTAAACTATAGCCTTTAAAACAAACCAGAGAATCTCAGAAGCAGTTAGAAAAATCTCTGAGATATAGAAAAACGTCTATCTGAGATCTTTTTTCTCCATAGGAGTGTATCATGCCTCTAAAACAAATACGTAGAAGAAGGAAAATGGCAGGAAATGTGAAATACAGCCTTTCAGGCTACTGCTAACACAGCTTGTGATAGACTCACATATTCAGAGTTGCCTCTAAATTAAAACAAAACAAAAAACCAAACCCATTGAGCCCAGAGTTTCTCATATTTGGTAAACTATTTGGAAAATTTCACAGAAGCTGCAGGCCAAGTAGTTTTGCTTACTCTCACACCCCAACCTTTTGGTTTGGTTTTGTTTTCAGCGATTGTCATAAAACCAAGGAAGCAGCTGGTACAAACCCAGGCACTCCCTTCTCTAAGAACAGACGACATGACACGCGCATCCTAGGCAGATAAGGAAAGTCTTTCTCTTCCACATTCAGGCCGTTGTTACTGTTGAGAACTGTTTTCCATGGTCCTGTCTGCTGCACATTGTCATGCACTGTCCACTGGTGCCTCCCCGAACCCCAGCTTATTGTACCATGAGGGACAGCTTGCACTGAGTCACTGAGGCTGCAGCTGCCTTAGCAAGGACCAAGGAGGCTCGACCCCACCAAGCTTGTAATTAGTCTGGCAGAGCTCTGCAGTCACAGCTTTTCTTCCCTTCCTTGTAGTCAGCCTTCCACCATGCAGAGACCTAGCTCATCAGACCATCTCCCTGCCTCCGTCTGTCTCCTCGGGGCTGGAGCCTTTGCCCCTCGACTGCATTCCTATTCCTCTTCCAGCAGCCCCCAACTGGCTGGAACTCTGCTCAGAGTACGTCAGTTGCCCAAGAACTTCTTGAAGATGTTAGTAAACCACCCAGACTACCCCAGTCATTTCAGCTGCTTGCTTTGTTCTGCAAGGATCCTATAATTGTCCCAAACCGGTCTTTCCAGCCAGGTAAGGCTCCTTGTAGTAACAATATCACCTGATCCCGGATCCACCCCCTCCCATCAGCAGGTGTTGTTAAAATGTTGACGTCGGCAGCAATTAATGCTAATTAAGAGCTTTGTCAAGAACTGTCTTGGGTGCTTGATGTATTTAAATTCCTCTCATTATGACTATAATACCAAGAGAAACTGAAGTTGGAAGAAGTACATTGGATTGCTCAAGCTCACCCAAATAGAAGCACAGCCAGGACTTGTTCCTAGACTTGGGATGCCAAGTAAATACTCCCAAGCACAGGCTAAAGCCTCTCCATATCCACGCTGCTTTGCAGTTTTCCTATATATAAATAGCACAGTTGTTGAGGGGTGTCTCCTTTAGGCCTTGGGTTTGGACAAAGGCCCTATATATCACCAATGGGTGTACAGAGTTTGCTATTTCCACCTACATTTCTCCTACTTCAGATGGCTTCAATATTGTCTCAGTTACTTTCCTCTTGCTGTGCTGTGGTAAAACACTATGACCCCAAAGCAGCTTGGAGAAGGAGATTATCTCGCTTACACTTCCAGGTCATATTGTAGGGTTGAGGGTACTCAGGGCAGGAACTCAAGTCAGAAACCTGGAGGCAGGAACCATAGAGGAACATTCCTTACTGACTCACTGACTCGTGCTCACCTAGCTTTCTCAGGCAGCCTAGACCTACCTGCCTAGGGATGGTGCCACCCACAATGGGCAAGGCCCTCTCACATTAATCATCAATCAAGACAATCTCTCCCAGACAAGGCCACAGGACAATTTGATTGAGGCAACTCTGTGATTGAGGTTCCTTCTTCCCAGGCCACTTTCGGTTGCGTCAAGGAGACAATGAAAACTAACCAGGACAACTGCCAACAGAAATGCTTTATTGTCAACTATCAAATTTTATTGTTTAATACAGTCATTTTGTCAGACCTCTGATGTGAGTGCAAGTTTCCCTAGTATCTCAGAAACCCGAATCACGAGGTTCTGGATCAAGTCTTCTATTTCAGCACTGAGACCTGAAGCTGGAGAAGTAATTTGTTTTACGTTTTACAAAGAGTTAATGGCAGAACTGCCTTCTTAGGAACTCGTTCCACTGCTACCATGAAATATATATATATATATATATATATATATATACACATATATGATAAAAACAGGGTGGGACTGCGGGGGGTCTAGGGTAGGGGTGGGGGCCATGGCTCTGCAGTTTCAGGGCAGCTGTTGACAGTGCATCTACAATCAGAAGCAGAAAGAGACGAATGCCTGCAGTCCAGGACTCCAGCCCATGGGACCATGCTGTCCACATTTAAGGTGACTCTTTCCTTTCTCAATCCAATCCAGATATAATCTCTCACAGGCTTGCCCAAAGGCTAACCTAATACAGATATCTTCTAGGCATGCTCAGATTCTTTTAAAAATTACCTCTGTCAGCCAGGCAGTGGTACACACCTTTAACCCCAGCACTTAGGAGGCAGAAGCAGTCGAATCTCTAAGAGTTTGAGGCCAGCCTGGTCTACAAAGCAAGTTCCAGGACAACCCAGCCAAAGCTACACAGGAAAAAACCCTGTCTCAGGTGGGAGGAGGAGATGACCTCTGCCTCTGAGCTTTAAGCTTTGACATGGAACAGCAAAGAGGGAGCTAACTAAAATAATAGTTAATGTAGTTTATAAGAAAAAAAAATGTTGGGGGAATTGCTGATACCATCTCTCTCTGGCAAAGACTTGGACCTTCTGAGTCTGCATACCAGTCTAGAATGCAGAAAAATGCTGACAAGTATGTTTGTCTAACCATCTCATTTATACCACAAGACAAAATCAATTCATAATAAAAGCAACCTTTGAGAACCAGATATGATGTCTCATGTCTGTAATCCCAGCATTCAGGAAGTCGAGGCAGGGGGATCAAGAATTTGAAGTTAAGACCTGGAGAAATAGCTCAACAGTTAAGAGCACTTCTAGGGGATCAGGATTAGATTCTCAGCACTCACATGGAGTCTCATAGCCATCTGTAATGAGATTCGTGCCCTCTTCTGGCCTGCAGGCATACGTGCAGGCAGAACACTAGACATTAAAGAAAACAAATACCAGGTGGTGGTGGCACTCAGGAGGCAGAGACAGGTGAATCCCTGTGAGTTCAAGGCCAGCCTGGTCTAAAAGAGCTAGTTCCAGGACAGCTAGGACTGTTACACAGGGAAACCCTGCCTCGAAAAACCAAAATAAATAAACAAATAAATAAATAAAATAAATTTTTAAAAAAAGTATCCAAGACTACGCAGATAAAGAGACACAGACCAGGATTTAGATGAAGTTGTCTACTTCTAGGTTCTGTACCCATAACTCTTACTCCGGATTAGCTTTCCTAGGAAATGGGCATGGGAGATTTGAAGATGCTCAGAAAGATAGAAGGATCTGAAACCGCTTTGTCTTGGCAGAAGAGCAAACACCCAGTAGTCACAGGCACTCCTAGCTCCCCAGCTAGCCCAGTCACTGAGTGTGGACCGTGTGGTCCTGCATGAACTCTTCAGAGGAGATCACTGTGCCCCGTGTGGTTTCCAGGCCACCCTCAGAGTGCCTGATAATCATTTACATTCCCAAGCTTAAAACTTAGAGCACACAAGATGCAGAGAAACATGGGAAAGGAACCAAATGAAACTAACAATAAACTCTGACAATTTTCATTTTGGTTGCGTAACTCCTTGCTTGGGAAGATATGCTCAAAAAATCAACAAAAGAGTAAAAAACAGGATGTTAAAAAGCACTTTCATCATTATGTTTCCAGAAGTTTACTGCCACTCCTTCCAAAAATAATCGCTCTCTCCTACACCCTACATAATTTTGCATTTGCCGGAAATTTGCTAGGATTTTTCAACACGAGACCATAGTTTGTCTGTCTGTCTGTCTGTCTGTCTGTTTGTTTGTTTATTTAAAATGTCCCAGACATAAGGATCCAGGAAACTTTAGCCCAGGGATCAGCATCTGAAATGGAGTTTCTTTGGCGCATCTGACTGAGGATTTCTATTCTGTGGGCTGGTAACACAAGATGTAACCAGGTCATGAAGATGTGGGAAGGACCCGGGATCAAGAACTGAACAAAACTGAGCTCGGATCCCAGGATCAACAGATTCTAATGGTGTGACCCCCCTGAACCTCTACCCCTCATCTGTAAACGAGAAGCAGAGTACCATTCTGTGGGATGTTTATGAGGGCTAAGGAGGTGTTGTGTTCATACCCTAGAAGGAGGTGGGGACGCACGTTGATTGTCAATCTATTTCCAGTACAAACAATGGCTGTAATTATCTGTGCACTGCTCAGCAGAGCGTTGACAGCAGAGGAAGTTGGACAGGCACAGATGAGGGATGCCAAGAAGACACAGAGGGAAACCAGGAAAGAGCAGGGGTCTAAGGAGAGAGGCCTAAAGTTTTAAAGCCATTGTTCTAGGTCCTTAGTGGACTGGAAAGGACTTGGGCAAAGCTCATCAGCAGGTTTCGGAAAAGACTCCAGGCTGAGGACTGACATAGAGGGAGGTGTTAATGCAGATACAGGGGCAGGTGGAGAGGGCTAAATCTGAGTGCCAACCTGTATCTAAGGAAGCTCTAACTCCTTCCTGCGCTAAATGGCTATGCTAGTTACCCCCTGGCAAGTCTGCAGAGGGCTTATGCTTGCTAACTAACATCAAGTTTTCTGTTTTCTGACAGGCAGAAGAAGCTGGGTCTGAGTCCTCACTATTCCTTATGGAGGCTCTTTCCTTGCCACATCCTGTTTATTAGCCCTTAGGAAAGAAAGTGTGTGTGTGTGTGTGTGTGTGTGTGTGTGGTGTGTACTCCTGATGTTATAGTGGGGGAAGAGAAGGGTCCTGAGTCTGGAAAAAAAAAACCAAGTCAAGGTTACCCCTGAACCCAGACAAAGACAAGAATTAATCACTGCTTGTACTGGAATTGACTGGCACTCAGCATCCATTCCTACCTCTTTCTAGGGCTATCCTTCTGTGTTGAGGAGGCTGAGCATTTTAAAACTACATTTCCCAGACTTTCTCAATTATGGTTATACAAGACACTCACTGAGTGAGTTTCAGGAGGTGGGGGTAAAACAGAAATCATCAGCCACCTTTTCTCGCTTGTTTGGTCAGGTGTTGTGCCTATTATTAAGGAACAGGGGGAAATGATCTCATGTTCTTGTGCTCTTGGCCCCATTTGCCTCCGGTGCAGTTACTTCTTCACAGGTCTCTCTTCCAGGTCCCGCTCCCCTGCCCTTATATGGTTGCCTTTGAAAATCTTGGGTAGGAATTGAGGATGAAGCTCAACACGAGACTGCCCGTCTAGCACGCGCAAGGTACTGGTTTGATCTCCACCATCCTGCAGACACACAAGGATGGGGACAGACCTTCAAAGTCTAGTAAACCAGAAGCAAACTTTACTTCAGGAAAAAATAATAAATCTCCATGGAGCATGAAAAACTTATCAGTCTGCTGAGCCCACAGCCAGATTCTGGGCCTTCTGAAACGGTGGCAAAGGGCAGCTTCTGAACCTCCCTTTTTATAGCAAGCATTAGGCAATAACAAAAGAATTTTTACAATCTTAAGGTGAAACTCAGGTACAAATTGCCCTTCTTTGCGGTTTTCATCCGACTAGTGTTTGCATTGTTTCTCTCTGGTACTTGCTGACAGTGTTTACCGAAGCTCTGTATTCCCCTGATACCGCCCGCCACTTTTGCACAGCAGGGAAGGGTATGGAACAACATAAAACCAAAAAAAAAAAAAAAAAAATCAAAAGTCACATACATCCGATCATGTAAAAGTTAACTCAACTCACGTCAGTTGCTGGTCATGAGTGGTCAGGGTGTTATCTAAAAGCTGATCCTCAGTATGCAGAGGGCGGCTTCAGCTGGCAAATAGAGCTATTTGTAAAAAACAAAGCAAACCACTGTTAATGGTTAATCCTTAATCTGCAGAGAAAGCTGCTGACGGTCTGCTCTCATTCTCCTATATACAACTTTATGTTTCTTTATTTCTACATTCTTATTCCTGGACTCTTCAGGGAACAGAAACATATGCCTGTAATCCTAATACTCAAGAGGAAGAGGCAGAAGACCCAGAAGGCTGAGTTGAGGCCAGCTTGGGCTGTGTGAGAGCTTGTCTAAGACATAACAGCAAAATCATGTACAAGAGGAGTGGGGTAGAAAAGGAATTCTGGTTTGGAAGTTATTTAGGAAGTGTTGGGCTTACATCTGTTCTCACAAGTTCCCAGCTGGTATCTATCTTCAGGCCAAACTAGAAAATTCCTTTTTTCCCCAGTTACTTCCACAGTAACTTTCCACTCCAGGGTCTGGAAAGACCTTTTTCCAGCCTCCACCATAAAGCACTGTCCCTCTTGGTCATCAGCCTGCCAGACCCTAGGACATGTCCCAAACTTCCTCAGTCCGTGTGTGTAGTTGAATGGAGCCATGGTGACATTAATCATGTTTATTGTTGACTGAAAACCAGGATACGTGGTAGCCAAGGCCTCACTGTGGTTTCTGACTTCATAGTTGCTCACTAACTATAACAAGACCGTGAAAACGAACCAAAATAGACACTGCATATACAGAAAAAGTAGATAGGATGAGAGACTAGGCTCTTCACCGTAGGTAGTAAAAAAAAATGTTTTTTTCTCCTTTACTACGGTGAAGCCACACACGTGTCTTACTCAATTTCACAATTTTTTCAAAACAAAAAAATTTTGTTTTGTTTTTAACATTGGGTTTTGATATTTAGCCCAGGCTGACATCAAACTCATGGTACAGCCCAGGCTGACCCTGAACTGATAATCTTCCTGCCTTGGTCTCCCAAATGGTAAGGTTATAAGCCTTTGTCACAGACTCAGTCCAGGAAAACGGCCCGGGTGATGGCTCGGAGGGTCGGAACGCTCCAGACGTGTACAAGCACAGGTATCTGAGGTGCATCCAGAACCATATGAAAAATGAGGCATGGCCACCCAGGCAGCTGTAACACCAGGGCTATGAGAGGCTGAGGCAGGAGGATTACTAGGGCTTGCTGACAACCAGTCTGTATGGTTCAGCAAGTTCCAGGTTCAGTGAGAGAAAATAAGGGCAGCCAGTGAGAGAGCAAGACAGCTGAAGTCCTCTCCTGGCCTCTGCCTGTGGTGAGCACTGGGGTACCTGGACACCCACTCACCCACAAAGTAGCTCAGTTGATAGGCTCCTGCTTGGCTAGCATGCAAAGCCCCAACATCGCATGAAACGCGGTGTGTTGCTACATTCCTGTAATCCCATCACATGGGAGATGGAGACAGGGCGAGCAGAAATCCAAGGTCTCCTGGGCTACATATCTAGTTTAAGGCCACAATTCACACTTCATACAAATTGCCCATTTAAGATGTACACTTAAATGACTTTAGTCACTAAACTGTAGAACCATCCCTACAAATGTCTTAGGATATTTTGGTCAGCTTCCAAAGAAACCATATATCCAGAAGCCTTTACACCCATATCCCTCTAAACTCCCCATACCTTAGGCAGACATTAATTCTAGACACTTTACTTTCTTAATAAAATTGTTTAGACTCATTTATTTTAACAAGTATATGAGTATTTTTCCTGCATGTATGTATGTGCACCGTATGCATACCTGGTGCCAAGGGAAGTCAGAAGAAGGCACTGGATCCTCTAGACTGGGAGTTACAGAGAATTGTGAACCATGTAGATGCCGGGAACTGAACCTGGGTCCTATGCAAGAGCAACAAGTACGCTTAACTACCAAGTCATCTCTCCAGCCCAGTCTGTAAAAGGGATCAGATAGGATCTGGTTTTAACAGATTTTTTTTCTTATAAAGGCAAAATATGCTTAGCTCTTGTTACAAAATCAAGAAAAGCAGATGATGCTGGGTAAGTCTGACTTACAGCCAAAGAAGGACTCAAGAGGACTCTAGTGAGCCAGGCATTTGCCTGTGAAGATCTACTGGACATTCAGTGTGGCCATCTGTGTGTTTGTCCAGTTTCCTACAGGCCAGCTGGACTCTTTAAAGGATGGTTTTTGAGGGCAATTAATTCTGTGACTATTTGCAGTATTCTTTCAAGGCGGTTGTATGAATTACCTTTGTCATTAATGTGATGAAATACCCGATAAAAAGCAACTTAAGGGAAAGGGGGTTCTCTAGGTTCGTCATTTGAAGGAATTTGGTCTCTGCCTTCGCTAAGGTTCTATTGCTCTGAAGAGACACCATGGCCCCAGCAACTCTTATGAAGAAAAATATTAAATTGTGTATGGCTTACAGTTCAGAAGTTTAGTCTACTATCATCATGGTAAGAAACATGATGGCATGCAGGAGACATGGTGTTTGAGAGGGAGCAGCAGGAAGAAAGGATGAGACATTGGACCTGGCTTGAACTTCTGAAACCTCAAAGTCTGCCCCCAGTAACACACTTCCTCCAACAAGACCACGCCCACTCCAAGAAGGCCACACCTCCTAATAGTGCCACTATGGTCCATTTTTATTCAAACCACCACAGTCCATTATGGCAAGAAAGGGAGAACATGCCACTGGGGCCCTTCCACCTGGATAGAGAGGAAGAAGTGCTGGACTTCTATGGGTTTCCTCCTTTTCTTCTTTTTATTCAGAGAATCCAGCTCATAGGATGATACTGCACACATTTATGGTGGGATTTCTCTTCTCAGCTAAAACCCCCTGGAAACATCCTGCAAGTCACATCCAGAGCTATCCCTCCTAGGCTAGTCCAAATCCAATCAGTTGACAATGAAGACTAATCATTACAGGGGTTTTGCTAAGTAGATGTGTTTTTTTTCCACATATATTACTTGATTAAGACAAGGATATATGGGAGTTATTAACAGTACTACCCAATTATATGTGAACTAGAAACAGCATAGTGGCTCTAATTTATTGGGAATCACCAATGGTTTTCTAGTTGGACCACACACTAGAAGGGAAGGCATTCCGGATACTGCAAACCTAGTCAAAAATGGGGCTAAATGAGAGCTTACTACTATCATCTTGGAAATTAATATAGATCCCGACTGTCTTCTAAATATTTATCTTCTCACCTCTCATCAAGGAAACTCCATTTTGCAGTAGACAGAGGCTATCACAGACAATTAAAACTGGTCAAAATGCAGAGAAGTAATGTTTGAGTCGAGCCCCAAATGGAACATACTCAACACAATCCCCACAGCCAAGGCTCAGGGAACATCCAGAAAGAAGGAATGAAAAGACTGTAAGAGGGCTGGAGAGATGGCTCAGCGGTTAAGAGCACTGACTGCTCTTCCAGAGGACCCGGGTTCAATTCCCAGCACCCACATGGCAGCTCACAACTGTCTGAAAAATGCAGTTCCACGAGATCTGACACCTTCACTCCAATGTATATAAAGTTAAGTAATTCATTAAATAAAAATTTTAAAAAAAGAAAAGACTGTAAGAGTCAGAGTATAGTGATATTTTTTATGCTTTAATAAATAAAACTTGCCTAAAGATCAGAAGGACAAAACCAAGCCACTAGAGGTTAGGCAGTGATGGCACATACCTTTAATCCCAGGATTTGGAAGACAGAGGTAGATGGATCTCTGTGGGTTCAAAGCCACCTTGGGCTACACAAAATCAGTCTAGGTAGTGGTGCCTCACACCTTTAATTCCAGTACTAGGGAGTCATACCTTTAATTCCAGCACTAGAGAGAATATAAAATGGGAGGAGAGGCTTAGTCTGCTTAGTCTGCAGTTGCCCAGCCTTGGTAGAGGTAAGACTTCTCTTGTAGCTTGGCTGCTTTGCTTTTCTGGTTTTTAGGCAAGATTTATTTATTAAAACAAGCTTTATTTATGAAATATAAATAAAATATCACTGTACCAGAGGATTGGGAGTATTGCAGAGAACAGTAAGAAGGGGTGGAAAGACTGTAAGAGCCAGAGCACTGGGAGGATTGCAGTGAGCAGGAAGAAGGGGTGGAAAGACCAGAGCACTGGGAGGATCACAGTGAGCAGGAAGAAGGGGTGGAAAGGCTGTAAGAACCAGAGCACTGGGAAGATTGCAGTGAGCAGGAAGAAGGGGTGGAAAGACTATAAGAGCCAGAGTACTGGGAGGATTGCAGTGAGGTAGTGTCTTTTGGACATGACAGGGATGTTGCACCATGAGCTCTCAACAGCATGGTTATCTGCATCAATTGATTTGTCAGTTTAGTTGTGGGAAGGGCTTACAAGACTCCTCTAGTTGAATAGCCAGGTAGTTAATGACGGTTGAGAAAAGGAAGGAGAGTGAATTTTCTTCAGGGACAAGCACTCTGATAAGTTGTCCAAACGTAGGTAGCCAGTGCTAAACACGTGTACTTCATATGGACTACACTAACTGAACTCAGTAATATGTATGCAAGTACACATGCACACATGTACTCGAGTGTGTATATAGATGAACAGGTTTGTGGTGTGGTATTTTACTCTTTTGTCTTTTTTGGGGCCTGCCACCCAGTTCCCAAATAAATCACACGTGGAGATGTATTCTTTCTTATAAATGTCTGGCCTTAATTTGGCTTGTTTCTAGCCAGTCCGGTTTTGGAGAAGTTCAATGATGATTTTTCTGTGGGTCCTGCATATCTAGTTTATACAGCATGCTGTCAAGTAGTCCAGGCAAGAGCAGTTTCTTGTCACATTGAAAACAGACTCTATGAGGAATTTCTTTGATGTCCATCATCCCTGAAGTAAATTGGTGCTGCCAAGAGCAGATGTGTCTCATTGTCATGAAAAGTCATAAATTAACAAAACATTTTAAATGCCATATTCTTAGGTCTTTGAAAGGTTTAAAGACCATCTATATATCTAAAATATATCTCTATAAGAACTGGAAAAATACCTAAAATATCTACAAATTTGATTGTTATAGATGACTAACTACTGACCTGCATTTCTTGATTATCATAAATAGTTCATAATAATAACTTTCAAAACTAGAAGTTTCCCTTACATTTTTAAATGAACTGCCTAGGTACAATACCTTATACAAGAGCAGGAACATATGCTGTAACAAAATAACCTTAACTTGGTATCAGAATACAAAAACTTTTAAATAAGAGCCCTTTGGGGTTCCTGCTTCACAGAACAATGCCAGACATTCTGCAAGACACAGAGGAAAGTGACTAACAAACTGCCAATATAGGTGGGACAGCCTTTCAAATTTCCTGCTGTAGTGAAAAGTCTGCCAGATTCTATGGGCCTGTAGGCTGAAGATGGGTCCTCTAACATTGCAAGAAAATTTTGGGTGGCTGTCCAGGTGGTCATAGGTCTCTGTCATTTCTAGAGTTTTTGGAAGTTGTTTAAAATGCACTTTTTGTTTACTTAAATAATATTATATCCTTCTGGTGTCTTTGATGGAGTTGAAGAATAGGTAGTTATAGTTGCAGTTTTCCTTAAATATGATAGAAAGTAAGTTAAGTAAAAAATTTGGGATTTACTAAGATAGGATGTATACAGAATTTTCTTTAATTTACTATGTTATGCCTGAGGGAATCCACAACCTCTCGTCTCTTGTGGGAACAGAACTCCAACGCATTTCTGATTTCCATTTGAAAAATACATTTTTTGATGTCTTTTTTTTTTTTTTTAAAGTTAAGGCATCCCTAAAGTGTGTAGGATGGTTTATTTCAGTTTTCCCTATTTCAATATCATGTCGCTTAGGAGCTGTCATTGCTTATCAACAATAAAAAAAAATTCAAAGTCAACACAATAACACACAGGATCCAGACTCCCTGTGTATTTCCCATCTTTATGTGGCTCTGTTTGCATTTTACTTTTACCATCTCTTTAAAGACTTTATTTTTTAAAACCACTAATTTCTTTCTATAACTGCCCATACCCATTTTCTTTCTTTCTTAAGCCTACACACATTGTAAAACACACTGGGACATATTTAGAGATTTTTTTTTTTTTTTTTTACCATCTGGACCTCTTTTACTACATATATTTTAGCTTCTTTTGAGCATAAGCAAACCTTAGACTGTTAAACTACACCTGGATCCTCTGTCCAGCTCTCTTTGCTGGCTCTGCTTGCTTCTCCGTTTGTGAGAGCCTAAAGTTTGCATCCCAGTCGGAGGTTCACCTCGCCAGGAAGAGCATTCAACCTTCCTAGAGCTCTAGAGTGCTGATGCTTGCACCGTGACAAACATCTTTACTTCATTTTTTGTTCCTACTTAAAGTATAGCCTGCTCAAGGGTTCACCAGCAGGCAGAAACTCTTAAAGGAGCTGTATATTCTACTTTCCCCCAACTTTCTCAGGCCCTACATGGAAGTACAAAAAAATTTTAGTATGTTAAAATGTTTTGTGATGTTTTATTCTTTCGTCTTTTGGGAAGCCTGCCACTCAGCTCCCAAATAAAATATATATGGAGACGTATACTTTCTTATAAATGCCCAGCCTTAACTTGGCTTGTTTCTAGCCAGCTTTTCTTAAATTATTCCATCTACCCTTCACCTCTGAGCTTTTTCCTTTTCTTACTTCTGTATATCTTATATTCACTCTTAGTCCATGGCTGGCTGAGTGGCTGGGTGGCTGGGTGGCTGGGTGGCTGGGTGGCAGGTCCTTAGCATCCTTCTCTCCTTGTTCTCTTGCTCCTTCTCTTCCAGAGTTCTTCTATTTATTCCCTCTACCTATTAGTCCCACCTATCCTTTCTCTTGCCTTGCTATTGGCCATTTGGCTCTATTAGACCATCAGATGTTTTAGACAGGCAAAGAATTACAGCTTCACAGAGTTAAACAAATGCAACATAAACAAAAGCAACACACCCTAAAATAATATTCTAAAACAAAGGTGGGGGTGACGTGAGAGGAGTTGAAGCGGGGAGGGAGGAGTGGAAATGACATAAATGCAGTGTGTTAGTGTATAAAATTCTGAAAAATTAAAAAAAAATGTGAGGGCTGAAGTGGTTCAGTGGTTGAGACAAATTTTCTCTATATAACAGCTCTGACTGCCCTAGAACTCAGTGCAGGGATTAAAGGCATATGCCACCATGCCTGGCCCCTGCTGCTTTTTAAAAGGTAACCAGTTTATTTCCATTGCAGCAGGTCACTGTTGCAAACAACAGTCCTCTCACTGCAAACAGGAAACAGAGAGTCTAGCAGCCAGAACAGGAGCCGGAAGCAAGAGCCCCAGCTTCCTAAAACATTTTAAATGCCATATTCTGTAGTCTTTGAAAGGTTTGAAGAATACCTACCTATCTGAACTACATCTCTGTACATCTAGAAAATCTAACTAACATGACTATAAGCTTGACTATTATAGATGATTATCTATTAACCTATATTTCTTAATTATACATTACATTTTAAAATAAACTATACAATCACAGTATCTTAATCAAGAGTAGAAATATACATATAACAAAACTGACCTTAAATTTGTATCAATAAACCAAGATACATACCAATGCAAATCTCTATAGCATATCCCCCTTTAAATGTAAACAAAAATTTATAAACAATATTTGGGAATATGGGTGTAGTTCTATCCAAACTTCTTCCTGCTGTGTATTGGGAAAAGTAATTTTTTGAGTGGTGTTCAAGGTGACCTTTCAGAGGGTTTTGGTCCATCAAACCACATTAGCCTGGAATGAATCCACAGATTGTCATCTTCTGTGGAAACAAAAGAAGAACCTCTTTTCCAAAGCAGCCTATCCTTAGACCCAAATTCTGAAGTCAAGACACCTTTACATGATGTTTTAGCTTAGCAGCTCATACAATGAAATGTCTCTCTGTACTTAACTCTTTTAAAGTCAAAAATTCAAAGAAAATACAATAATATAGACCTAGGAGAGAGAGGGCCTAAGGAAACAAGCTCCACCGGGAGCAGAAGTCAGGAGCAAATCCAGTTCTGGGACACTGGCAGATCAGGATTGAGCCAGCGACCATTTTCAGATTCAGTGATCTTTACCTGAACAGGTACAGGGGAGTATCCGTTGAGTGAGTGAGCCAGAGCCAGAGACCACTGAGGGTCTGGATGTGAATATGGGACCTTTAAGAGAGTAGACCTAAGCCAGGACCCTGGTGGGTCTGGGCCTGAGTCTAGGACCTCCCAGGAACTGGGCCTGAGCCAGGACATCTGCCAGTCTGGGCGTGAGTGAACCTGGGACCTCCGAGGGAATAGGCAGGAACCAGAGATCTTGGCGGGTCCAGGCATGAGTCTGGGTCCTCAGAGGGAGTAGGTCTGAGCCAGGACCTCTGTGGTTCTGGATATTGGTCTGGGACATCAAAGGGAATAGGCAGGAACCAGGAACCTCTGTGGGTCTGAGCGTGAGTCTGGGACCTCTCAGGGAGTAAGCAGGTCCTCTGTGGTTCTGGGCACACCTGAGCCTGGGACCTCCAAGGCAGTAGACCAGAGCCAGAAACCTTTCCAGTTCCAACTCCAAGCCAGGGACTTCTGCAGGAGGCATCTCGACCAGGATTTACAGAAACAGGGCAAAGCTGGCAACCTAGGCCAAAGTAGACCTGAGACAGAAAACTCAAAGGGAGCACAGCAAAGCACAGGAGAGCTGAGCTAGCTCCAGGAACACAGAGTAACCAATGGGGTAACTAGAACTGTGACACTGACTGTACCGTGGGGAACAACCATCTGAGCTTTGGATTCACTGGCACCTAGAAGATTATTCAACAGAATCTCAGCCCCAACCACACCTGTTAGAGGAAGAAATGAGTAGAAAAGATAAGAACACATGCAACACCACAAAGAGCAACACAACACCAGTAAAGCCTAAAGATCCTACAACAGCAAGACCTGAAGAATCAAATTGAATAAAGCAGAAGAAAATTACCTAAAAAATAACTTCAAGAGAGTGTTTGAAACTCTTAAAGAGGAAATTAGAAATTCCCGTAAAGAAATAGAGGAAAAGACAAACAAAAAATTGGAAGAAATCATCAAATCACTTAAAGAAAACCAAGAAAAAGAAATCAAACATATGAAAGAAACTATTCAGGACTTGAAAACTAAAATAGAGACAATAAAGAAAACACAAGCTGAGGAAGTTATAGAAACTGAAATCATGAGAAAATAATCAGGAACCACAAACACAAGCATGAACAGCAGAATACAAGAGATGGAAGAGAGACTCTCAAGAGCTGAAGAGACAATAGAGGAAATAGACTCAGTTAAAGGAAACATTAAATCTAAAAAAAGCTTAACCCAAAATATCCAGGAAATATGGGACACCATGAAAAGGCCAAATCTAAGAATAATAGGTATAGAAGGAGAAAAATTTCAACTCAAAAGCACAGAAAATATATTTAACAAAATCGTAGATGAAAACTTTCCCAACCTAAAGAAAGATATGCCTATGAAGATACAAGAAGCTTATAAAACACCAAATAGACTGGATCCAAATAAAAAGTCCTCTCACCACATAATAAAACACTAAACATTTTATTTATTAAGAGCTGCAAAGGGAAAAGGCCAAGTAACATATAAAGGTAGACCTATCAGAATTACACCTGACTTCTCATTGGAGACAATGAAAGCCAGAAGGTCATGGTCAAGTGTTGTGCAGACATTAAGAGACCACGGATGCCAGCCCAGACTACTATATCCAGCAAACCTTTCAATCACCATGCCTCTGCTTGCTTCTAGCAAACAGAGCCCACCCAAGAAAATGCCACTACCAAACCATGCTTAACTCTGATCTTTTGTGTCTAGGATTCCTTTTAAGCCTTCTCAGGTTTTAAGTGGATTTCAGTTGGCCACCTGGGTGCCAATTTGTTGTAGGAAGGTCACTTGTTAGTTCCTGGTTGCCCAGCTAGCTTAGACCCGAAATAATCATGCAGAAACTGTATTAATTAAATCGCTGCTTGGCTCATTAGCTTTAGCTTCTTATTGGCCAACTCTTATATTAATTTAACTCATTTCTACTAATCTGTATATTGGCACATGGCTGTGGCTTACTGGGTAAAGTTCCCAGCGTCTGTCTCCAGTGGCTTCATGGCTTCTCTCTGACTCCACCTTTCTTTCTCCCAGCATTCAGTCCAGTCCTCCCCACCTAGCTCTGCTTCATCTCACCCTGCTCTGCTATAGGCTCAAAGCAGTTCTTTATTCATTAATGGTAATCACAGCATACAGAAGGAAATCCCATATCAACTGGCCATTAATATCTCTTAATATCAATGGACTCAATTCACCAATAAAAGACAGGCTAACAGAATAGATATGAAAACAGGATCCATTCTTCTGCTGCATACAAGAAATATACCTCAACTTCAAAGAGAGACATTACCTCAGAGTAAAGGGTTGGAAAAAGATTTTCCAATCAAATGGACCTAAGAAGCAAGCTGGGGTAGCTATCCTAATATCTAACAAAATAGACTTCAAATTCAAATTAATCAAAAGAGATAGAGAGGGAACTTCATACTCATCACAGGAAAAATCCATTAAGATGAAGTCTCAATTCTGAACTTCTATACCCCCCCAATACTAGGGCACCTATATTTGTAAATGAAACATTACTAAAGCTTAAATCACACAACAAACCCCAAACATTAATAGTGGGAGACTTTAGTATCCCACTCTCATCAATGGACAGGTTTACCAGACAGAAACTAAACAGAGAAACAAGGGAACTAGCAGATGTTATGACTCAAATGGACTTGAGGGACATCTATAGAACATTTCACTAAAACACAAAAGAATATATCTTCCTCTCAGCACTGCATGAAACCTTCTCTAAAACTGACCACATATTCAGTCATAAAGCAAATCTCAGCAGATACAAAAAACATGGTAACAAACACTTGTATTCCACCGGATCACCATGGGTTAAAGTTAGAGTTCAAGAACGACACAAACTACAGAAAGCTGCACAACTCTCAACTGAACCACCCCTGGGTCAAGGAAGACATGAAGAAAGAAATTAAAGTCTTCCTAGAATTCAATGTAATTTTATGCACAACATAACCGAACTATGGGACACTATGAAAACATTGCTAAGAGGAAAGTTTGTAGCACTAAGTGCCTACAGAAGGAATTTGGAGAGATCTCAGACATGTGACTTCAACAGCACACCTGAAAGCTCTAGAACAAAAAGAAGCAAACTCACCCAGGATGAGCAGGCGGCAGTAAGTAATCAAACTTCCAGGCTGAAATCAATAAAATAGAAACTAACAGAATAGTATAAAGAATCAATAAAACAGAGTTGGTTCTTTGAGAAAATTAACAAGATAGAATAACTCATCAAAGAAACAAAAGATAGTAAGTATTGGAGAGGACATGGAGAAAAAAACAGTCCTTGCCCACATGGTTGATAGAAATGTATATGAATACAGGTCCTTTTGGAAATAATAGGGTAGTTCCTCAGAAAACTAAGCATATTGTGCACAAATGTGATTTTAGCACCCAGGAGGTGGCGGCAGGAGGATCATGGGTTTGAGGCCAGCTTGGTCTATGTAGTGAGTTCAGGCTCTCTTGGGCTACAAAGTGATACCCTATCGGAAAAAAGCTAAAAGGGGAAAAACAGATGAAAACAGAACTACAAATTGACCTAGCAGTCCCTCTACAGGAAGCAAAAGGAAATACAACGTGAAAGGAAATACAATCAGTTTATTAATGAAACATCTGCATTCCAGGTTCATTGAGCACTGCTGATAAAAACCAAAAAAGGCAGAAAACAACCTAAATATCCACCAACTAATGGAAACCAGGCCCAGAAAGACAGGCATCAGGTCCTCTCACCCACACATGGAGTCTGGAAAGATGGTGGTTCTCAGCGGCACCGAGAGGAGAGTGCTGTGACACATGGCGTTATCACTAGGTACTAGGTCACAACTAACAGGAGCAAGACCTTCTGGTGGCCACCGCCGGGCTGCTGGCAGGCTGCCTGGCCCTGCCTCCTGAGTGCCGGGCCTAACGGTGTGCACCACCAACACCCGGCGGTATCTCTTAATATATCTAGTTTTTATGCTTTTGTTCCAACTAAAATTAATTTAATCAGACAAGCAACAAGCCTTAATATATTCCAGGGATCATTACTAACACACAAAGCAACTTGTCATTGCTTTTTTTGGCTGCCCAATATCCCATCGTGCCTGTCTTTTACAGCTGGACAATCATGCCGTTTCCAGTCTTTTGCTGTTGCATAAAGTGTGCTTGCAACTTTCATGCACAAAGGAGAGGATTTAACTGGATCTGCCAGGATCCCCCACTCATCCCTGTTTGAAAGTGGGCTGTGTCTATAGTTAACTCGATTGCTAGAATGTTGCCATGTCTTACTTTGGGTTATCTTACTTTGCATAGGAAACGTGGCATGAAGAACACAGCTATTCTGTTCAGAAAATCCATGGAGTCTGTTTGGAAGGTGGCAAACCAGCGGTCTCTAGTTCTCCTCTCTTTCTTCACTTTGTTAAGGACAACCAGTCAGGATTATACAAAGGCCTGGGTTCAACAGTCTTAGATTTGCCTCATTGAGTCTACAAGAGTGAGACCACATTACCTTAAGTGCTTTGCCCCATGGTGGTGTGGAAAGCTAGCTGCCCCACTAACTTCAACAATCTAGAAATATGTAGTGTGTGCCGAGTGCCATGCTGTGTACCATTAAAAAAAAAAAAAAACAGTGACTGTGGCCTGTTCTCCTAGACCCTCGACAGTAACTCTGAGACACCATGACTGGCTCGGCCATTTCAATCAACACATGAAATATCAGTTAGTTTCTCTCTATCTGTAGACCAGGCCTCAAACTCAGAGATCTGCCTGCCTCTGCCTCCCAAGTGATGGGATTAAAGGCATGTGCCACCACTGCCTGGCCCCTAATTTTTTTTAATGGCATTACATTGCCATCTTCCTGAGGTGAATATCATATTGTTTCTCCTCATTTCTTGGAAGGTAATGAAAAAGGGTCCATAGTTTAGTACTTCCGGATAGGACTTCACTCCCAAGGGTAAATTGGGGACATGCCCCATCTGCCTGCCTTCCAGTTATCTAGAGTGTGGAGCCAAAGGAATCCATCACTCTGATTCTAAGGAATAGTAACTGTGCTGGCTAGCTTTAAGTCAATTTGATACAAGCTAGCATTATCAGGGAGGAGGGCGACTCAGTTGAGAAAACACCTCCCTAAGACCAGGCTACAGGCAAGCCCGCAGGGTATTTTCTTAATTACTGACTGATGGGGGAGAAACCAGACCGTTGTGGCTGGTGCCACCCTGGGCTGATGGTCCTGGGTTCTATTATAAGAAAGCAGGTTGAGCAAGCCAGTAAGCAATACACTTCTAAGGCTCCTGCCTCCAACTTCCTGCTGTTATTTTTTTTTTTTCCTGTCCCGACTTCCTTCAGTGACCTGTGATATGGAAGTGTAAATCATCCTCCCCACGGGTGTAAATCACCCTCCCCACGGGGGCTGCAGTGTTTCATTAAACAATAGTAACCCTCAGACAGAAATCACCCTTTCCTGTACACACCTCTCTACATCAATTATGTCTCATTCTTCTACACTTATTTTGCTTTGAACTCCCAAGCTCTTTTCGATTATCACAACCACTGTGGGTTCCAGGTACCATGCCAATCCTGTATACAAAACTCATGCAACCCTTCCTAATGTAGGGCAAATGCTACTATATGTCGTATGGAGGATTACAAGTAGGCTTAGAGGAGTTGAGTAGTGTGCCCAGGGTTGCACATTTAGCAAGGGCAGATACAGTTAGAGAAATCACAGTGGTGAAGGTAGAAGTCTCTGATATGATTAATAAGTCACATCTACAGTAATAACTAACAGCTTTTATTGAGCTTTTATTTTTGTGCCAGACATTAAGTGTTGTATGTATATTTATTGATTAGGGTCTGTAAAAATTCTCCCTCACCCCTGACAGTTCCTCCATGTGGAAGGAGGTGATGGTGGAGGTAGAGGTGAGGTGGTAATGATGGTGGTGAGTGGAGTGGGACTGAGAGACGAACAACAAATTCTTCCTTTCCTCTTCCTCTTCGTCTTCAATAGAGCGTGATTCTTTATTGATTCTTTGGGAATATCACATCATGCACCCCAATCCCTTCCATATTCTCCCTTACTCCTGCACCATACCCCCCAGAAGAACCCCCTAAAAATCAATTAAAAACAAAGCAAAACAAAAAACCACCTTGTTCCTCTTTCCAATACCTCTTCATCCACCCTAGTGGCACTGGGTAAGTCACACACAGACCCTTTTGTCCAGTCAGCCCCACCCACAAAGTGTTCTTTGCAATGAGTCGCTGGTTTGGCACACCATCATCACCTAAATTCCTCTCTGGTATCCTGCTGTCGCCCTGAGTCATGAGGATCCTGTGTTGATCTTTCCATAGGACCAGTCCCTTCACTTACTCAGGTCATAGATGGAGTAGATGCTAGGGTGGGTCAGCCCAATGTACTGGTTAGTTTGGGCCACTGGAACAGCCCCCCTCAGGTGAGGGGCGGAGACAGCTCTCCTAGGCCCATGACATTGAGGCCAGCTCTCTGATGCCCATGGCGAGGTATGGGGCCATCTCTCCTGAGTGTGTGTCTGTGTGTGTGGGTGGGTGGTGGACTCCTCTCCCATGGGAGATGGGCCAGTTCTCCTGATGCAGTGTCCAGCAAGGGGCAGGGCTAGATAACCCAGGGTTAGTGAGGGGCAGGGCTGGCACAGCACAGCCCTCTGATTTCATCCTGTGTGGTTCCTATGACCCCCCCCCCCCCGTGGCAACATGGGCCATAGATATCACAGACCCCAGCTGCAGCAGGAACGTGGACCCACACATGGCCTCTGGTAGCAGCTCAGGCCCAGACATCATCATGACCCCAGTGGTATCACTGGCCACCTGGATTGGCACGGGCCTGAGAGTGGCATGGCCATCAGACACCAACATGACCACAGGTTGTAACCTAGACCCTGAGCATCCTTGTGGCCTTCAGTGTTACTATGGGCCACGACATCAACACAGATCCTGGCTGTGGTAGGACCACAGACATAGTTCTTAGTAGCAGCCTAGGTCCAGATGTCATGATGGCCCCAGTGCAGGCCACACAGATGGTCCCCGTGGTAGTGGGACCCCTGGACCCCTGGCATTTAATGGTATCAGGAGATATCAACACAGACCCTGGCTGCACTTGGGCCACAGACTCAGACCTGGCCCTCAGAAGCAGCGCGGGCATCAATGACAAGCGCTGGTCCCGGGTGGCAAGCACACCGCCAATATCCGCCCATTCCTCCTCACCTTCGATTCTTCTGTTCTGCCCCTTACCACGGCATACGAACTGTTTCGCCTCTCTTCCTCTCCCATTTCTCCACCGTATGCTTGCTTATCGTAGTGCCATCTACCCGTCCAGTGCCACAAGGCAAGTAGATGCCTTCAGGCATTGCGAGCCATGAGGACCCAGGCTGCCCCGTGGGAATCTTTCCACCACCTGAGTCGAATGGCTAGAAGCAATTTCAGAATGGTGATTTGAGGAGAGACCTGGGAGTACGTAGCTCAGACTTTCTATATCGAATGACAGCCAGACTGTTCCACCTGGCCTACAGATTAGTTGAAAGATTCATGGTAGTGCGACCCTGGCAGGTCCTCTGGGGGGTTGGGAACTGCGGTGGGTGGGAGACAGACAGATGCGCCATGCAGACAGAGCTTGGGTACTGGAAAGGGTATAAGGGTTAGAGGATTATGGAGGGAAGAGATAGGGAGATAGGGGAAGAGATAGGAGAAGAGATGGGGAAGAGAGAGAGAGAGAGAGAGAGAGAGAGAGAGAGAGAGAGAGAGAGAGAGAGAGAGAGAGAGAGAGAGCTTGCCTCTGAGGGGGGGGGGGAGATTGGGAGTGGGTGGAGCTTGTCTCTTAAAGGGACAGGGTACCCAGGTGACAGGGAAGGTCAGCAAAATGATAACATTAGTCCCTAGAAAGTGGGGAGGGAGAGAAGGGGAGAGAGAAACCTGAAGGGCAGAAAAGGTACAACTCAGAAATTATAACAAGACTTGAGTAGTTCCAGGTCTTCCAAGACCAGCCATCAAGAGGGTCTGAGGAAGTCTGAGAAAGACTTTGACTTTCAAAGTGCAAATGCACAATTTAACAAGGTGGAAGCTGACAGGGTCAGAGAGTTTTGTAATAAACTTAAATTAAAAGAAGAGAAACTTCTCTTTGACAAGCTGCTAGCAGTGAGATCAGGTCCTGTCCCTGGTGCTTAGTTAGTTTTTGGGAACCTGTTCCTCAGGCTAAATTACCTAGCCCAGCCTTGACACAGGGGAGGAGTTTGGTCCTGCCTCAGCTTGCTGTGCCTGGCTTTGTTCAAGTCCACGGGAGGCCTGTCCCTTTCTGCCTGTTGACAGAGGAGTAAAAGAGGAGAGGGTTAAGTGTGTGGGGAGAACTGGGGGGAGAGGAGTGAGGGGAAAGTGTGTCAGTATATAAAATAAATGAAAAGGTGTTATTTAAATAAAATAATAAAGAAAGGAAGGGCAGAAGAAAGAAGAGAAACGAGAAACAAGAAACAAGACATTTGTAAATGGTGAAGGTAAAGGAGTCTCAGGGGTTGATTCTTAAAAACAGAAAAGGGGATGCTGAAGATCTGCTCAGACCCAACTATTATGACAAAATGGAATCATTCTTTGACAGTAATTCTTGTGATAATAGAGAAAGGAGATCAGCCCGTGCTGAAGAAAAGGATGAATACTGACATATTTGAAATCCCAGTGTTTCCACATGGTGGCCATGGGGGCTACCTGGGGACAGTGGCTACAAAGAGAAGAGGCCTTGGGTTCTGTGGCGGCACAGGAAATGGTAATAGTCACGAATGGACTGCCACTGTCCTCAAAGTGGATTCAGAGAGGGTCACGGGGGCAAAGAGTGTGCAGATTTTGAAAACAGGAAAGAGAATAATGTCACCGTATAGTCTACAGACAAGTCTTTGAAAACAGCGACTCCTAGCCCTTCAAGGTGCTGCAGTCTTTGTGAAGAAGGAGGAGGTGAAGTTGCTGTCTGTCTGTCCCCAGCACTGGATGCTGTCTGTCTGTTTCCCCCTTTATGTAAAGCTATACTGCAGTTGCTTTGGGAGCAGGAAGGCTCATCTTAAAGCATTGAGCACAGATCGTATGTGAAGCGGCCAAAGACCGTGTTAGAGTAGCGTAGAATTGAACCAAAGCGAGCCAGGTGGAAATGCTGTCACTGAAGGAGTTTTCTTCTCACTAATAGTATTTGGCAGTTTCTGTGAGCTGCCTGCAGGCAGACTGTGAAACTGTGGTTTTGAGCCACAGAAGGTTGTGTGTGAGCGCATACATGCCTATATCTGAGTCTTTCACTTCCCTTTTGTAGATCCTATAATACAAGGCCGTTTATTTCAACAATTAGAGCACTTTATGGTAAACAGCTGTACGGTAGACACATGCGCAGATACTGTTTCTTAGGCAAAGGTAACTTTTTACATAGTTGTTTAATTTCAGTATATGCCATTGCCAATGAAACATGAAGAACTTTGTATAGCTGTTTAAAAAGCAACTTTTTTTTTTTTTTTTTTTTTTTTTTTTTTTTTTTTTTTTAAAGAATAGACTTCTTAACGTTTAAAACAAGACAGGCAGGGTTGGAGGAGATTGATGGGGTGGGGATGGGGGATGGAGGGGTATGTGTGGGGTGTCTGGCTAGCTGCAGGAAATGCTCAAACATTCTGACTAAGAATCAAGGATGACTAGACATTGTCAGCGTCCACTTGGCTTCCTATGCGTCATCGAGTTCATTTAAATGCTGACATTTCCCCCGTTAGAGCTAGGCCCAGTCCTTAGGGAACACAGCCACTTGAAACTCCCTGTGGTTTGAATGGGCTAGCCCAGCTGGCAGAGGTCTGCAGCTGTGTTGTCTTTGGTTGCATGGCAACGCAGCACCCCACCCATCTCCTGTTCCTCAGCGTCGATGATACAGCTAGGCTGCAGTGGCTCTGTCTGCCCTTGCTGCCTCACAAGGACCAGGGAAGAAGGAAACGCCAGGCACTACCGGGAGTTGCGGCGGAAAAATATTTTCCCTTTTCGCCTAAGTCGCCGTCGGGAAATCACTCAGGCTTAACATTGATTCAGGGCAGTGAGTGGTGTTTTTGAGCCGGTTTGTCTGCTTGCACCAGGCAACCTGAGTTGACAAAGCTTGGGGCAGGCCTTTGGTGAGTTTTCATCTGCTTCTGAAACGCGGCGGTTTCACACCTGAACACTGCAAAACACACAAGAAACAGGAAGTCGAAAAAACGTTTCTACCTAATGGAAATTGCCTTTCCGCTCACCTGCACTCCTACATAACATCATTCAAATTAGCACAGATGTCTACCCTTCTAGGGACTATTCCCAGATGGTATGTACCCAGAGCGCCTTTGCCGCTGCTGAATCTGGTGTCAGAAGAGCGCGTCTTCCTGTCACCATAACAAAATCTCACATTCTCGTTTACACTCCTCAGAAAAGAAACAGCTTGCCCAGTGCTTGGAGGAAGGGAGGTCAGAGCCAGGGCAAACAAACTTTTCGTTTTTATTTTTTTTTGAGGCAGACTCCTAAGCCAGCCTAGCCTGGGAACTCAGCCACACAGCTGAGGATGACTTTGAACTTGTCTGATCCTCCTGTCTACCTCCTAAACGCCCTTACAGGCATGCCCCGTGCCGCTCTGCCTAGCTAAGAATCTCTTTCAGTGTAATTGCCGAAGCGCTCCAGAATAGTAAAGGACAGAGATGCGGTTGCTTTTGGCCAATGAGGGGACAGAGGAAGAAGAGTAGATGAGGACAGTTTGAAGATGCATGTCGCAGTGTACCAGAGGGAAAAGACAGGCTAGCCAAGTTAAGAACTCCTTTTCCTTCTGATACTTGACCTCATAGAACCTGCCAGCACCGGCATCCGGCATACACTTTCTTACTAAGGTGGGGGAGGGTGGCTGAGGCTCTTGGTGGCATTGTGCCCAGAATAGAAAACGTGGGTTTTGGCAATCATATTAAAGGCCAAGGTTCTGATTATTTAGAAACCTTTACACCTCTGATAACCAGACCACAGACTTCAAGCACTTCCCCCCCTCCCCGAGGCTCATGGAAACTTTGAAACAGTAGGCTTGGCTCCCTGCCTGTCACCTCTGTGTGTGTCAGATGTTTTTTTTCTTTTTCTTTTTAAAGACGGGATCCAACTGCTTTATTAATTTATGACAGTTTAAATCCTAGCACCCACAAAATGGCTAACAAGGAAAGTCGTAATTCGGTTTGAGGGAATCTGTCGCCCTCTTCTGGTCTCCTTGGGTAATGTACAAATGTGACTCAGACGTAGAGCTTGCAAAACCCATACACTTACAATAAAGATTAATAAGTGCACATAATAAATATGTACACATAATAATAAATACACATAAAATAAAAATTGATAAATATTGGGAAATTTTAATTTTTTATTTATTTATGTGTATGAGTGTTTTGCTCACTTGTATATCTGTGCACTACATCCGTACCTAGTGCCGGTGGAGGTCACAGAGAGCCTCAAATTCCCTCACACTGAAGTTACAGATAGTTGTGAGCCACTATGTGGGTGCTAAGGCCTTTGCAAGAGCAGCCAGTACTCTGAAACCCTAAACTACCTTTCCAGTTCCCCACCCTTACTTATTCTTTTTAGAAAAGATTTACTTTTATTTATGTGTGTGTGCACGTGCGCTTGTGCGCATATGCGCGCGTACTCATGCACAGGTGCCCATTAAGGCCAGAGGGGATACTGGACACTGTGGAGCTGGAGTTAGAGGCATTTGTGAGGCACCTGCTATGGATGCTGATGGATGCTGAGGTCCAAACTCCAGGTCTCTGATACAGTCGTCCCTGCTTTTCACTGCGGCGCCATCTCCAGCCTCACTAACTTTTCTCTGCTTATGTCTGCAGGGCCTCAGATAGCTGTCTTAACCTCTGCGGGTCTGAGTGTTGTAGAGAGGATCATCATGCGTTGGGTTGTACCAAGGACTAGGATGCTGCATCTAGAGTGGGGTCACTCTGGGAGAAGCTTCTGTGGTCTGATGACCATTCTGAGTTGAAGGCATTTGAGCCCCGAAAATCCTGTATCAGCCCCAAAGCGGAGCTTCCCAAAGAACTCAACTCCTCTTCCCTTAACTGTTACTTTTAGACAAAGGAGAAAGTGGCAATTCTTAGGGAACTTGATGGCTTCCTTGCATTTCTTTAAAGAGTCTGGGTCTGGGGCTGGAGAGACAGCTCAGAGGTTGAGAGCACTGGCTGCTCTTCCAGAGGTCCTGAGCTCAATTCTCAGCAACTGCATGGTGGCTCACAACTATCTGTAATGAGATCTGGTGCTCTCTTCTGGCCTGGAGGCATACATGCAGACAGAACACAGTATACATAATAAATAAATAAATCTTAAAAAAAAAAAAACAAGTTGGGGCTGGACTTCTGGTGGTTAGCTTGGCTTTCGGTACAACAGGGGGTTCTTGCCTGGGCTGAGCGGTGGGATATGTGATGAGGAAGGGAGTAGGTGTTTGGGGACCTGAGTGAGTGGAGGAGGTTCACTAGTGAGCTGCCCGTCTGTGGTTTGGGTGGCAAGTGTGATCCAGCAGGGCTTCTCTGCCTGAGTTCACCTGTGTGTTTTTCTGGCTCGCTTGGCCCGCACCTGTTCTTCTGATTGACGTGGTCTACTCCTGGGAAGCGAAAGTCTGCCGGGTTGGGGTCAGGGGATCAGCAGTAGGAGCAGATGGTAACGGGGTGGGATGGGGAGCCAACAGGATGAGTCTGTGGGAGCCGAATATAGGGAATGGTGCAGTTCACCTGGCAGACAGGTCACTCACCTGTTACGACTGGCATGGCCTGCACCTGAGGAGCAGGACTTCAGGAGTTGGGGCATGCTATAAATTTTTATCTCGGCATTTGTAAGTTGCTCATCTGGTATGGCTTAAAATTTATATACTCTGCAACAAAATTTGGCTTTAAAATTGTAACAAAAGGTTTATAATTAAAAATCTATACATGTATATTATGTGTGTGTGCTTGCGCGCACACACACACATGCACCTGTATAACTCAGATTAAACTCTGTGTATATAACTTGGATTCAACTCTTATAAAAAAATGTATCTTTTTTTCTGATGTTTTTAAATAGCAACCATGTAGCTCTCCTCCATCCTGCCTGATGTCCTCATTAAGATATAAGCAGCCACTTGGCAAGCAACCATTTGTACTAAGGTCAAAGGGTATGTGTCATGTGACTTAACCACTATCTTCAGATAATCCTGTGGCATAGAGCAGCAACTGTAAAATTTCTTAGTTCTAATGAACTCTGTTCATAACTGTACCTGTTTTTAGACGGAGGAAGCAACAAGTCTCACGTATTTTGGATTGGTTATGGACTTTTTGTATGATGATAAAAGTTTAATTTAGTATAACATGCTATATGTGTGCTATGGTTTACAATATACTGTATATGGTAATGAAACGCTGAGGTTATTAAGGTCTGCTCAGATTAACAAACACTGACTTCAGATGTATGTCTACCTACTTATGTCTTTGTCAACACCAAGTTGCTAGAAAATTTAGATAAGTAACAACATACATTTGATAAATAAGGTATATTGATAATCAAGGTTTATAAATTTCTAAGGTTCACAGCAACTGGTCTAGCTTCTTTATCTTTGTTCATTTTTTAAAATGCGAGCTATTTGGATAAACTAAGCCATACAAAAAATACCTGCAATATTCCATACTGGTGCACTATAAAAGGATCAGCAAAGTTGCCAGTCTCTCCATGGACTGTATGTATAATTAAAAGTTTATTTTGTTTCTGCTTGAGTTTTTTTTTTAAAAGATGTATTTATTTATTATGTATACAACATTCCTTTCCTGTATGCTTGCATGCCAGAAGAGGGCACCAGATCTCATTATAGATGGTTGTGAGCCACCATGTGGTTGCTGGGAATTGAACTCAGGACCTCTGGAAGAGCAGTCAGTGCTCTTAACCTCTGAGCTGTCTCTCCAGCCCCCTAAAAGTTTATTTTGATACTAGAAGAACTTCAGTTGAAAAATTGTTATTTTTAAAGCTAAACCTAATAGGGATGGAATGTAAAGTCCTGGTCTTATAAAAGCTACTAGCTTATTGTAAACTCCTAAGGATAATTAGGACATGCAAGTTAATGGTCTGTCACTTTATAAATGATCAATTTTTAAAATGTGTTTAGACTAATATAATTAATTAAGGCATAAGCTTTATTTAGACTCCTGTATATGTTCTCAAAGTTAAGCTTAGAACAAGTAGCTAGAAACAAGTAAAGTTTGTTTAGTTTAGATACACTTAGTAGCTAGATGGTCCTCAAATGCTTTAAAGGTCTGCTGAATACGGCATTTAAAAATGTTTAATAAAAAAGCTTTTTTTTGTGATACTGAGATTTGTGTGTGTGATACAGATAAGTGTCAGTTCCTGGAGGCACCCCTAATCTCCTCCAAAGATGACAGGGCACAGACCTCCACCTGTTTTCAATGTGGCAAAGTCAGCCACTGGATGAATAACCGCTCTTCACCTCACCCACCACCAGGACCCTGTCCTAACTGTGGACAAGCAGGACACCGGGGAGCTGCTCGCCTCATTCTGCCTAGGCATAATGGACAAGTCCCATCAAGATCTTGCCCCACAGGAAAGTCTGTTGGCTCTTCTAGACCAGACAGCTGAAGACAGAGACTGCCCTGGCACTTCTGTCTCCAACGACCATAGAGGAACCTAGTGCGGCTGTCCATAGCCAGTGAATCTCTGTCATATTTTTAATAGATTCAGAAACTGCTTGGTTTGTCCTTCCTGTTTACGCAGGTAGAATGTATCCTTCTCAGATCTCTGATAGTGTTGATGACTAGGTTAGTGACAGCTTTGTGGTCTCACAGCCACAACCAAGGCTTCCGCTGCCTCCTTAGTCCCCTTTGTGTGTAAAAATCAGGCCTCAGGCCTCACTTTCTTAGAGCGACTACTAGGTCTAGATACAATTTACCTTGCTACAAGACCCCAAAAAGAGATAAACTCACAAAACAGATGCAAAGTAATTTTTTACTGTTCCTCTATTTCTTTTTTTTCCTGAGTTTTTTTCCTCATTTTTTTTTATTAAAGATTTCCATCTCCTGACCTCCTCCTCCCCCTTCCCTCCCCTCCCTTCCACCCATACCCCCACTCACATAGTGAAGGGAACCCTGATGGCTCCTCTATTTCTTTAAGAAATCCACTTTACAATGATTGCACTCAGTAATCTTGTATCTTTTGGTGATTGATTGGATACAAAAAGATGTAAAGTTTATTTAAGGTCTGAGAATATGAAAGCTTAGGTTGTGCTAAGAAAGCGACCTAAGGCATGTAAATGCAGTTTGTAATGGTATAAGAAAGTGACTTAATGCTTGCCTTTAGTCCCAGCACTCGGAAAGCAGAGGCAGGGGGATCATTGAGTTTGAGGCCAACTTGGTCTACAGGATGAGTTCTAAGACAGTCAGGGCTACATGAAGAAACCCTGTCTCAAAAAACCATTAAGAGAGAGAGAGGGAGGGAGGGAGATAGATAGATAGATAGATAGATAGAGAGAGAGAGAGAGAAACATAGGTATTACAAAATGAAAAATTCAGATTTCTTTCTCTCTCTATGCTATTTTTAAACTAAGACTTCAAAAGTTCAGAGTGTTAATATTAACCAATGGAGTTCTGATAAGCTATTAATTTAGTTCTGATAAACTTTGACTACTATTTTCATAGTCACAAGCTCAAGATTTTAAGTTTCCTTTGGTTGTCTTCTAAGTTTAGACTTAAAAGTGATTCTCATTGCGCTAAAAATGTCTGTCTATTCTATAAACATCTAGTCTTCTGGATAGGGAAGAAGCCCCTCTTTCATGGTCTATATTTATACTGAGAAGATCAATTCAGCTTTTGCCCTTCCACTCCATGGGAGGTTTCTGTTCTTTCTGAGCTTGCCTTAAAGAGAGTTAATGCTTTTTAATCCAATTTCCTCAAGCCTCTACTATGACGCAAAGGCGTTGAGTCTACTGCCTTTCCTACAGTGTGGATTTCAAACAGATCACAAACAATGGTGATGCTAACATAGCTAAAATTTGTCTCTTTTTGTAAACTTAATTTTCTTTTGTAAGTTTCAGGGAATTGGCTTGAATCCACTTCTCATGGATCACATGGGCTCCAGATAAGTACTTCTGTCAATAGCCTGTTTCCCACCTGCCTATCCTACTTATTACTGAAGGTGGGACCTCTCCCCCTTTCCCCCCGTCTTGGGATTTCCCTCTCTCAACTACCAGGGCCATGTGACTAAAAGTTTAAAATGTACACCTAAGAAAAAAATTTCCCCCAAACGTCTTAACTTTCCTTCTGCCCCTAACATATCTGTTCCAGCATCCTGCCAGCTCCAGGTGTTCCCCCAAATCTGCATCCGAGACAGCTTCCAGGCAGCTATCCCTAGGTGATCCAGCCTCATAAACTGCTGCCCGCACTTTCCTAGCCTGCCATCTCTGCCCTGTCCTCACCACCAGGGGGAGCTCTCCTCTATTACCCTGACTAGTTCACCCCTTACATCAATGAGCAAGGGGTGGCGTCAGTTCTCCTGCTTTCCCACCCTGGGGGTTGGTTCTCCCACACCAAACCTCAGGGCCAGCTCTACTGTGCTATCCAGGCATGATGTCAGGGCTGCTCTCCTAAGTGCTGCAGTTGATGAGGGGCAGGGACAGCTCTCCCTCTCTTATGACATTAGGGCCAGCTCTCCCACCTGCCCCAGGGGTTGATGGGCTGGGTTGGGGTGGGGTGGAAGAGGGCATCCCTCCCCTGGCCATGCTGCCACAGGACAGATGAGTAATGGGGACAGTTCTCCCCTGCTCACAACTTTGGGGCTGGCTCACCCACACCTCTGCCAATGGGGTTGGCTCTATTGTGCTGCCCAGGTGAGGGGCAGGACCTGCTCTCTTGGGAGCTGTGCATGTATTTATAGCATGCATATATAATTAAAACCTACATATGAGGAAAATGTTCAATATTTGTATTTTTGAATCGGTAATACTTCTTTTAGCATAATAGTAAGTTCCCTCCAGTTTTCTATAAACGTCACAATTCCATTTTTATTTATGGGTGACTAAAATTCTACAGTGTATATACATCACGTTTTCATTATCCACCCGTCTGTTAATGGACATGAGACTGTTTCCATTGCTGAGCTATCGTGACTTAGTGCAGTCGTGAACGTGGATGCACAGTGCATTTGTGGTAGGACTCAGAGTTCTCTAAGCTGTACTAAAGAATGGTTTGACTAGTTCTATGGCAGTTCTATTTTTAGTTTTTTAAGAGACTTCCATACTATAAACCTGCTATTTAAAATGCAATGTTTTGCTGCTCTTAAGGGTAGCCTAAATGCGGTGCGTTAAAATTTTCATTTAACGGCTAGATGTGGTGATTACCTTCTACAACACTAGAATCTCAGAGGCAGAGACAGTAGGATTATTGTGGATTTAAGGCTAGCCTAGAATTAAGACTATGTCTCAAAAACAAACTAAACAAACTAAAGCCAAAGCTAAAAAAACAAAACAAAACAAAACATTTTATTGAAATATGTCACTAGATGGCAGTACAAATCAAATTTTAAACCATACATCTGCTTTCAAAACTAGTAAGTTGAGGAAGTTGACTTTTTTTTTAACCTCAGGGATGAATTTTAATGGGAGTTTATTTGCTTTTTGAGACAAGGGTTCTCTGTGTAGCCCTGGCTCTTCTGGAACTCACTCTGTAGAGCAGGCTGGCCTCAAACTTACTAGTTTTGAAAGCAGATGTATGGTTTAAAATTTGATTTGTACTGCCACCTAGTGACATATTTCAACAAAATGTTTTGTTTTGTTTTAATGAATATACTAGCATTGCAGCAGCAGAGGAAGGAGCTGGGTTCTTCAAGGGCAACCTGGTTTCCCCAATGGCATAGCTTCCTTCCACTGGGTCCTTCTTCTTAAAGGTTCTATATTTTCCCAGTAGTGACACAAGCTGGTCACAAAGGCTTTGGGAGACATTTAAGGTCTTAACCCCCAACTATGAACCTAGTCCTCAGAGTCAACATCCCAGGAAATCTGACTTGTAACACCATCCCAAATACAGTCATCTCTTTCTTTGCTCTGCTGCTGCAATGCTAGTACATTACAAACACACTCTCACCTTGGCCACTGAAACAGCTTCCCCCAGACTCCCGGGTGCTTTTTTTGACCTGTAATACCTCTTTTATTCATACTTATCAATATTCAATTTCTTGTCATAATGTTCAGCTCAGTTTATTTGCTTTTTGAGACAAGGGTTCTCTGTGTAGCCCTGGCTCTTCTGGAACTCACTCCATAGAGCAGGCTGGCCTCAAACTGCCTGCCTGCCCCTGCCATCTAAGTGTTGGAACTAAATGCATGTGCCACCATGCCTAGCATAATATTCAGTTCAATTTATTTTATCTTATTTCATTTGATTTGTTTTTTTTAGATAGGGCTTTATTTAATTCCAAAGATGACCTTGAACTTCTTACCTTTCTGCTTCTACTTCCCTAAGTACTAGGCAACAGGTGTACAACACTACACTTAGTTTCATGTGCTTCTGAGGCTCAAACCCAGTGCTTCATGCATCGAGGCAAGCGCCCTACCAATGAGAGAACATCCCTAGCTATATTTGACTTTGAAATAAATTGTGTATGTGTATGTGTGTGTAATTTCATAAAATAAGTGAACTTACGAATCCTGACATCTACTTAAACTCTGTACGTACTGAGTTACCTATATAACTTTCTCTGAATGCAACCTGTATTTACTTTCTAAGAATGACTATTTTTTTCACTCAACATTATATTATGAACCTTATATAATTAGTTATGTTGATGTTTTTAACTGAGGTTTCTCATGGCAGTATTGAACAAATGAATTATATGAAATTAATTATATAAAATTATATGAAAATTTATAATTTATCTTTGCCTTGTTAATGAGCATCTGGTTTTTCTTTTTTTTCTTTCCTTTTTTACAAGTTTTTGGTGTTTACTTGTAAGGACTTCTTCAGTATCTTTTAACTACAGAGAGCAGAAGAATTTAGCAAATGTTCAATTTATTTTTATTTTTGTGGTGTATGGGTTTGTGTGTGTTTGTGTGTTTATATGTGTGATATATATTTGTATGTCCGTGGAAATATGCTTGTAGGTCTGTGTGTACGTGTAGAGGCTAGAGTAGGTTGGTGGTTGTCACTCTATTCCTTAGTGCTTATTCCTTAGAGACAGGGTCTCTAGCCTAGAGTTAGGCCAGTGATCTTCTTGTCTCCACAGATCTGGAGTCATGTTAAATGAGGTATTTCTTCCTAGAACCCAAATAACTTTGGGAACATCACTCTCTTTTGGTTAGAGTAGTTCTTGGCACACATAGCTATTTATCCTCTTCAGACCTACAGGACCGGGTCTCTCCAGGGCTCCGTTGTTCCATGCATTCCTGTAATCTTCCCATCACAGTTGGGCTCGTTAATCTCCTTATATTCGAGGCCTTTGTATAGCTCTCATTGTGTACTCTGGTTAGCCTGAACTCACTGCGTAGATACACAAAGACCTGCCTACTATCTACCCTCCAAGTGCTGGACTTGAAAATGTAGGCCACCACACACAGCTTTCTTTCATTCCTTTTTTTTTTTTTTTTTTTTTTTTTTTTTTTCGAGACAGAGTTTCTCTGTGGCTTTGGAGCCTGTCCTGGAATTAGCTCTTGTAGACCAGGCTGGCCTCGAACTCACAGAGTATCTGTCTGCCTCTGCCTCCCGAGTGCTGGGATTAAAAGCGTGTGCCACCACCGCCCGGCTCTTTCTTTTTCTTTTTTTTTAAAAAAAGATTTATTTATTCTCATTTTATGTGTATGGATGTTTTGTCTACATGTGTGCCTGTTCACCTGGTACCTGTGGGGGCCAGAAGAAAGTGTCAGATCCCCTAGATTTGGAATTACAGATGACTGTGAGCTACTATGCTGGTCTTGGGAACCGAATCTTCTGGAAGAGCAGCCAATGCTCTTCACCACTGAGCCATCTCTCCAGCTCTAGTGTTGTTTTTAGTATCATACGCAGTAAAAAGTAGGAAAAGGAGGAAGGCGCATACATTGACTATCTCCTACCTGTCAAGCACGATATTCTAGATCATTTGATATCCTCACAACAACACTATATAATTGAACATTATTTATATCCATGTTGTAGATGAAAAAAACCAAGGTTCAGAGTTATAGGATAATGTAATAAACAAACATCTGGGATTGAAACCCAGCTGGACAGTATATGCCCTGTGTGGAGTGTTGCAGAAGGCCTGTTTGCTCATGTCTGAGGGACAAGCGGCTGCCTCTCACTTCAGAGTAGAGCTTTAGTAATGGGTTACCTCAAGAAACTTTCATCTGAGCAGCTTAGCTACTTGTTTAGCTGACAATTTCACTAGACCCAGTGGAGGTATATCTATATCGGGTAAAGAGAGAAGTCTTGGAGATAATGATCATGTCCTGGAATACGTGAGTGTCCTGAATATCTAATCAGCATCTATTATGGCAACATTATGGAACTCGAGGAGAGTTTCTGAAGATAGTTATTTCAATCGGACCATTAATTCACACTGGTGTGTTGGTTTGGATTTGAAATGTCCCTTTTGTAGGCTTACATGTTCAAACGCTTGGTCTCCAGCTGTTGCCACCATTTAGAAATTCGTGAATCCCTTAAGAGGAAGAGATTTGCTAGAGGAAGTGTGTCATGACAGGCTGTGAGGCTGTTGTATCTCTACTTCTTTCCTGCTCTCTGCTTCCTGACTGTAGATACAATGTGACCAGCAGAGAAATTCCTGTCCCGCTGCTATGGCTTACGTTCCAGGATCGACTGTGTTCCTTTTTAATTGTAAACCAAAATCAAACCATCCACCCTTAAGTTGCTGTTTGCCAAGTATTTGATCACAGGAGCCGGAAGACAAAACAATACACTGGATCACCGGGGAAAAAAGGAAAATGAATGTGCATATGCTACCAATTTTTTTAAGTAACAAAATCTTATTTTTTATTTTTATTTTTTTACAGAAATTCAGATATTCCAATAAATTTCTTTACATTTCCTGGACCTTAAAAAAATTGCACACAACTTTTGGACATAATATAACAGAACAGAATGAGAAAGGGAGTCATTTTTTAAAGGTAAAAACATACTTCTTATACTTAATATTTAGTGATTTACATGTATATTATCTATGTACAAATGGTATATCATCAATGACCCATCTTCATAGCTCGGTGGTATGCTAAATTACACTTAGGTTTCATGGCAAAAATCTCTTAAAGAAATCTGCATGTGGCGAGGAAGAACTTTTTATTTTTTAAAACAGTACTGCTAATGATGTCGGACTCCAGACAGAACCATAGTTTACATGGGTTAGGGGAATCTAATACCTTCTGTTTTTAGAGTAGATTATGAGATGCCTCCCCTTAAATAAAAGATGATTTTTTAAAAAAATTGTGTGTAGTTTGAGACCAGCCTGGTCTACAGAGAGAGAGTTCCAGAATAGCCAGGGCTACACAGAGAAATCCTGTCTCGAAAAATGAAACAAAAAAAGTTGTGTGTAATTAAATTAGTAAGTAGGATATTTTGACTGCATTGGGACAACTATTAGCCCCCAGAATGACTGATACTGTAATTGTAGAGACCAAGTGTTCCCTTAACATAGTTCTTTAGGAGAGTCACACCTCTGTGAGCTGGGTTTTACTTACTTGAGCACTTGAGTGTATCTGTAATATATTTTTAGCCATTTGAAACCTTTGGCTCACGGTGAAAGCATGGCTAAAAACATGAATGTGGTTTTATGCGAGCACAAGAGAGGGGAACCCTGATTCTATGTTAGGCTCCACCTGATGTTCTAGCAACAGATGCTAATTCAACCTTATCTGAGCCCGTGGGTGAAGACATTCTATGTGCGTGTGTTTTGTGCTCAGGTATATAATATGGGCTCTTCCACTGACATTCCCCCTTCATGTCCACCTCAGCTTGTGTTTATCCTTAGACAAAGAACTACTTCAATATTAAGTGTTTCTCTGGTGTTGGATTTAGGCAGGAGATGTTATGAGGGCAATGGTTGGGAGTACCTGGGGGGAAAAGATCCTTGAAGACAGGTGGTGAGTTGTAACTACTACCAATCACTGGCTAACCAAAAGGAAAGAAAACATACGAGAACTTTCAAAATCAACATTAATAAACAATTAATAAAGTAACTTATTTCTATCAAGTTCTTTTGACATGTATAAGTATAGAGTTATTTACTTCTAAGGCTATAAAGTTATTTTTATTTATTTTGTTAGTACCACTTACTATTATTTAGAAGTAGATTTAATGGAATAATTTCTTTTATCAAAACAAAAATGAGTATATGTCAGTAAAGGAATTAAAGGATATGGGTTTCTAATGACATACAGAATAAAGAAACAGAAAACTCATATTTTAGGTATCTACTTGTAAAGTGTATTAAATTCCTATGCATATTCTAGGGGAACTAGAAAAAGTGTTTATTTGATAGCAGCCTATATATTACATGAGAGAGCATCCAGGTGAAAAGAAACTTTCTTTATTGTTCAGAGTTCCTTGTTTCATCAATGGCAGGGACATCTATGGGAACCTATCATGGAATGGTGCACTTCCTAGGATTCACAGTTTGATGGAGTCATAGCACACAGCAGAAACATTTCCTTGGCGATGACTCATCCAGACAGATTAAACTGAACACACACGTGGTAGGAAGATTGAAGGGCTACGTCTCTTAATAACCAAGTGGTTGTAACTAATCGCACAGTGAAGTGAGTGAACAATCATGTTGAGGAACCAAAGATCAGAGACATTCCTCAGTAAATGACCCTGGGTCAGCTTCTTGGCCACTGAGACAGGAATAATCTAGAACTAACTGCCCTTTTGCTTCTATTAATAATATTGAAAGATTAAAGCTTTTTTGGTTCCAGTTTGATTTAAAAAGGACAGCTTATAAACCTCAGTACATATGTATTTTACATGTTAATTCTAGCATGTGTGTATTCTTCTTTCTTAAACTAGTTCCTGATTATGATTTTCATGAATATCTGATCTTATTCAATGACAGTGTCCAGTGAGCTGGTGTTTAATCCGTGATCGTAGCTCCGCTCGGAGAACCACCCGCAGCTCTGCTGATCTAGATTAGCAGGCGCGTCGACAAGTAGACTTTGTGCATATTCGTCTCTGGACTCTGGTCTCTCCCAAGTGTCTTCCTTCTTGATGTTGATGTACAAAGCTGTTTGTTTAGCTGTTATTTGACTTGTTTTGTGCTCATTCTAGAGAATATTGGCTTAGCAGAACTGTAGAGAGAAGGAGAAGAAAGAGAAAGGGTTAGGGGAAGAGAAAAATATACATCATTTCCTGTCAACAAGATTTTCACATATTCGTCATGATAATAATAGCACAGCTGGACCTAGGCAAAGGGCCTGCTTAGCATGCACAGGAGATGTTGCTTGCCTGTCATCCTAGAACTTGGGTGGTGGAGGGAAGAGGACCAGAAATTCTAGGTCATCTTTAAGTTCATAGCAAGTTTGAGGCCAGCCTTGGCTGCATGAGGCCATGTCTCCAAAACTAAATACCCTTCTCATGCCATAAAACCAGTTCAAATGCACTTTGGATTTATTACCAAAGACTTTGTGCGATCGGTTTCATTATATACACAGTACAGTATTCTAAACAGGGGGCTTTGCGAAATCCAAATCTCCTGTGGAGTTGAGACTGCAGACTGCTTTAAAGGAATGGGGAGGGAGGCAGGGAATGAAGAGCCATGCCAAGCCTTACTGTCTTGCCTGGCATATAGAAGTTTTTCTTTGTTTCAATTCATCTCCCTTTCTTTCTGTTTTATTTATTTTACAAGATGTCGTAACAGGTGAAAAAATGACTATATATGAATCACACACAAATCCAATCATCTTTAAATGCCTACTGTTTTTTCCCCATGTTTCTTTATATTTCTTATGCAAATGTACTCTAATTTCATAAAGTTGGAATCACAGTGTAGGTGACACTTTAATATTTTTAACATTGCATTAAACAATCTATATCATTATATCAGTTTCTTTTTTTTTTTTTTTTTTTTGGTTTTTCGAGACAGGGTTTCTCTGCGGCTTTGGAGCCTGTCCTGGATCTAGCTCTTGTAGACCAGGCTGGTCTCGAACTCACAGAGATCCGCCTGCCTCTGCCTCCCGAGTGCTGGGATTAAAGGCGTGCGCCACCACCGCCCGGCTGCTCATTATATCAGTTTCTAATAGCTGCATAAAATTTCATTCTACTTTTTTTTGAAGAAAATTATACTTGCTGCCAAGCCTGACAACTTTATAATTTATTTTTATTTTATGTACATTGATGTTTTGCCTGCATGTGTGTCTGTATGCGAGTGTTGGATCCCCTGGAACAGGAGTTATGGGCAGTTGTGAGCTGCCATGTGGGTGCTGGGAATCACACCCAGGTCTTCTGATGTTGCTGGGTCCTAAGGTTGTCTTCCTTGGGGGAGGGGTGAGAAGGCATGACATTAACAAACACAGCCTCCAGGAGTAGGAGTTGGGTAGAAGGCCTACAGAACACTTTTTTACTTAAGAACGGGGTGGGGGGGGGCGGGGAGCACCCAGCATCCAGGCATTCTGATCTGTTGACAGTTGACTTCTCATGCTCATCTCTCATTGGCTAGACACGACTTCTGACAGCGCCTGTTGCTAGGCACTCAGGAAACACTGGTTGGTGGCTCCTTATTGGCTAGGCACAATCAGGACCTCTGACACCACCAGGAAGACTCCAGGTTGGCTCTTTTGGGTCTGGTAGGCCTTATCTTCCTACACTCTGAAAGAGCAGCCAATGCTCTTAACCACTGAGTTGTCTCTCCAGGAACTTTTGTTCCTTTACATCCATGCTCAACATTCTATTCTCCATTATTTCAATATTTTCGGATGTCTAGGCAGAGTTTGATTACTTTCATCTTAGGGGATGATGTTTGTTGAGATCACAGGGTCTTACTATGTGGCCCAGGCTGGTCTCAAACTCGTGATCATCTTGATTCAGTGTTCTGAGTTCTGGAGTTTCAGATATTCACCTGCATACTCAATTGGCATAGATTTTTGTTTGTTATTATAAACAATGGACCTTTTTGCACTAAAGATCTTTGTTCTTTAGGATAGAGTCTTAGGGAGTGAATGCTTTTCATTTTCTCCAATAAATTAAAGACTACACTTATGTTACCATAATTAGACCCTTAGCTGTCAGCCCCCCCCCTTTTTTTTTTGGGATGATTACATAGACTTTGGCTCAAAGATACTGTATAGAATGTGAGTTCGGATCCATGGACTGACTGGTTGTGGTGTGGCAAAGGCCATGAACGCTTTTTGGTTTTGTGACACAGCACTTTAGGATATAAGATGAGTTTCTGGTGTCTCGGTGCTGGAAATGCTGCTGGAAGGTTCTGTTGTTATCTGCAATGCTTCCTCTGAAGATCTTTTCATTTAAAGTCTACACAGAGGAACGCTTGAGTTTTACAGTTGGATTATGTCAAGTGCTAGCCAAGGATGGGAGAAAAGAAACATAGAAAAGACAGTATAGAAATGGGGGTTTAAAAGAGGGTAGTGGGGCCTTGAAAGATGGCTCGGGGGTTGAGAATACTGCCTGCTCTTCCAGAAGACAAGGGTTTGAATCTCAGCACACACATGGCAGTGGGCAATAATCTGTAACTCTAGTGCCATGGGCACCTGGCATGAATGTGATGTACAGACATATATGCAGGCAAAAAACCCATGTACATAAAATAATGTAGCTGGGCTGGGCGTTGGTGGTGCATGCCTTTAATCCCAGCACTTGGGAGGAGAAATAGGCAAATCTCCGGGTTTGAGGCCAGCCTGGTTTACAGAGTGAGTTCCAGGACAATCAGGGCTACCCAGAGAAACCTTTTCTCAAAAAAACTAAAAGGAAAAAAAGGAAAAAAGGGAAAAGAGGGTTGGACTTGTGTTTGGTGAAGAAGAGCTAGAAAATTCACCTACCCCTTTTTTGATGGTCTCAGAGACACCAACCACTACAGAGAAGCATGCTCTCCTCTGAATCATTTGTGAACAACCATCAACTAGAGACAATTGGTTTCTTTTCCTTTAGCTCCAAGCTGCTGAGATTGGCTTTATGTTTACGGTGTCACGGGATGAAGCAAAATTATGAGATCATCAGGGAGGAAATGGATAGGGTAAGATCCAATCTCAGTGGACCGGACTGGGAGGAAGGGCGGTGGAAAGGATTTTGTTTACCCTCCCAGAGAAGTATTGCTTATACCTAGAAGAGAAGGGAGCTGCTACAGGGTAGGCTTCTCTTTGTGAAGATCCCGACTTCCAATAGGAACAGAGCACTTGTGGTCAATCTCATCTCCCTGCTATCTGGGCCCACACCCCAGGGCCGGCCAGGTCACTTGTCAGCGATCACTAGTCTCTTTTTCTTGGGTCACCTATGACTTACATTTGGTTAACCTCTCATCCGACCCCTCGCTGTAAGCTCATTATTGATAACTCAAGCTTTTTCTCCTGAATGGTCTGTTTTTTTCTCTTTGATGGAAGACACGGGCTCTCCTCACCCAGGGTGTTAAGGAGTTGAGGAACGAATGGGAAAATTATGGCAGGAAGCCAGTGAACTGGGTTTCTATTGGGACAAAGCAAGTTCAGTGCCTAAATTTCAAATGTAAGGACCGCTTTCTGAGTGTTGGCGTATGTCAGTCAAGGGAAGGACATCCTCATGTTTTGTATTTCAGGTGTTCTACTTGCCCATCATTGGTCCTGGCCCTGCTTCTCTCTGCAGGCTGCTTGTTACAAGGCTTTCTGACCATGTTTGCCTGAGTCTGAATTACTTAGACATTGTTATGTCTGGTAATTTTTTTTCCTAGTGTATGGCAGCATGGTGCAATGACAGTCTTGGGCATGTGAGAGTTCTGTAGATCACTAGGCTGAAAACAACCAGAATATTGGTTCCAGTGGGGCTCAGAGCACAAACACTCCCCACATATTATCAGGAAACCACTGCACTTGGGGAGTAATATTAGACTGTTATTACTTGTGCTCACACCATGTAAACAGGTAGGTGTTCCCACCTGAAAGCCTGGCTAACCTGTGCATACACACAAGTTCATGAAGGGCACTAGGCAGAAGGGAATAAGAAAAGGCAAGACTTTCCTTTCCTCATGTGATGATTTCTTCTTCTGTCTTAAGAGTACCAGCTATCAGGGCCGTTTGCAGAACTAACTGGGAACCTTAGTGTGGCTACACTTGTAAGACATTTTGCTCTTTTTAAGACTTTTGCTAACATTTTTCATGCACCACGGATATTTCCTATCAGGGAGGTAATTTAAAAGATGTCACTTCCCCCCAAGTTTGTACAGAGCAGGGCTGAATAATTAAGTCATTTAATGCTGCTTTGGATCTTTGTTCTGTCAGGTTTGACCCTGTAGCCTGTCACGGGCTCTGAGTTGCCCATGTTCCATTGTCAAGGGGCTCCTTGCAAGTCTTTCTGAAGCTGTCGTTTGAGTCACTGCTCATGAGAGTCACAGGTACAAAGCCACACTGTGCAGGCCATTTAAATGCTACCTTGTTGAATTTTCTATGTGTTTACTAATGCTGAAAGTAAGGTATCCTGCTGGTTGCTTTCTGCTGATTGTTTCTATCTAACCGGTTAGGGTCTTGGAGCCCCCTCAATCAGGACAGCGAGGAGTGGAGGGGGCAGGTACTGTCTGAGTAGTGGGAAAGGCCAGGCTTTCTGGGACAATGGTTAATGAATTCCAGTTGTGAAAATGAGGGATTCCAGCCTGCTTTTTCTCATCAACATTTTTTTTTTTTGTCATTTTCTCACACTCTAGTGTTTGGAACTGTGTCTGCTTCTGACAGGGACCTATGATTCCCTTCATCTCTAGGAGGTGGATTGCAGTCCCTTACAATCTGTACAATCTCATGTTTTCTCTTTTTCCGCTAGCAGAATTTGATCTCTCTGTCAAGGTCTTCTATGCTTCAGTCCCCCAGCTCTCAGTCAGCTTGATCTTTAAGTGCTTGCTGAAAAAAATGGAGGAAAATAGAAATAGGAGGCTCTTTCCATCAGTCGGAGCTACTGTGGGACAATGGTCTTGTACCCAATTAATCTTGTAAAGATTAATCACTTGTATTGGTTTAATAAAATGTTGATTCGCCAGTAGGCAGACAGGAAGTATAGGCAGGGTGACCAGAATAGGAGAATTCTGGGAGGAAGAAAGGCTCAGTCTGCAGTTGTCATTCAGATGCAGAAGACACAGATGAAAATGCCTCACTGATAAAGGTACCAAGCCATGTGTCTAACACAGACAAAAATTATTGGTTAATGAAAGCCTGAGCTAATAGGCCAATCAGTTTATAATTAATATAGGCCTCTGTGTGACCGAATGGCTGAGGGACCTGGCAGGACAGATACCTCTGTCAACATAGAGCCCATTAAGTTAGTGCTTTTCATGTCTCAGTATGCGTGAGAATTATCTGGGTATCCTGTAAAAAGGCGCAGAGTTCTTTTGAACGACAGAAATAGTAAATTTTATTTTCCTACTGTTTTTATTGAGCTATATATTTTCCCACTTCCATTCCTTTCCCCCTCCTCTTCTACCCTCCTCCTGACCCCCATATTCCCAATTTACTCAGGAGATCTTGTCTTTTTACCCTTCCTAGGTAAATCCATGCATGTCTCTCTTAGGGTCCTCTTTGTTGTTTATTTTCTCTAGGGTTGTTGACTAGATAGCCTGGTTATTCTTTGTTTTGTGTCTAATATCCACTTACGAGGGAGTACATATTTTATTTGTCTTCCTTGGTCTGGATTATCTCACTCAGGATGTATTTTTCTAGTTCTGTCCATTTGCCTGCAAACTTCAAGATGTCATTATTTTCTACTGCTGAGCAGTACTCCCTTGTGTAAATGTACCACATTTTCCATATCCATTCTTTAGTTGAGTAGCATCTAGGTTGTTTCAAGTTTCTGGCTATTATGAATAATACTGCTATGAACATAGTTGAGCAAATGTCTTTGTGGTATAATTATACATCCTTTGGGTATATGCCTAGGAGTGGTATTAATTTTCTGAGAAACTGCCATACTGATTTCCAAAGTGGCTGCACAAGTTTGCACTCCCACCAGCAGTGGAGGAGTGTTCCCCATACTCCACATCCTCTCTAGCATAAGATGTCATCAGTGTTTTTAATCTTAGACATTCTGACAAGCATTTGCTCAGCTGTGTTCATAGCAGCATTATTTGTAATAGCCAGAACCAAGAAACAACCTAGATGGCAACTGAAGAATAGATGATGCAAATGTGGTACATTTATACAATGACGTATTACTCAGTGGTAAAAAAACAATGACATCTTGAAATTTGCAGGCAAATGGATGTAATTAGAAAAAAAAAACATCCTGAGTGAGGTAACCCAGACCCAGAAAGACAAACATATACTCAGTCATGAAGATGATATTATATGTAAAGCAAAGAATAACCAGTGATGTGGGAGGGTCTTCTGTTTGTGTTGATTTCATTGGTTAATAAAGAAACTGCCTTGGCCCATTTGATAGGCCAACCCTTAGGTGGGTGGAGTAGACAGAACAGAATGCTGGGAAGAAGGGAAGTTAGTCAGATGCTATGCCTCGCCTCTCTGGGACAGACGCAATGGAGCCAGCCGCCAGGTCAGACATGCTGAATCTTTCCTGGTAAGACATCACTCGTGGTGTTACACAGATTATTAAATATGGGTTAAAGCAAGATGTGAGAATTAGCCAATAAGAGGCTGAAACTAGTGGGCCAGGCAGTGTTTAAAAGAATACAGTTTGTGTGTTGTTATTTCGGGGCATACACTAGTCAGGCGGCCGGGAGCAGCCCTCCGTTCCCATCACTACTACAAACCAGGCTACAATCCACAACCCCAGAGAAGCCAGGTAAAATGCAGGTCACATGAAAGGCCCCAGGAAAGGGAAAGTTAAGATTTTCCTGGGCAAACTGGTAAGGGGAGTAGAAGGGAGGGGATGAGGGATGGGAACTTGAGGGCTGGAGAAGGCCTAGGTGGGGAAACAATGAAAGAGATACCTTGATAGAGGAAGGCATTATGGGGTTAGGGAGAAACCAGGTGCTAGACCCCAGCTAAGACTCCTAGCAATAGTGGAAAGCATGCCTGAACTGGCCTTCCCCTATAATCAGATTAGTAACTAATTGTCATTATAGAACCTACATCCAGTAACTGATGGAAGCAGATGCAGCCATCCACAGCCAAGCACTAGACTGAACTCCTGGAGCTTAGTCGAAGAGAGGGAACAGGGACTATATGAGCAAGAGGGGTCAAGATCATGATTGGGAAAAATACAGAAACAGCTGACCCAAGCCAGTGGGAGCTTGCAGATTCTGGACACCATAAGAGAATGGCCTACAGAATCAGCTAACTAGGGCTCATAGGGGTCTGAGCTAGGTCCTCTGCACATAAAGTGTACTGTATGGTTGTGTAGATTGGTGTTCTTGTAGAACTCCCAACAATGGGCATGGAGGGTGTCTCTGACTCTTGTCTGTGCTTGGAACCCTTTTTCTCTTACTGGGTTGCCTCATCTGGCCCTGATATGAGTGTTTATGCCTAGTCTTATTGTAACTTGCTGTGCTGTGTTTGGTTGATGTCCCTGGGAGGTCTGTTCTTTTTTGAAGGGAAACAGAGGAGGAGTGGATTGGGGGGGAGGGAAGGTAGGGGAGATGGACTAGGAGGAGAGGATGGAGGGGAAACTGAGGTTGAAATGTAATATATGAGAGAAGAATAAATAAAAAGAAAATTAAAAATAAAATAAATTCTCAGAGAGCTATAGAATCAGTGTTATTAATAATCAGATGACTAGGAGTTACTCATAAAAATCCAAATGATATTCTCCTCTTTCAACTTTTCTACTAGCTTCAGGGATATTGTGGTAAGAAATGGCTCTTCAAATCTCAAATGGCCGAAAGACACTTAAGGAAATGTTCAACATCCTTTGCCATCACGGAAATGTAAATCAAAACGAATATGAGATACCATCTTACACCTGTCAGAATGGCTAAGATCAAAAACAACTATGATAGCTTCTGCTGGAGAGGATGTGGAGTAAGGGGAACACTTCTCCATTGTTAGTGGGAATGCAAACTTGTACAACCACTCTGAAAATCAGTATGGCGATTTCTCAGAAAATTGATACTCAACCTACCTCAGGACCCAGCCATACCACTCTGAGCATATGCCCAAAGAATGCTCAATCATACCACAAGGACATTTGTTTAACTATGTTCATAGTAGCATTATTTGTAATAGCCAGAAACTGGAAATAACTTAGATGCCCCTCAACCAAATAATGGATAAAGAAAATGTGGTACATTTACACAATGGAGTACCATTCAGCGGTAAAAAAATAATGACAATGGATGTAACTAGAAAAAAAAACCATCCTGAGTGAGGTAACCCAGACCCAGAAAGATGAACATAGTATGTATTCACTCATAAATAGATACTAGTTGTAAAGCAAAGGATAATGAGCCTATAGTTCATGACCCTAGAGAACCATAGTAACAAGGTGAACCCTAAGAAAAATGTATATAGATCCCCCTGGGAAGGGAAAATAGACAAGATCTCCTGACAAAATTGGGAACATGGGTGTGGGGGGAGAAGGGAGAGCAGAAGGGGAGGAGGAGGAGAGAAGGGAAGTAGGGAGGGGAACTTGAGGGAGCGGGGATAGTTGGGATGGAGGAAGGACAGAGATGGAGAGCAAGGGAAGAGATATTTTGATGGAGGGAGCCATTATCAGGCTAGCAAGAAACCTGGCACTAGAGAAATTCCCAGGGACCCACAAGGATAACCCCAGCTAAGACCCTAAGCAATAGTGGAGAGGGTGCCTGAACTGGCCTTGCCCTGTAGTCAGATTGATGGCTATCTTAAATGTCACCATACAACCTTCATCCAGCCACTGATGGAAACCGAGGCAGAGACCCACATTGGAGCACTGGGTTGAGCTCCCAAAGTCCAGTTGAAGAGTGGGAGAAATGAGAATATGAGCAAAGAGGTCCAGACCATGATGGGGACACCCACTGAAACAGTTTACCTGAGCTAATGGGAGCTCACCTACTTCAGCTGGACAGGGAAGGAACTAGCATAGGACTAACCTAGACCTTCTGAATGTGGGTGACAGTTGTATGTCTGGAGCAGACTGAGGAGCCACTGGCAGTGACACCAGGATGTATCCCGGCTGCTTGTACTGGCTTTTTGGAACCTATTCTCTTTGGATGGATACCTTGCTCAGTCTAGATATAGTAGGCAGGCCCTTGGATTTTCCTCAAAGCAATGTGCCTTACCCTCTATGAGGAGTAGATGAGGGGTTAGGTGGGGGCAGAAAGTGAAGGGATTGGGAAGAGGGAAGGGAATAGGAAACTGGGATTGGTGTGTAAAATGTAAAAAGATTGTTTTCAAAAAAAATTTAAAAATAAAAAAGAAAGAGATGGCTCTTCACAACTAAACTCATATATGCAGGAGTTATGATGTAGATGGGGTTGGGTTTTATTTATGTAGATGTGTGTGTATATACATACATACATACATACATACATACATATATATATACATACATACACACACATGACACAGTAGTCAGAAGAAAAGACTAACAACTTGGGAGAAGGGCATGGGAGGAGTTTGAGGCAATGTCACTGGAGGGGGGCTGGAAGGGAGGGAAGGGAGCTGAAAGTCATGTATAATTCTTTCTTTCTTTTTTGGTTTTTTGGTACAGGGTTTCTTTGTAGCTTTGGAGTCTGTCCTGGAACTAGCTCTGTAGACCAGGCTGGCCTCGAACTCACAGAGACCTGCTTGCCTTTGCCTCCCAATTCTGGGATTAAAGCATGGGCCACTACCACCCAGCAGTCATGTATAATTCTGTTTGAATAAAAAAGATATTAAAAAACCCCACACTCATTCCTCCAGGAAGCTGGAAGGTTTCTCAGTTCACAGATCTGTGGTCTTGAACAAGTCTCAGTGGGCAGAGAGTTCAGGCTTTATATGTCTTTATTACCACAAATTTAATAGTCCTGGTCTTAATTGCCCATATGAGTCTTTGCTGTGATGAAATAAGACTTTCAAGTATGATGTATGCCTTCCCTCTGGACCAAAGAGAAGTGGACTGACGAGTCTAGAGGAAAATCATAATCAAAACCTAGTGAAACCTATCACACGGGCCCACTAGCGATGTAACCAAGAATGAAGGCATTTAGTAGCTGCTGCATTGCAACTGACAGGATGATTTGAGACTAACTCCCTTGCTCCATGCTGTGCCTTCAGTACAGGGTCACAGGCTTCCCCATTACTTGTTCTCACACTGATTCAGGACGTCGGAAACCTGTGGAGAAGTAACTAAACCAACCACGTTAGTTGGATAAGGGAAGCTGGATTGGGATGTTTGATTAGGGCTTCAGAGAAACAAGGGCCCTACTATGGAATTTACTCTATCCTGAGGGTAGTTCAGGCTGTGCATGCAGTTTGGATGTGGAATGCTTGCCAAGTCTTAGATCTCCAGCATGACAAAGGAAAAAAAAAAGCCCCAAACAAAAACTAAAACCAAACAAGATCTAGTAGAATCATCTAGAAACCAGGGATGACTCAATCCTGATCCTGAATGTTTTTGTAAGTTAGCAGCTATTCAAAACACATGTATCCTGAGCTATATTGAAATTTTTGAAAAGTTTCTTTGATGATGATCATTAAAAAATCCTAGGTCTTAGGGAACTTTTCTCAGAAACTAGACCTATGGCCAAAGAAGTGTTTTTCTAACTGTGGCCCCTGTACCTTCTTAGCTCTTAGTTACATGGGTACCTGTAAATATGCGGACCTCAGAGTCCTGCCACAGCTAATAGATCTCCAGACGCCCTAGAGAATGCTCATTTGAGTTCAATATTTATAGTGCTTTGAGTTTAGAAAAAGTACCTAAAAATAACTCTTGAGGGCTTTATAGGATGATGTCATGATGTCCCAGGGCTAGAGACACACCTCCATGCGGACAAGCCCCTGGTTGGAAGTGGAGGTCAGGTGGGGACACTTTTTACCTCAGTGGGGAGTGTTTTCTTTCAATTTTTTGAGACAGGGTCTCACTCTGTACCTAAAGATGGCCTGGAACTGGTGATCCTCATGCTTTAGTTTCCCAAGTTCTAGAATTCCAGGTGTGAATTGATTACCATACCCAGCTTGTCTTTTCTCCCTTTCTTCTTTCCTTCCTTCCTTTTCCTTTTTCTTTTTCAAGACATGGTTTCTATGTAGCTTTGCAGCCTTTCCTGGAACTCGCTTTGTAGACCAGGCTGTCCTCAAACTCACAGAGACCTGCCTACCTCTGCCTCCTGAATGCTGGCATTAAGGCCTGTACCACCACTGCCCGGCCCAGCTTATTGTCTATTTTATGGATATAACCATCCTGAGTCAGGTCATGTCTCAGTTGAGAAATCAGGAAGATTTCTAAGGTTCGTCTGTGATGATGCTTTCTGTCTTTTGCTAAGCACTGGTCCATAGCCAGGTGCCATGCTAGGTGACTTGTATGTGTATGACATTCAATCCCTATAAACAACTTCTAGGTAGCAGGTGATACCATTAATTTCATTTCATTTTTTATTATTTATTATTTTTATGGTGCTGGGAGCTGAGTACAGTGCTTTGTATCTCCTGGACAAGAGCTCTAGCTAGCATCGTGTGCCAGCCTGGTCCTACTAACCCCATTTTATCAATGAGAAAAGCATTTAAGGATGATGAAGCCAAGGAATAAGACAATGAGACGGGGCAGACAAGCTCTGGATTTGCTGTGTACTTGTGCTCTTAAATGTGATTTGACCCCAGATGTTTTGGATGAACGTGACCTTGCCTACACCCATGCTGTCTCTTCTTCACACACATGAAGGCTGGGGTTCTAATTAATACTGAGTATCAGCTTGAAATATTTGATCAATTAAAAAAACACCAGTAGAGATAATTCTCATGACAAAACATAGCACAGTTGTAAACACAAGATTGCATATCACAGCCAAAAAAAAAATTAAAAATAACCTTAATTGCTCAAGTAAGAAATTTGTTAAATAAGCTGTGGCCTGGACTGGCCATCTCCTGTGACCAGGCAGGAGTTCCAGTGGAGGGACTGGGACATCAAGATGGTCACATAACCTTCAGCCTACAGCCTGTCCTGTCTGTGGGGTGTGCTGTGGTAAGGGTGACCTAGAGATTGAGGGAGTGGCCAACCAAAACCCATGCCAGGAGAGTAAACCCACCCTTGACACTGCCTGGAACACCAGGATCCACAGGCTGGGTGACATGGCTGGAGGGAAAAAATGTCAATGTAACAACACCTAATGACATTCTGCTATTCTTATAGGTTGGTGCCTAGCCCAGAAGTCATCAGGGAGACGTCATCCAGCAACTGATGGAAACAGAGGCAGTCCGACAGCCAGAGCTTGGGGAATTCTGCAGAAGAGGGGGAGAAGGGATTGTAGGAGCCAAAGGGATTAAGAACATCACAAGGAAACCCACAGAATCAACTACCAGCACTCATAGGAGCTCCCAGAGACTGAACCGACAACCATGGAGCCTGCGGGGAACTGACCATGGAACTTTGTATCTATGTGACAGTTGTGTGGCTTGGTTCTCTTGTGGGACTCCTAATGGTGGGAGCAGGGGGGCTATTTCTGATTCTTTTACTGGCTTTTGGAATCCTGCTCCTTTTTGGGACCACACTGGGGGTCACCTTGCCCAACCTTAATACACGGGGAAGTGCTTAGTCTTACTGTACCTTGATATGCCATGTTTTGTTGACATCCTTGGGAGACCTGCCCTTCCCTGAATAGAAACAGAGATGGAGTGGACTGGGGGCTTGGGAACAGAGGGGGTGGGGTGGGGAAAGGGACTGGGAGGAGAGGCGGGAGGGGAAACCGGGGCTAAGATGTAAAATAAATAAATATATGAATAAATTAAAAAAGAGTAAGATCGTGTTTGTCTTGTGTTAAGTCCTTGCAAGTAAAGGTTTCTGTGTGACAAAGTTCCTGTTTCCTAGATCTGGGTAAATTGCAGTACATGCTTTTCAACCTACACTAAACTTGCCACCTCATTCCCAGCATGTGTATCCCTATCCTGTTCCTCCCTTTTCCTTGTATCGTTCTAACAGTGTAACAGCCAACTCTCTCAAACCTGTGTCTCTCCTACAAAAAGGACCTCAAGAGGCCAGCAGGGGCTGCTCTTTCAAATCCCAGCTTAGGGTGAGACACTAGCCATTCGGCACCAAGAATGCTCATTGATGGAGAGGAAGAAGAGGGAGCCAGAAAGATAAAGGGGGGATAAGACATAGAGGAAGGGTGGAAGGAGGGAACGTCAACAAGAGAGGGAGACAGCCCTCTCAAACCCCCAGCTCCACGTCAGTGGATGGAAAGCACCCAGCAGGTAACATCCGAGGGCAACCTGTATGTGCTGCCAAGTTCCAGAACCTTCCTTTCCGTTCCCCAGGAAGGCTTCCTTCCCTGAGGCTTGGGCCACAGATAAGGGTTTTTTTTTTAAAACATCTATCCCACACATTTTTCTAATTAGAAATTCATTACAACTTGCAAAATGTCAAAATGAAAATTCTCCTAACGGTGGAGTTATATTTGTTCAAAGTTCAGTGTGAATTACTTTAATCAGTTAATCAGCAAATTTTCCAGCTAACAGCTGGTTGCAGTCAGCCTACACCGTTTTCTATTTTTAAAAAATTTTACTATGGTGCCTATGAGGTGGCTGGGTGGGCAAAAGGCACTTGCCACCAAACTGAATTTGGTGAGATCTCTGGGTCTCACATAGTGGAAGGGGAGATATGCCTTCTCCAAGTTGTCCTTTGGTCTTCAAACGTTCTGCACTTGGCACATGTGCTAGCCACATACACCCATACTCTTGAACACAAATAAACATATAAAAGATAAAAAACTCACACTATAGATACAGCAGAGATTCTCAAGCTTTACCATGTGTAAGATTCACTTAGAAAACCCATTATGTGCAGATTCCTAGATTGTGTCTCTAGAAACAATCTAGAAACTCTGGGCATTTGTGTAGGAAGGACCTGGATGAGAAGGTGCCCAAACAAAGACTTTCCAACCGACAAGTAGGTCTTAAGATGATCCCGAGAAAGAAGGGAGGAACTGAGAGGCCACAGAAAGGAGTGGAATCAAGTATCTTCTCTGATGTGGGGCTGGCTGTTGTAGAATATTATTTTAAGATGTTTTTCATTTGTTTATGCTTGGGAACATTTGTTTTCATGATGCAAAGATGTGTTGCATTCTTTTATGTTGCACTTGTTTAACTCCGTGAAACTGTGATTCTTTGCCTGCCTAGAACACCTGATGGTCTAATAAAGAGCTCAATGGCCAAGAGCTAGACAGGAGAAAGTATAGACAGGGCTGGCAGGCAGAGAGAATAAATAGGAGAACTCTGGGAGAAGTAGGAACAAGAAGAGAACAGGGGAGGGGGTCATCCAGCCACGTAAGAGGGAAAGTAAGATATACAGAACTAAGAAAAAGAAACAGCACGGAGGCAAAAGACAGATGGGATAATTTAAGATAAGAAAAGCTGGCTACAAACAAGCCAAGCTGATAGAATAAAACTCCGCGTGTGGTTTATTTGGGAGCTGGGCGGCAGGCCACACCCCCAAAAGCCAAAGAAGAAAACAAACAATAACAACTGGCTCACCATGAGTCCACTACAACTCCAGGTTTTGTGGGTACCCTGCAGAACTGAGCAGCTAAACACAAACGGTATAGTATCGGGGAGTAAGCCATTCAGGCAGAAAAGGGGAGTACTTGCTCTCTGACCAAAGGAGGTCCTTATCGGTGTTTGCATACTAGAGAAGTCTGCCCTGGAACCCAGTTCTCAGCTCAGCCACTGTGTGCACTGTAGAGACAGTACAGCCAAGGAGCAGACAGGGAGAGAGGTGGGTGATTCAGTCAAACTGGCGCTCCCCACCCCATGGGCTGTTTTGGCGCCCCCTGGTGGTCACTCGTCTGGGGCGCAAAGCGGTCCTGGCGAGAACACTCAAGGAGTTGCTGAGTCACAATTCTGAGGAAGGAAACAGGAAAGATTTTTTTCACCAGGATCAAGCTCAGGAGTTTCACCTCAGGGACATAAACAATGGCAGGAAGTTTTCCAGCCTCTGCTTCTCAGGCACTCTTTGCATTGAAATTTCCAAACTACAAGACACAGCCTGGGAACCTGCACACATTTTTCTTCCAGTTAAGGCCTGAGAACCGCTTCACTTTCATTCAGGAGTAAGGAAAACATTCAGGCCCCCCTGTCCTCTGCTAGGCTGCCTTCTATTTTTAACAGCCCGGCTGCAGAAACAGTGATCTAAAAATAGAACGGGTTGTAAAACCATTCAGCGTGTACCTACTGCCGGGATAATTTAAGTTTATCCACGATGAAGTACTTTTAAGAAACACATTATTTCAAGTGACTGTTAAAGTCGGTTTGTCTGAGTTCTCTAACACGAGCTCTTTGACAAACATTCTGGCAAGGAGAAAATGTCAGAAAGTTGCGGAGAGGTCTGTCTAAAATGACCTTGTCACAGTCTTAGTGAAAGCTTTGAGAACGCTCTTTTAAACTGTGTGTGTGTGTGTGTGTGTGTGTGTGTGTGTGTGATCAGACATTGATTCTCTTTGCCTAGTACCCAGATGCCCACCTTTGTCACTGTTTTGTCAAAAGTGAGACCCCAGCCCCCTGACACCCTCTATCCAAGGACTCTGGGGTGTTTGAGCTGGAAGCATCACTCCAGCCCCTGGCATTCATCCTTGGGGCGCCAATGGAGCAAGAAGCTCCATCTTAAGTCCCACTGGGAGTTGCCTTGGTCTGGACTCCACCTTCGGAAAAGCCCACCAAGCACTGACCCCTCCCTAGGGAGGGTCAGGACCACTCCCACAGGCTATTTAGGCTGCCACCCAGAAAAGGGTCACATGGTCTTTGGGTTTTGCATGGCCCCTCTCTCTGTGTGTTCCCCCACCCCCTTCGCCGTGCTCCTGGCCACCCAGGAGCCCTGCATTTATTAAACGTGGGCATTTTTTTTTTATTTGGTCTAATTTGGTCTGATTGGAATTATTTGCATTGGCTGAGAGTCTTGTCTTAAGAATATTTCTAACAATCATCCAGGTAAATGCAAACCTGGTCCCGCCCCTTGGGGACCTGAGAGGCAGAGTGGCCACCCCTGCACGCATGACAGGCAGCACCCTGACTTTGTATGCAGGTGCCAAGGTCCCTTTAAGAGAAAACGCGGCCCACTCCTGCTCTCTTTCTGCTGTTTCTCCGAGGAAGAGACTCTCTGTCTCTGTTTCTCTCTCACTGTCTCTCTCTCTTTCTCTCATCTCTCCCCTCACTCTCTTCCCTTCCCGGATAAACTTCCTTCCCATGTAAGTCTGTCTGATGGTGTGTTTGTCCCCTGCCATGGGATCCAAGTCCAACCTCGAGACGCTTATTATTACAATCTTCCCAGCTTTCGCCTCACCTTAGATTCTTCTGGGTCCTTCTTGTTTCTAGTGTGCAGTGAATGTAAAGTATGTCTGTATCTTAAACACTCAGCTGCTTCATCACAGTGGAGGTAATATTTGAAATAAAGACCTGAGCCAATACCTGACCAACCCAGGAGTCCACGTGCGGGTTGTCGAGTATGATGTTATTTATTTGTCTACATTGTGTGATTGAAAGGCTTCTAAGAGGCTTGTTAAAATGGGGTGGGGAGCTCTGTTGTAAGGGACATTGACGTCACCAATAAATACGTCTAAGACTTCAAAGGTCTTGGTTAACACGAGACTGTTTTGTCCGGAATTACCTGGGAGGATTTAAGAAGCAGTTAGCTGTGAGGTGGCATTTTACTATGAACAGATCCACTTAGATGTTTTGAGTGTAGTGGGCATCAGTGCTTTGTGACTGGACAGAGGGAAGGGGACAGAGGTGTGAGCATTTGGGAGTGGAGACAGAGAGACGCTGATGAGGTTGAGGGAAAAAAAAACCAAGGGCACCACAGACAGATTTTGACTTTACAGTTGTGCCTGAACTTGCCGTGTTCATGTGGAATGAGCATTTGCTTTGTAAAACAGAGAGGACAATTCACATGGCTACGTGGTGAAGTGACCAGAAGTTCACATGTGTATCTTGTGACCCTGAGACACACTCCCTCCCTGTGGGGGCAGAGATCAAACCCATATTGTTACATACTCTGGGAAACCCATATTGCTACATACTCTGGGAAACCCCTATTGTTACACACTCAGGTTCTTTTCCTTTCTATTTTGGTGGTGGTGGTGAGGACTGAATCTGGGGTTTTGGGAAAGTACTCTGTTGTTGAGCTGCATCTCCAGCCCAGGACTCCAGACTCTGATTTACCATCCCAGCAGAAGGCAAGGAGATGGGCTGCTTTCTTCTAGTGACAAAAACCAGCCCATTTGAAAAGCTGCGGTTGAGGTTTAAACTCAAAGGAAGTACCATTTAGAGAGTGTTTTCTGTCTCTGAGTTGTTTTGTCTTCTTTTATTCCTTGATAGTTGAGAACAAATCACAGAAAGCTACAGAAGATACTCTGATCTTTCTGGGCTGGGCAAGCTCCCAGCCCTGCCCGCTCCGCCACCTGCAGGTCCACTCTGTGAAGCTTCATAGTTCCCAGGGAGAGCAGTGTGGGGCAAGAGCTTCCCCTCCAGGCCTGGGGTGTAGATGGAAGAACACTCTTGGATGTCTGCAGAATCAAATCCCTGTAGTAGTCCTGTTTAGGGGAGGTTCCCTAAAAGGGAAGGTGTCCTCTCTCCAGCCTCCTCCGAGGTCCTCCTTTGCCTATATTTGAATCTGGGGAAGCACTGTTAGAGTCAAGTTTCTCCCAGAATCACCTTCAGTGAGATCAACCTGAGTGTTACTCCCTGAAGTCGAGGAACAGCCGTGGAAAATACATTTCTTTTTATTAGTTCTAAAACTGTTGTCAATGAGACTGTCTATTAAGTCACTCAGTGTCTGACATAAAAGGAAGGACGTTCCCTCCCTGAGAAGTTCATTTAGAATTCATCTCCAGAAACATCCCCGTCCACCCATGAGGAAATAGTTCATTATCATTTCCTGTAATGAGAATTGAGTAGTCAGAGGATGGCAAGGCTCTCAGACTCAAATCTGATGCTGTAGGCAGAGACTGCTCGTTTGTTTCCCAGCCACCTAGACCTGAATAATGACACAGAAACTGTATTTAATTACAACACTGTTTGGGTGATGACTTAGGCATATTTTTAGCTAACTCTTACATCTTAAATTAACCGATTTCTATTAATCTGTGTATCGCCACAAGGCTGTGGCCTACCGGTAAGGTTCTGGCTGGCGGCTAGCATCTCTCTCCTTCAGCTGCTACACAGAGTCTCCTTTACTCTGCCTGCTTTCTCTCTATATTTCTGTTTGGATTTCCTGCCTGGCTTTACTCTACTAAGCCATTGACCAAAACAACTTCTTTAGTAATCAATGGTAATAAAACATATTCATAGCATACAGAGGGGAATCCATATGATTAGTGTATTTCTGGTATGTTTCATTCCTTAGTTCTGTTTCTCTTTCTGCAGAGGAAGGAACTGGTGATATACCTTCTTACCCAAGGACCACAGAATGGTGGCTGTGTTCTTTATGAGGACAAGGCTCAGATCAGGGGCTGCTCCTAAGTCAGTCACACACATACCTTCTTCAGCTGGCCTCTTACTGGTTTTGGGAAACCACTCTCTTTAGGAGAGCTCTTTTCTCAGTATCCCATTGGACATGGTTATGGGACCTGTTTTGGTTACTTTTATGGTTCTACTTGTGCCTACAAAGTCTTTCTTTCTAATTCAGGTATTTAGAACTGAAATCAGAACCACAGTCCCAAGTCAAATGCTGTTACTTAAGGACTCTTGATTCCTTGCTCCAGAGATTTCACCTTTTAGCCTGGGAGTTGATTTGCTTAAAATAAAAATCCTTCCTTCCTTCCTTCCTTCCTTCCTTCCTTCCTTCCTTCCTTCCTTCCTTCCCTTCCTCCCTCCCTCCCTCCCTCCCTCCCTTCCTCCCTCCCTCCATCCCTTCCTCTCTTCCTCCATCCCTCTCTCCCTCCATCCCTTCCTTCTCTCTTTCCCTTCCTCCCTCCCTCCCTTCCTCCCTCCCTCCCTTCCTCCCTCCCTTCCTTCCTCCCTCCCTCCCTCCATCCCTCCCTTCTCTCTTTCCCTCTCTCTCCCTCCCTCCCTCCCTCCCTCTCTCTCTCTTTTCCTCCATCCCTCTCTCTCTCCCTCCCCCCTCCCTCCCTCCCTCTCTTCCTCCATCCCTCTCTCCCTCCCTCCCTCCCTTCCTCCCTCCCTCCCTCCCTCCCTTCCTCCATCCCTCTCTTCTCTCCCTCCCTCCCTCCCTCCCTCCCTCCCTCCCTCCCTCCCTCCCTCCCTCCCTCTCTTCCTCCATCCCTCTCTCCCTCCATCCCTCCCTTCTCTCTTTCCCCCTCTCTCTTCCTCCTCTCTCTCTCTCTCTCTCTCTCTCTCTCTCTCTCTCTCTCTCTCTCTCTCTCTCTCTCTCTCTCTCTCTCGTGTGTGTGTGTGTGTGTGCACATGCACTCCAGCCATTGTCATTTGGTGCATGGGGAGGTCAGAGGAAAAACTCTTGGTATTTGGTTTTCTCCTTCCACCATATGGGTCCTAGCACTCAAACAGGTCCTCAGGCCTGGCGGCAAATATCGTTATTGATTGAATCATCTTCCTAGCCCTTATTTTCCTTTTCATGTATTGTCACAATTGTCTGGACTATTTTACTCTAACTTTTGCGACTTTATGTAACTCATGACATGTGACCCCTCTGATCACTTGCTTGGGAATTAAGAGCCATGGTCAGATTCTTAATCAATTTGTTTTTGCAGTTTTATTGTAAAATTTTATCAACTTGCCAAGTTTTAAAATCCGTATTCAGTTATGCAGCTATTCAGTAGTCCCCACACAGTCCTATCCTTCTGAATCTGGTAAGCCTCTAACCTGATGAGTCACTCTTGAGAATGACAAATAACAGGACAGGGCTGAGGACAGAGTCCTGAGATGTGCCAGTCTGAGGGGCTGTTAGGATGGCATTAGACTGTTAGATGCAATGGAAATTTGGATGTAGAGTGTGGGTAAAATAGGCTGAAGATTTAGATTTGGGAGGTCTAAGAGCTGAGGATCAGTGAGAGGCAAACCAGGGGACATGGGTAATACAGAGAAGAGAGAAAATAGAAGAGCAGGGGCAAAGTCAGAAAGGGAATGAAGAAAGGAGCTGGAGAGGGCGATAGAGAATGAACCAGATGTAGGGGGAATCGGGAGAACCTAGGGCCACGTAGCATGAGAAGATGGCTTCATGGAAGAGCTAATAATGATGCAAAGAACGCTTGAGAATAAAAACCATTGTGTGTTTATGCATGTGTGCATGTGTGCACATGTCTGGGTGGTTGTAGTGGAACAATTAGGGGCAAATTTAAATTCCAGCACAGCTAGAGAATATTTTAATGCTTTTATCCTTGAGCCACATGATGGGTCTCAATTATATTATTTTTTATATCTCAGCTTTCTCTTTAAATCAGTTTCAGGTACACAGCAAAGTAAAGCAGATGGGTATTGAGAGATTGCATGACTTCTCTGTTCTCACACATAAACACCTTTCTCCACCGTAAGCTTCAGTAACTAGAAAATTTGCAACAAGTGATGAACCCGTAAGATTATATTAGGGCTCACAGTTGGCACTATAGGCTTAGACTCAATTACATTGATACGATTCTACCAATATATATATACTAAGTGGTTTCACTGTTCCCAAATCCTTGTATAATCTGCTCCTTTACCCCTCCATCTAAATTTTTGTGGGGAGGGGTACATTGGAGGTCTTATATGCTGTGGGATAATTCTATTGTGCACTATAAAGGTTTCTCACTCATATTGGTTTAATTTGATTGGCCAGTAGCTAGGCAGGAAGTATAGGCAGGGTGACCAGATGAGGAGAATTCTGAGAAGAGGAAAGGCAGAGACGCAGTCATCATCCAGAAGTAGAGGAAGCAAGATGAGGATGCCATAATGAGAAAAGGTACCAAGCCACATGGCTAAACAGAGATAAGAATTATGGGTTAATTTAAGTTATAAGAGGTAGCTAGTAATAAGTCTGAGCTAATAGGCCAGTCAATTTATAATTAATATAAGCCTCTGTGTGTTCCTTTGGGCCGAACAGCTGCGGGACTGGGCAGGACAGAAATTTGCATCTGTACTTATAGCCTAGGCTTGCCTCAAACTCAATAGGTAGCTGAGGATGAACTTGATCTTCACACTCTTCCTACTTCCACATTCCCAGTTTGCACTAGGATTGCACGCATGTACCGAAATACCTAGATTATAGGTACTTGTTTATATGTAAGAAGAATTTTTTTCAAAACAAAAATATAGTAATGTCTAAGTATAGAAAATATATTCATTTTTTTAAAGACAGGGGTTCATTCTGTAGCCCAGGCTGGCTCAGAACTCACTATATAGCCCAAACCAGTTTTGAGTTTAAAGCAATCTTATTGTCTGCTAAGTGCTGATATTACTGGTGAGTACCACCATATCTGGCTAAGTCCAATCCCTGTTATGATTTGCCTAAGAACTTAGGAGGAAATGCAGGATTTAGGGTACAATTAGGATTTGAAAGAGAGACCAAGTGATAAAGAAGTAAAACTAAATAAAAAAATAAAGCGATAGAGGGAATTTGGAGAAATTTTACTGGTTAAGTTTTACCAGTGGGTGAAAGCACACTGGCTTGAGAAGAGAGGAATGATAGGAGGCCCTTCTGGAAGTCACATGGGAGGTGCCCAGAAGGAATGAATGAAGGCTGACATTTGGGCATCCCTTGAGGTAGGTTTGTTCTTAGGAATCAATGCACATGGGGTAGGAGGCATGCAAATCTGTTTGCCAACCTTGCTGCAGATCCTGCAAACTGGAGACGGGGGAGGGTTGGGAGCGGTGCCATTCCTAGGACTCTCTTAGGAGTCCTAGATTCTGCAGTGCTGGGGAAAATCCTTATGGCTTGGTTTGGGCTGAAAGAAATCTTCATAGATTGTTTTCCTCAGGACAACTCTAATGGGTCTTTAAGGCATCTGAAACAGCATTCGCGTTAACGGTGAGATCAGATCTTCTGGAATGGTTTCATCTGTTATAACAGGGACACAGCCTGGGGACACAACTGTAATTGCCCAATTTTATTTTAGGTGTAGACACAGCTGTGTAGTCACAATGGTAGATCATACACCCGCTCCTTTCCTGCAGAATTGTTAGCTAGCCAACTCCTGTTGTTCTTGTACACAGTTTTACTCCTTGTTTATTAGGGATTATTTGAGGGTGCCAGTTTGGGAAACTTGCTAAAATTTTCTAGCATTCCTAAAGGGTGAAAATGAAAGGTGTCAGGGAAGTTGTTTCCTTCCAATTTCATGACAGAGGGGGATTTAGTTCTGAAATTCTCTGACCCAGGAGAGATTTTACTTGAGTGAGGCCAAACTGACAGTTATTCTGACATCACAGGAGTGTAGCAGGGTTGTCAAGAAATGTCCCTTGTGTTTTAGGAAGGTGGGCGGTCATGGAAGCAGCCTCAGGATTGGTGAAGAGGTTGGAGTTCCGAGGCCTGCCCCAGGATCCCATGTGACTGAATATCTCTGTAACTGGAGATTTTCTTAAGAAATATACTCCTTCATCTTGTGTTTCCTGAACCTGGCAAGGCTTGGCTCATGCTGCCTGCTTCCTAGATGTAAGGCATAATGAATTGCCATCAGGCAGAAATCAGGAGGCCACACGAGAGCACGCAATGGTGCATATCCAAGCATCATGCCCTAGAGGTGCTTATTTGGGAAAGGAATCTGTGAACTCAGAAGTGAGGTGAGCTGAGTCTGTGTGCTGGAGACAGACTACAAGAGCATCGGGTGTCTGTGAGACCATGACAAAGGGCCTTGTAGGTTGTTGTTGGATTTTTTTAAAATTATCTTTAACCTATTTGTTTCTTTTATATGACTGTCTATACCCATTTTCTTTTCTCTCTTAAGCCCACACACATTGTATAACGCACTGCGACCTGTTTAGAGGTTTTCCCATCTGGACCTTTTCCTGTGTATCTTTTAGCCTTTTCGACTGCACAAGCAAACTTTAGACTGTTAAGCTACACTGCTAAGCTACCTGGATCCTCCACATGTGGCTCTTTTGCTGGCTCTGCTGGCGTCTAGGTTTGTGAGAGCCAAGCCTAACTTGTGGCCTGGTTTTGTTTGACCTGGAACCACCTTAAACCCCCACCGATGGAACGCCAGTGCCCTGCACTGTGGCAGTCATCTTTTACTTAGTTTTTTTTTGGTTTCTATTTATTGTGAAAAATGCTGGTTAAGTGCTCTGCTGTACAGAGCTGTCCATTAGGGTTTCTTTAAGGAGCCATATTTGTTCAGCTTTCTCAGGCTCTCGATGGATATTTGAGCCTCATGTTGATACGCCAAAATGTTCTTGGATTTTCTTTTATTCTAGCTCCATGTTGGGCACCAAAATGTTGTTGGCTGTTTTACTCTTTTGACTTTTTTGGGAGGCCTGCTGCCTAGCTCCCAAACAAATCACACACACGGAGGCTTATTCTTAGTTATGAATGCCCAGCCTTAGCTTGGCTTGTTCCTAACCAGCTTTTCTTAACTTATCCCGTCTATCTTTTGCCTCTGGGATTTTTCCTTCTCTTACTTCTGTATGTCTTACTTTCACTCTTACTCTGTGGCTGGCTGTGTGACTGGTCCCTAGCATCCTCCCTCCTCCTCTTCCTGCTTATTCTCTTCTCTATTTATTCTCTCTGCCTTTCAGCCCCGCCTATCCTTTCTCCTGCCTTGCTATTGGTTGATCTGCTCTTTATTAGACCATCAAGAGTTTTTAGACAGGCAAAGAATCACAGCTTCACAGAGTTAAACAAACGCACCGTAAAGTAATGCAGCACATCTTTGCATTATTAAAACAAATGTTCCACAGCATAAATGAATGTAACGTGTCTTAAAATAATATTCTACGACAGTAGGTCCTTCATGTGTCATTCTGAGAGTAGTAGAATCCCCGAGGACATAGAAAATTCATGGTAATGTGAGAGAGCTGGGAGTCTCCCAGCTGATAACATCCTTTTGTCTTTAAAAAATGTTTATGCGTATGAGTGATTTTCTGAATATATGTCTAGCTGTATGTCATGAGCATGCCTGGTGCCCACAGAGTTCATAAGAAGACATTGGCTTCCCTGGAATAGTTGTGAATTGCCATGTGAACCTTAGTCCTCTGCAAGAACAGTTCTGAAACCAGCCATTTCTGCAGACTCACTGTTTTTTTTTTTTTTTTTTTTATCTACTTGAATCTTTTCTTCCCTTCAGTTCTATCTGAGGTTGGCCTGCATACATCAAGCATATCAGATGCCACTGTTCACAGAGAGACCATAGTTAGCTAGCACAGTTCTGGGTTTGTAACGGGTCCTCTATTCTTGATGACTACAAAGAGAATTGTTGAAAAAAAATGCTTTCAACTTCTGGCTATTTTGAGGCATCCAAATTCCTTAAAGATCTTACAAATGTAACGAATGCAATGTTTAGATTTTTTGCAAATACAGTTTTCACTGAAATTAATGAGACTGTCTGGTAGTTTGTTGTTTCTCAAGTTAGGCTGAATTAACAAGTTCCTGTTTAATTAAGAAATCCCCAAGGGGTCAGAATCTGTAGCTCTGGGTTGGGTGCAGGCATCAACACTTAACCCCATTCCCTAGATGGCTGTAGTTACACACTTCAGGGGCGCCTCCAGATAGCTTCTAAGAAATGCTAGGGGCTGTCTAAAAATGGGGTAGCTACTCATCTAAATATCATTTTTATCTTTTCTTTTTCCTTCTATTGGTAGAAGAAGGACAGAATTATAATTAAAATTATAATTAACTATAGTGGTAAACAGGCATGTCTGGTATGATGCAGGATGTACACACTTGATCATTCTGTAAAAACTTATTTAGATACACATTTGTTTGAAAAAACATTCAGAAGGAATATTCTTTTGGATTGGTAAACTTGGGACCTCTCTCGCTTCTCAGCGTGACATTTCAGGACACTGTTTTCTGTTTCAGGATTAAATGAAAAAAATATGCCTCAGTACTGTCATAAATATTTCAAAACCTAAGAGAGCTTACTGCAAACCATTAAGAATGTGACCTGCAGTCACTCACCAAGTACAAGAAAAATGCATCTAGATCATGTATTACCAGGAAATAAGTGGGAGACCCATCAGTCAGCAGGGGAGCCATTCCTATGCATTCTTATGACAGAATTTTAAAGGATTTAAACTTCCCCAGAGTCTGGACTCTGCATTTAACCTCCAGTTGAGGTCATCAGTCTATTCCATCATGACACGGTGGTGCACGACACAGCTCCCTCGCTCCACTAAGATGCCCTTGCAAATGTCTTGAAAGGGTCTTAAGATTCAATTATTAATCAGAACCCATTTAGGCAGTGGGTGCCAGGAATGAATTTGCAAAGCTGGGCTAAGCTGACCAAGGAGAATGGCACCGTTTCATAGGAAATACATTAAGCCTCTCTCACGGTCTAAAGAGCTTAGGGAGGCTTAGCTGAGTGGAGAGAAAGGTGTGTTTAGGTGGACGCATTATTAGGCAATGGAGAATAATTAAGAGGAATTTATAAACCATAGTGAGTTCACTTTAAATGAAATTTTCTTGACCTGGAAAGAAAGGCTAAATCACTTTACTTTCTTTTTTTCCAAAGTCTCATTTAGAATGTAGCCCTGTGCAGTTTTACTTAGCAAACAGCACTTGATAAAGTATATAATGGAAATGATGTTCTTTGCACTTAATTCTCCCCTCCCCCGCTAAGCTATGAACATCTAGGAGGATTAATTGTCTTCTGAGGTACCAGACTTCAGATGTGAGAGTGACGAATGCCCTAAATCATTTGTGAGATGCTGGAAATATACAATTTGTATTAAGTATAATAATCTGTGTTTTAGTGAGTTCCAGGACAGTCAGGGCTCCAGAGAAAGACCTTGCCTCAAAATACCAAACAAACAAATAAAAACAAAACTTACAAACAACCCCCCCCCGCAAAACCCCAAACAACAACATCATCAACAACAATAAACAAGACAAAACAGAATCAAAAAACCAAAGCCAAGCCAAGCCAAGCCAAACCAAACCAAACAACCAAACAAAAAAACTCAATAACTCCAAATCTCCGAAAATATCGTTGAAGGAGCCTTTCATGATGGATGAACTGAGCTTACAACGGAAAAGGGGTGCTTCCTCTGCATGAAGGAGGTGGGTGCATTAAGAAAGAGGTGGGTGTTTCGAAGAATCTTAAGACGAGCCTCTCTGCTGATGCACAATAATTTCAATCAGACCAAGTTAGACCGAATCAAAGATGCCCACACTTAATAAATGCAGCGCTCCTGGGTGGCACGGGAGCATGGCATGGCGTGGGAGGGGTGACAGAGAGGGGGAGATAGGCAAAACCTGAGACCACGTGTTCTTTTTGACGCAAGACTAAATAGCCTATGGGAGTGGTCCTGACCCTCCCTGGGGAGGGGTCAGCGTTTGTTGGGCTTTCCCGGAGGTGGAGTCCTGCCCACGGCAACTCCCAGGAGGAGGGAATTTGAGATGGAGCTTTTTGTTCCGTTGGTGCTCTATTGACACCACAATGATGGACGCCAGGGGCTGGGGTGACGTTTCCAATCATCCCAGACTCCTTGGAGATAGGGGTGTTAGAGGATTGGGGGGGTCTCACTTTTGACTAAACAGTGGGTGTTACAGATAACTTGGGTAGACAACTCCAAATATACCTTTTTGGCATAAGAGAGGTTTTTAAGTGGCTGGGTCATGGTGGTGCACACCTTTAACTCCAGTATTCGGGAGACAGAGGCAGGTGGATCTCTGTGCTCGAGGCTGGGGATGGATAGAGAGATAGTTAGCTGGGCATAGAGATGGAGGAGGGAGGTTTTGAGCTAATTATTTTGACACTTAAGATGTAGGAGAAGCTCTGGACAGTAGAAGGCATCTTTTGTAAGAGTCGTTTATGTGGTTAAAGATTCTTTTCTCTGCAACAGGAAGAGAAAGACGCAGCTGAACACTAGAGACATCAATGGCCACACTGACAACTGCACAAAAATCGCTGTAGAATTTTTACTAAGTTTCTGGTCACCTCCTCATCACTGTCTTCCAGTGTAAAATGGTAAGACTGAACACCTTTGAGGGTTTTCTCAGGTCTCTGAGTTAGTTCCCACATATACATAGGTGTAAGCATTAATAAAACTGTTTATGTTTTCTTTGTTAATTTGTCTTTTTATTTGCAGGTGTATCTCAGCTGAGAATTCAGGATGATAAAAGGAATTATTCATCTTCCTCTATAGTTTTCCAAATGCCGATATCTCTTTGTTCTGTCCTTTCTGGGTTTCCTCCCTTTTTTTTTTCTTTTTCTTTTCCTTAGGTGAATAGGTAAGACATTAAAACTTATGCCATTTTTTTTAAAGAAACATATGCTAGCTGTGGCGGCACCCTCCTGTAGTCCCAGCACCTGGGAGGCTGAGACAGGATTTTAATTTAGATGTTAGCCAGAGCTATACAGTGAGTTTGAGGCCAGTCAGAGAAACTTAGCGAGATTTTTTTTTTTTTTTGTAATCCCCCTCAGCAACAAAACAAAAATCTCAACAAATCAAAACAAGACAGACAAAGCCTCAAAAGGTTGAAATGACTACAGTTCCTAGATCTGAGGCCTGGACCCATTCCCCTTCAGGACGAGGATCTCATCCCTAGCGCTGTGTAGGGACACATGTGGTCATCCTCAGTTCAGAGGAGCCAGGGAGCAGCCTGGACTTGTGAACCAGCTACAAAATTTGCTGACCCAGAGCTAAACGATAACTTCAGAGACCAGGAAAAAGTGCTAAGGAAGTACTGAACTACAGACCCTTTTCCTTCCTTCTCGTGTACTCTTGAACCTCATCACAGATTTTTTACTTTTTATATTTAATGTCATTTAAAGTAAATAAAAATAGAAACTGTTAGCATCATTTTGTTGCTCATCTTTACAGTGGGCATCACCTGCTTCAAATGCAAGAGCGCTCAACTCATTTGTGTTTTCCCTAAAATCTAAGTGGTGTGGTCTGTGTTCTGTCCCTGCAGGGTGTCTTGAACTAGCTAAGGAAAAAACCAGATTCAGTGGGGTCAGGAGGAGGGAGGGGCAGAGGGGCACGAAGAAGCTGGTCAGGAGTGCTCTACATGGCTTAGAATAGAGGAGACCCTTATATGTTGTTGTTCAGGCCTTTTAGCTTTTCAAATGCACCTTCCTGTTGAGCCATTGGTCTAACATATTGTCCTCTGTTTTGGAAGGCTCCTCCCCACTGGTGATATCTCTAACCCATAGCAGATAGGTTCCCTCAAAGGCATTGGCAACTCCCTTACTGGGTCATTGGGTCAGAGGTGAGCCGTGGACTTGTTTCTCACTGAGCTGTAGCATCTAGTCCTCTGTTCAGACATATTGCTGCACAGCCAGCACCAGGTAGGGATGGGCACGTTGCTGTCAGCCCTATCCTGAGGTGCTGCAGGTCTAGCATCCTTAACTGCCAGACTCCTACCTGAAGCCATGGGTGCCAATGGCTCCTGGTCAAGCATAGGGAAGGGGGTAAGAGAGGTCAGGTAGGTTCTGATGGTTGGAGTACAGGCCAGTAGGCGGGAACCTACTGCAATAGGAGGGGAGGTGGGAAAAGGAGCAAGAGGGAGAGGAAGCCTTAATTTCACCATGGGACTCTTCTGTTCCCTTTTTTCCTCTCCCATCCCTTTTCCCCTTCCTCTTCCCCCTTCTTTCCTTCCTCCCTTCTTCCCTTCCTCCTTCCATCCCTCCCTCCCCCCTCCCTCCCTCCCTTCCTCCTTCTTTCCCTCCCTTCATGTCTCCCTCCCTTCCTTCTTTCTTCCTCCCTTCCTTGCTGACTCATCATTTTCAGCATAGCATTTCATCATAACAGCGGTCTCTCTCTCTCTCTCTCTCTCTCTCTCTCTCTCTCTCTCTCTCTCTCTCTCTCTCTCTCTGTGTGTGTGTGTGTGTGTGTGGAGGTTTCAGTGCTTTTCTGGATACAAAGATAAATTTTCCACCATGAATATTCTCCATCCTACATTTGTAGCTTCTCTGGACCCCACTTTTTTCTCCTTTCCTTTGCCCCTTTCTCCATCTCTGCCTTTTAATTATTTGTTTATAGTTAATTAAAGTGTTCCCCTTTCCTGGCTGGGATACAGTGATCTCAGCACTCTGTGGAGAGATTTCCATCTGGGTGTGTGTGGCAAGTTCATTTCCCAGGACTGCAGGGAAACCCAACAGGGAGAAGGCAGAAGGACAAAAGTTAGAGCAGGGAAAGAAGTGTGGGAGAACAGATAAGGGGAAGCAGGGAGAACAGAGAGAGGAAAGGAAGTGGAAGGGAGGAGAGAAAGGAGGAAGGGGTATAGGAGTTAGGCTTTGTTGCGACCAGGGGCTCTTCATAGTTCTGGCTGGACGCAGTGGGAGTCCCTGGGTGTCCAGTGACCTCAAGTCTTCTTGTGCCCCATTGGATGTTTAAAATTGTGGGTACACATTCTGAGCGCCGCCCCTGACAAACTAGCACTCTGAGTGGGTGTGGGTGCCTGAAAAGAACTGGGGTGAAGGTGAAGGTGGGCTTAGATGGAGTCCCATGGAACAGAGACCACTGGTCAGTTCCACTTCAGGACTTCCTCCCAGGAGGCCTTTCCAAGATCATCACTAATAGAGACCTTTTCTTCAGCGTGACTAATGCCACAGCTGTAAAAGCTAAGAGTATTTCTACCCCTCCCTTTTTAAAGTGCGATATTCATGTAGTCCAGGTTGGCCTCCAACTCGATATGTAGCTTTTAAAAAAATATTTATTTATTATGTATACAATATTATGTCTATGTGTATGCCTGCAGGCCAGAAGAGGGCACCAGACCCCATTACAGATGGTTGTGAGCCACCATGTGGTTGCTGGGAATTGAACTCAGGACCTTCAGAAGAGCAAGCAATGCTCTTAACCTCTGAGCCATCTCTCCAGCCCTGATATGTAGCTTTTGAGACAGGGTTTCTCTGTAGCTTTGGAGCCTCTCTTAGAACTAGCTCTTTTAGATCAGGCTGGCCTTGAACTCACAAAGATCTGCCTGCCTCTGCCTCCCGAGTGCTGGGATTAAAGGCGTGCGCCACCACCACCCAGCAAACTGCTGATTCATTTACCACTACCTGAGATTATCCCGTGTTAGGGATTGAACCTGGGCCTTCACGTAGGCTGGATATCCTGAACATAAGCTACATCCCAGCCTATAACTTCAAAGTCTAAAAACTAATTAGATTTATTTATTTAATTCTTCTAGTGGCATTACAGTAAACTTTCCTCTTGGACCCTACTGGAAAGCACCTGTGAGAAGTAAGGGCAGCCTTGCGTGGTGAGACTTCCAGGCTATCATGGCTCTTAGTATCAGTCCAGAGATTCAGACTCCGCTGGAGCTGGCCATCTGCCTAGAAATCCCTGTGGGTCAGTGCCATAGACTTTCTGCTTTCCCAGCAGGGCACATTCCATCCCTCCCCATCTTTGGCCTCAGAGGCAGCAAAAAAGGACTAATTTTTTTCAAAGAGACAATAGACCCATCTACAGGCCCGGAGAATCTGGGGTTCTTCAGAATCCTTCAGGCCTGGTAAGAAGCTAGAATGCTTATTTCCAACTTCTGAGAGAAGGCTAAAGACCAGAGCAAAGTTTGTCTAAGTGGAGGCTTGCCCTCGCCAGAACCACACCAGAAGCTTAGTTAAGAATGGATTTCCGCTGAACCTCTGTGGGGGCGGGGCCAGAAATCACGTTTGAAATGAACAGAGTTGCTGTCTTCTATCTTGGACATTTGCAAATCCGTGTGTGGCAGTGGCCTCACACTGTCACTAGGACAGCATCTGGGACAGACTGCCGGCATGTTTAATTAATTCTTAGATCTGGAGCTCAATAATTTACCTTTCCAACCAGTTTCTGAATGATGCTGTTGCTTCTCTGGGGGCTGCATTTGGAGAGCAATTAAAACAATTTAATCTCCTCGGCGGCGCTGGAGGCAGCGGCGGTGGCACGTTTGCTACCTGTCTGTAAGGAAGGGCAAAAACCAGGGACTGTAGTGCAAGGTCACTGGCCCCCAGGCATCAGGCCAGCCTGCTGGACTCTCTAGGATCAGATGGGTCACCAAGGTTCTGTGGGCTGTCTCTTCTGACTCTTTAAGACACAGTTTGGTTTTAGGCCTCCCTTAGGAAAAAGAAGCAAAGGATTGGACGAATCTAGAATCTTCTCAGTAGGTTCCAGAACTGTTTTGGAGTAACTGTACATGCTAAGGTAGGCAGAGTTCTCTGTGGTGTGGCTAGCTTTGGAGGACCTCTTTCTGAAATGATGGTTGGGTATATTCACACAGTGAAAGGTCACCAAGCCCTGGCTGATATTTCAGAAGTCTCAGGCACAGTGCCCCCTTTCTTCCATCTAGTAAGAATTTCAGGCTGAGACTGTGGGTCGGGATAGGGTCTCAAAGGAGCTCATCTTTCCTCTCTCCCTCCCTTTCTTCCTCCCATTCCTTTGCGTTCCTTTCTTCACCTGAAGTTCCCAATTTTGCCACTTGAGGTCTCAATAGGACAGCGATTTTCTTAGACCTCCCCTGCTTTGGTTAGATTTGGAACAAGTCTAACCGAACCAAACAAAATTCTCCTACCCCTTCCTAGCTCCTTGCTGGCTGATTTGTTCAGGGCGCTCCCTGGGAGAAGAAGTACTGGGCAAGCAGCTGACATCTACTCAGCATCCTTAATGCAATGACTGGCCTTGTGTGGCTTCCTGAAGGTGCCATTTTCTTTTCCTGAAAGGGTTACAGCTCTCCTAAGTGGAAGATGAGTAACATTAATGGGACCTGAGAAGAGGCTGACAGGTCATTTCTCCAATTTCTAGCTGCTGCGGTCTTCACATAACAGTCGTATTTGCTAGTCTTGAGCAAAATACCAAAGATGTAGCTTTAAGAATCCCTCCACACTTCCCTGCCAGATGGATCACTTCCAAGTCCTTTCTTGACCAAAATTCTGGAGCTCAAATCCTGTCCCGGCAATGTTTCCCTAGGTCACAGTGGTTTTGCTCTGCTCTATTCTACCAAGTGGCTTCTGAGCCTAAGACGTAAGCACCGTTCCAGTCAGCTTTAACTTTGTGTCTAAATGGTGGGTTGGGTTCTCAGTACTGCACACGTTGAATCTCAAACACTGGGCAAAAACTTGATCAGATGTCAGGAAAAAAATTTAAAATTGTTATCATTTCAGAATCTATAGCTCAATAACTTCAACACACACTGAGCACTTCAGTGAAATTGAGAACATGAGGTAGTTTCAAGCTCCAAATTGCAATCAGGTATGTGCACACATGCAGGTGTGTGGTATGTGCACCCACAAGTGTGCAGGTGTGTGGTATGTGCACACACGCAAGTGTGCTGTTGTGTGGTATGTGCACACATGCAAGTGTGCAGGTGTGTGGTATGTGCGCACACGCAAGTGTGTTGTTGTGTGGTATGCACACACAAGTGTGCAGGTGTGTGGTGGGGAACAAGTGATGGTTGTATTTTATTTTATTTGGGGTACTGGGGATTGAACCTGGGCCTTATTCAAGCTAGGCAGGCTCTTTACCACAGGACTATATCTCCAGCCCCAGAGTTGTACTTTATTTATTTATTTAATTATTTTTTTGTTCTTTGACACAGGGTTTCTCTGTGTATCCCTGGCTGTCCTGGAGATTGCTCTGTAGACCAGATAGGCCTTGAACTCACAAAGATTTGCCTGCTTCTGCCTCCCGAGTATTGGGATTAAATGCCTGCACTACCACCATCTGGCCTTATTTTTAATTTTTTTTTCATTTTAATTTTTATGTGCATTGGATCCGATGGAACTGGAGTTAAAGACTGTTGTGAGCTACCATGTGGGTGCTAGAAATTGAACTCAGGATCTTTGGAAGAGCAGCCAGTGTTCTTTTTTGTTTTTCCATTCAAAAATTTACACTTCCTCCCGTCCTCCCATTCCCCTCCCACTACCTCACTCACCCTCCTCTCTTCCGCTCCCTCCTTAAGAGAGGGCATGGAACCCTGCCCTGTGGGAAGTCCAAGGCTCTCCCACCTACATCTAGGACTAGGAAGCTTTGCATCCAAATAGACTAGGGTCCCAAAAAGCCAGTACGTGCAGTAGGAACAAGTCCCAGTGCCTTTATCAATGGCTTCTCAGTCAGCCCCCATTGTCAGCCGCATTCAGAGAGTTCGGTTTGATCACATGCTCATTCAGCCCTGGTCCAGCTGGATTTGGTGAGCTCCCATTAGATCAGGCACACTGTCTCAGTGGGTGGACCAACCCCTCGCTGTCCTGACTTCCTTGCTCATCTTCTCCCTCCTTCTGCTCTTCACCTGGACCTTGGGAGCTCAGTCAGTTGCTCTGGCAAGGGTCTCTGTATCTCCATCCGTAGCTGGACAAAGATTTTTATATTCATCTTTTTGGGTCTGGGTTATCTCACTCAGGATAGTGTTTTCTATTTCCACCCATTCGAATGCAAAATTCAAGATGTCATTGTTTTTTTTTTTTTTTCCCGCTGAGTAGTACTCTAAATGTGTATATATTCCACACTTTCTTTATCCATTCTTCCATTGAGGGGCATCTAGGTTGTTTCCAGGTTCTGGCAGCCAGTGTTCTTAACCCCTGTGCCATCTCTCCAGCCCCCAAAACTGTATTTTAAATGTTCCAGATATACTCCTGTTAGGCACAATCATCGCCCCTCATCGACTGTCTTATTCTAGATATTTCAGTTTGCGCTATACTACATTCATTCAGAGTGCAAACACGGTTTGTGTAGGATCAAGAGACCACATGAGGAGTAGTGAGCGTTTGTGTATGTGTGTCTACACGGAAGGCCTGATTTAGCTCATTCCTAACTTTTAAAGCCATTATCTTTTACCTTTTATAATGTTTTATCCTCCAAATGTGTATATTGGTACATCATATGCCTATGTACAGAAAGGAAATAAATAAATGAGAAGACTTCCCCTCTCTCCATAGCTCCTGGTGCGATGAACTCCCGTGAAGAGAGTAGTAGTTCATTTAAGACCCCTGGCCCTAACAGGTCCGGTACTTGTTGACGATCGTGACCTGTCTAGAGCAGCCTTTGTAGTTCTCCACCTTGGAGGGGTCTTTTCCAGTTAGGTATGGATAAGCACCTCTGTTCTTGAAGCTTACAATCCCAGACTTAGTGCCGGAAAGTAGTAACTCACTGCGTTTCCCTGGACTCCCAGCTCGCTGGGAAGATAGCAGACAGACGGTCGTGTGTTCTCTGGTTCTTACCCTGTGCCAGACGTGTGTGTGTGTGTGTGTGTGTGTGTGTGTGTAAAGCCCAGGTACAGAATCAGGAACAAAGACCCAGCATCTATGGCTTTAAAAACAGCTCATGCGGCCCGAGTGCAAAGCGCCGGAAGCGGGAATTGGAGAACAGCGGAGCGAACATGCGGGGCGGAAGGCAGAAGCACACGAAACATAGCTGTACCCACAAGGAGCCATGCTCACACTTACATGGTGTGGTCTTACACTACCTTAGTTTGCCTTAAGCATTTCCGTCATCTGAGAGTGTGGGAGGGAAAAACAGAGTAGTTAAAAGTAAAGTAAGTTAAGAGCTCAGCGCCGTCTTCTTGAAGCCTAAAGGCAACATTCCTGTTCAGAATCTTGTTCACACTGTGCGGGGACACATATTATGGCAGAGAGGTTTGTACCCAGAGAAGGCTCTGTCCTGGGAATCAGGCTGCTGGAGTCATTCATTGACCCTGCTCCTTGCTAGCTCTTTGACCCTAGACAATTGGTTTATCTTTCTGTGTTTTCACTTTCTTATTGGGAAAAGGTAGCACTTACCTCATCTGGTGAGGATACCGTTGAGTGACACCCATAAAACCCTCAGGACAGCCCTACTCCATACCCAGAATTCTCTAAGTCTTCAAAACAATGATACCATTGCTAACTGTATCCTTGACTTCCTCAGGCAACACGGATGAGACTAGAGAAATAAAAATGCACAGAAAGCCAACTGGCTCAGAGAATTTTAGTTATTCAGTAAGAAGCTAACTCAGGAGAGGACAGAGTAAGAAAGGCGTGGGGGTAAGAAATAGCTGTGTGTTGTTAGAGTTCGTTGAGGGCATTACTTCAGATTCTTGATTATCCCTAATAAGCCATTCAGAGTGGGATCTGAGGAGTGATAACTAAAAACCAATTGTATACACAGAGATAAATTAACCCGAAAACCTGGTTCATACCCAGTAATTTGAGATCTATCTACACCTTCAGGCTCTGTGCTCTGGACAGAGGAGATGAGGTTTCTGCATGCTCTGTTGCTTGAATCCCGTGCCTCTCAGAGAGCTGCTGAAAGGTGCCTGCAGAGGCAATGAGCACTTCTTGCTGGTCCAAGCAAACAGGAGGGTAGCCTCTGTCTCCACTCTCTGGGAGCCGTCTAGCTAGCATTCACTTAACTTGGCAGGATATGCAGACCGAAGAGAAAAGAAGGGACTCGGAGAGGAAGGTGACATCTTAGAGTAAAGGAAACTTTCAAACAAAATGCCCTTGAATGACCTTGATGAAGTGTGACTCTGCTCACCACCCCCAGCAGCCATGCTGTGGATCTTTGTCCTCTGAGCATGGCATGGCTGTGTTGAAATCAGAACAACTGTGATCACCCTCATAAAAGACTGGGCTCAGTAACCTTCCCTCACAGGAGGAAGGGAGGAGTCACCAGGATACACTGTTTAGGAGAGGGAGAGAAGATTCATAGGTTGTAGCAATTGGTACATTGACATGCTCTGGTCAAACTGGCTCACCAAGCTGAACTTGGCGGGGGGGGGGGGGAAATCATTTCTTTAGTTTGTCATTCTTTGTCTAGCTGGGGTAAGCAGATAGACTCCCATAACTCACAGAACCAGTGCTAGTTAGGCAGTACTGGTGTACGGGTTAGTCCTTCACTTTTTAAGTGATCCCCACTCCCCCACCTCCCAATGGTGTGCTTGTACATGTGCCCTTCAAAACTAGGTCTCGTAAAACACCCAATGGTAATAGCGTGGATCCCCCAGTAATGAGCTGTCTGTTCCATGTGTTCCAAGGATAAGCAGTTCCTCCCTCTTCAGTGACTCTGGTTTTACAGACTCCCAACACCCTAACTTGGCATGTGGTCATCTTCTTGATTCTTTTCTCATTGTTATTTTACATATCACTGGTCCAAAGGAGTTTTCAGGATAGAAGATGTAGGCTGTTCTCTAAGTTTTTCGCAGTGTAAGAAAGCATGGAATTCCTGTGCTGGCTCATTTTCCGGTATATGAGCATTTGGGCAAAGAGACTTGGCTTTCTAAAGTTGGACGCTAGAACCACCCTTCCCATGACATGAAAAGGAACTGTAAATTTTCAGCTGGTGTACTATAGAAGGACAGGATAATGGAGAACATGCCAGAACAGGTGAACTGCGAGCTGTGTCTCAGGAAGCCAACTTGCTCCCTGAAACAGACATGGCTATCTTGTTCAGCTTTGATCCCACCGCACAGGATCTGTGGCTACACTGTGACACCTGTGCTTGGAGCAGGGTTTGAGTCTTGTTTTTTTTTTTTTTTTTTTTTTTCCCTAGGCAATTGTGGACTCCCAAGTCCATGCTCTGATTTCTTATGCTGCTTCTCACTATGTTAAGTACAGTGTGCTTCTCGCTGTCTGAGGGGCTTAAGGTGGCTGTGATCACAGCTTCGTGGGTACAGCATGGAAGCTGGCTTTTAAAAGACACGGTCTTCCCAGCACTCGGGAGGCAGAGGCAGGCGGATCTCTGAGTTCGAGGCCAGCCTGGTCTACAAGAGCTAGTTCCAGGACAGGCTCTAGAAACTACAGGGAAACCCTGTCTCGAAAAACCAAAAAAAAAAAAAAAAAAAAAAAAAAAAAAAAAAAAAAAAAAAAAAAAAAAAAAAAAAAAAGACACGGTTTTAGATTTTCCCAATCACAGATCCCGTTTCAAGGACATGGACTACATTCCTCCGGCTGCGGAACACAAAAAGACACCTTGATTTGCTCGACACCTTTTTGAAGGGATTCTATTTGTGTCGTTAGAATGTGGCTCAGGCAGCAGACACACAGGAAGAAGAGAGAGGGATGACTCAAAGAAGCGGAGGGACTTTTCAACCTGAAAAAGAAAACCAGGTCTAATAATGAATTGATGTGTGCAGAAATAATGACTTTTAAACAGGATTATTGAGCAATTAGTCAAATTATAGTTAGGATGGGAAATAGGCGATTTCAAAGGGAATCGTTAGGAGGAAGCTCTTATTGTGCTTTGCTGTTTTCATCTTGCATCATTATCCTGCATTTTCTTCCACATCAAATGAAGGTCATTATTTTGGCCAAAGAGATAGAGGCAGGTAGGCTTTTGTTTGTGGGTGTTACAAAGAAGCTACATCTCTTGGAGTATTAGCAAGCTTCTTAGCCCACAGGGCACACCTGGAGGTCTGGAGCCATTGATGCAGGGAAAACAACCCTTGGCAGCATCATCAAACACAGGATGCATTTTAGTAAAGTGTTCAGTGGTAGTCACTTCTAAGTTCTGTTCTGGGGTGCAGTCCATTCCCAAGGCGAGTCAGAGGTCTCCCCAGGTGTTAATGGTCAACCTGACAGAATCCAGAGTTATATGGGAGATGGGCCTCTTGGGGGACTGTCATGAATACATTAGTTGGGGTGGGTCGACCTGTATACCATGGGTGGAACTGTGTTCTTACTGGGATCCTGGACTGAATAAGGGAACAGGGGAACTGAGAAAAAGCATCCTTGCATGGATTTGCTGCCATTTCCTGGTGGATACAATGTGAACAGCTCTCTCAAGCACCTGTGAGTGTGACTTTCCCTCTAGGATGGAGCTGTTAGATGGAACAAACCCTTTACCCCTTAGGATACTTTTGTCAGGGTATTTTTACATGTTATTATTACAGCAACAGGAAAAGAAACCACAGCAGCAGACATAGGCTGTTTCTATGGCAGAAACAATAGAGCAGGTTTCACCGCCAGAGGAGGGCTGATGCTTGGGTAACCATGAGAGTCTTTCTGTGTCCTATGCTCATCTCGTCACAATGGTTGGCTTTTTTATTTTTAAAGATTTATTTTATTTTATGTGTATACCTGTTCTGCTTGCATGCATGTATATACATCGCATGCATGCCCCATGCTTAGGGGACATTAGATCCCCTAGAACTGGCGTTAAGGACAGTTAGGAACTGCCATATGGGTGCTGGAAACTGAACTTGGATCCTTTGCAAGAGCAGCAAGTGCTCCAGACCTCTGGGGGCTTTTCTCCAGGTCCATAAAAACCTTGTAAGGGGCGTGCACAGACTGATCCAGGAGGACTGCTGCTTGGTGGCAGTTGGGAACAGTAACGAGTCACTCTTAGCCCCCTGTAAAGGTAGTGTGGGAAAGATGGAGTATTCGCAGTGCAGAGGAGGAGAAGTGGGGAGATGAGGACGGAGGGAGGATCAATGTGGGAAGGGCAGAGCAATCTCTCAGCCTGTGCTGGATGATGGATGGAGCCCTCCCTGCCCTTTCTCATCTCCAGTCCTGCTTTCTCCGATGCCAGGAATGGTGAGGTTGTTTTCCTCTGATCTAATAATAGCATAGAGAAGGAACATGAGGATCTCATCAAGAAAGTGTAATTCTTATTTACTACCTTTTTGAATTATGATAGGACACGAAGTTAGTTGTTGCTGAAATTATTTGGAAGATACTTTCACTTTTATAATAGCGCTAATAATAAGAGGCAGCTGGAAAGCATATTAGTGATCAGTGAGATTCATGGAGTAGGCAGAGAAAGGTAAACAATGAAAGGTCTCCACACAGGAAGAGACGTGTGGGAAAGGAGATGCCTTGGAGCTCAGGAATGGCTGATGTCAACACAAGCCCACATAAAACACAATACATATTAGACTTCAGAGAGGCTGGGGCTGGAGTTCAGTGCTTAGAAAGCAGATGGGAAGTCTTGGACTTGATCCCTACAACCACATTAAAAAGAAAAAAAGACATCAATCACTGTCCCTGTTGGTCCCGTTCTCCTTTCCCCAATTTCCTTTAAAGTTCTTCGCTGCACATTCACACAGAGAGGCACAAGAAAGTGTGCTCCGGAGACGCAAGCTGACTCTGGCTAATTGACTCAGATCCAGCTTGTGCTGAGTGTAGATGGAGAGACCCTGAGAAAGATTCCACCTCAGTTATGTGGTCAGCCTCAAAATAAACTTCTCTGTCTCTTTAGGCTTTGAAAATGATTCCTCAGACCATGGACCTCTGAGAATTCTCATTGGGGAAGACATCTTTTATTTTTATCATTGGTAAGGTAAAACATACACATTTCTTTCGTTCCAGCCAAGACAAAGGCAATGGTGCACAGACTGTGTCTGTCTTTTCACCATTTGGTGGTTTTTGTTCATTTGTTCTTAGAAAAGGCATAGCGTTACCCCCACCCAAGGCTGTCTTTCTTGTTTATCTTACAGGAAGGGCTTTTTGCTAGTCAAAGGATTCACTAAACATAACAGTTACTCTGACTGCTGTGAGTCAGTTAACAGGCTGGAATTCTATTTAGTAGATGGCATTGTTTGTAGAACCCATGGTATTAAGAAGACAGTTGTGTTTCCACTGATTCAACACGAGCTTGAATGAGCAGCTATCCTATTTATTTGAAACTTTAGGAAAAGTATCTAAATGTCCCTCTGGGTGTTTTTAATTTTTATTTTTTTTGCATCTGGGTGGGTTACAGTATTCCATGGGAGTGTGGGGTCTATGGCTTAATTTCTCATGTCCCAGGTGGCAGTAGATAATAGGTGAAATCCTGACTGTTGACCATTTTTTCCCCTTCAAATGTCTTGCCCTCCAGCCTTCAGTGTTCACTGGTGGAAGGGAGCCATGAAAGGAACAGACAGGAAATAAAGTCCTGGTGAAACCGGCCTGTGGTTGAGAGGCTCCTCAGGGAAGAAATTCAGGGTGACACTCTAAGTTAATGTTGGAGTCAAAGAAGTCTGCCTAGGGCTGGGCAAAGTCTTGGTCACCAGTTATCCTGTCAACTTTTTATTTTCTCTGGGCAGGCAAGTGACATAACCTTTTGGGAACATAAACAGTGATAGAGTCCTTAATTTAGGATCTAGGATTCTCTATCGCAGCGTTTCCCATTTTTCAGTAGAAGAACATTTAAAGTCAATGATACCTATCAGGTGACTAGGTTGATCTGTATCAGAAATGCTTGTATCTTGTATTTTGGAATATTTCTATGTACATAATGAGATATCTTGAGTACGGAATCTAATTCTAACACAAATTTATTGTTTTCATGTACATGTAACCTGAGGTTTGGCTCAATATTTTTAGTCTGTCTGTTTGGATTGTGACTCATCTCATGATCCCTGGTCTGAAATTTTCCATTTTTCACAAGTTGGTGCTCAAAAGTAACAGATTTGGGAGGATTTGAGATATTTACACTAAGGTGTTCAACTTGTTTACTATGAGTCATATACCACGCTTGCCTGCAGAATTTACAGAGATTTCATCTCTTTGTAAGGAAGCTAAGAGTAAAGTTAGAAAACTTAACTTTTCCAATAAAATAAAGAGGAATGATGTTCCCTCCATTCATATCTCTATACTCAAAATTTGAACAAAATACAGATGCCTTTAAAAATCCTCTAGTAAGTTTTCTCAACTTGCATTTGGAAAATACTTTTTTTAAGAAATCTAGTCTTATTATCTACATAACTTTCAACTGAGAATTTTTATCAGAAAAACACTATATTTTATTTTTATATTAGTAAAGTAAAAAAAAAACATTGAGCCAAGAATCCCCCTGTTAGCGGAGACTGCTTATTTGTTTCCTGGCTGCCCAGACCCAAAATAATCACACGGAAGCTATATTAATTGCAACACTGCTTGGCCAATGACTTTAGTGAATTCCTAGCTAGCTCTTATATCTTAAATTAACCTATTTCTATTAATCTGTGTATTGCCACATGATTTTGGCCTACTGGTAAGATTTCATCCAGCGTCTTTCTCCTGCGGTGGCTACATGGAGTCTCCCTGACTCTGCCTTCTTTCCTCCTCTATCTGCTTGGAATTCCTGCCTTACTCTATTCTGCCCTGCCTGTAGGTCAAAGCAGCTTCTTTATTAATCAACAGTATTCACAGCATACGGAAGGGATTCCCACAGCATTCCCCAGAGCACATCCTTGAAGTTCAATCTAAGAAACACTAGCCTAGGTGAATATGTTTCTGGTGTCTTCTCTTATCTGTTTTCTTCTTCCCTTAGTTTACACTGCCTTCCACCTCCACTTTCTTAGCTGGTACTCTCTTACATGGGATGGATGTGTTTAGCTCATTTCCTGCATTTGAAGACTTCTGTTAAAATTTACATTTACAGGCTGGACAGATAGTACAGTCAGTGGTTGAGATGGCTTGTTGCTCTTTCAGAAGACCTGGGTTTGATTCTTACCACCCACAGGTGGCTCATACACATCTGTAACTCCAGTTCCAGGGATTTGACATTTTCATCTTCCTTATTTAAAACATTTTCATACAGTATATTTCAATCATGTTTTTCCCCTAAACTTTTTCTAGATTGATTTATCTTACTTTATGTTAATGAGTAATTGTCCTGCGTGTATGTCTGTGTGTCCTGTGCATGCCTGGTCAGAAAAGATGTTCCTCTGCATGAGTATTTTTTAATAGTGTAGGCATCAGCCACACATGTGTATTTAAACTTCAGCTCCTAAGTTTCTCTAGACACATGCCATTTTCTCAAGGGGTGCTGGGGGAACTCCTTTAGCCAATAGCCTTTAAGACACTGGCCCACTTTGGGCGTGGTCTCATGTACTATATATGCAGATATAAAATATGCGTGGGCCTCGTGGCTGCTGGAATCAGTTCCAGTTTCTTGTATACACAGAGGACTGTGGGTCACTATTATTTTTGTGAGTTTACCCCTTAATAAATAAACTTTTATTATACTCCATTCTGGGCTAGTGTGAAAATCTTCCATATGGCAACAAAGGGCCATATGTGTCTTGGGTATGATATTAGACAGACTACCTATAGATTTTTATCATTGTCTGCAGGGCATTGCTGTTCTTAGATACTGAGTGCACTTTAATAAAATCAGAATATAAACTGAATACTATTCCTACAAATTGAGTCTGAAAAAGGAGAAATGAAATAGGAACATGCTGCAATTCATCCATAAAAATGTAAAAGATAATTATTTCAAGAACAGTGTTTAGGATTCTGCGTATCTTGATGACCATGTCATCTCCACTGAGCCTCATCACTTAATTGTGAGACCAAGAGTTTAGCCTTTATTCAAATTAAAAGAAAGAACTGACTTACACTGAAGTAGAGGTTCTTCTTGATAGAGGTGTGTATGTGTTTCGGATACCTGGGAACTTTCCCAAACTGGATGTCTTCTATCTAGATAAGGCTGAGATTCCTCGGGGAACAAAGGTCTGGCATGAGGAGCTTTTCTGTAGATCGAAAAGACTCCCTGCATGGAGCCTATGCATGTATTGTCTCTTCCTTTCCTTCATCTAAGAACCAAAAGATAGCTCCTTGCAAAAAGACAAGGAGTATTTATGTAGGTTAATAACTTAATACTTTATATAGGCTAAGCCCTGATTTCTTGGATAAGTTTTAAGAATAGTTCTACACCATGTTGATAGAATGGGCAACACGTCTATTTAGTAAGGTTGCATAGATTCTCCAAAGCAGTTTGATAAGTAGTAAAGGCAAACCAGGAGTAAACATTCATTTATTAAAGCATCACTTATTTAGAAGTAGAAAGATTATAAGATTAAGACTAGCCTGGGCTGTATGGCAAAATTCTGTATATTAAAAAATCACTTATATAGCTGGGCATGGTGGTTACATAGCTTTGATTTCAGCACTTGGGAAACAGAGACAGGCTCAAGGCTAACCTGGTCTATATAGTGAATTCTAGGCCAGTTAGGGTTACATAGTGAGACCCTGTCTCAAAAAATATCTCTTTCTTTGTTTCAAAATAATGCCTGTCAAATGATATGATACATGTTTCAGAGTGTGGCAACTGAAATCTCACATGGGTATTGTAATCAGTCTCATTTAAATTTGGTATTTTTTTCTGTGTGTCCTAAGCCAAATTATTTAATGTTAGTTAGGTTCAGTTTCTTGTGTTCAACTGGAGATAATGCTAGTACTTAATTCATGGGATTATTATGAGGATTAAATGACATAGAATGCAATGTAAAATACAGTCAGTTTTAGTGACTACAGAATTACTGAAGAATATTTAGGGATCGGGGTGTATTTCACTTACTTAGCTGGCATGAGAACCTGGGTATGATCCCTAATATCATAAATAAAAGTAGGTAACTTAATGAAGAAGATAAATCCATTTATTCTACACTTCTCACCATAGAAAGAATTTATTTGACTGGTAATAAAGTGAAATTACAGGAAACCAAAGGTATACATTTAATCCCTGTGTGGTTTAATCAGCTGTGGGTAGACCAGATGTCCCTGTCTGTAGCCCTACCATCCTACAAATGACAATTGAGAAATCAGAGTGACCTTAACTGGACAACCAACTTTGATGGTTAAGAATGATTCACAATGCTATCCAAGTGTTTTCATTCATCGCGGAATAGACTGCCAGAGCTGAAGTACTTTTCCAAACTTTAAACCAAACCAACTGCTTAAAGAACAGAAGTCAGAACCAGGGGTTCCTGACCTAGTGTTCATTGTGTACATAGTGAACCTTTCTTCAGAGAACAGAAATCTTCACTATCATGAAATATTGGGAGAGATGCTTATTTATCTTACTATTGCTGAACTCTGGGATTATTCCAAACACATTTTCAGAACCCAAATATCAGAACTGGTACAATTTTCATTTGTTCTGAGGTACAAAACTGCTATCCTTTGAGACATGGTCTCAAAGTGACTAATTCTTACCCAGCTCTGGCGGCTTTCCACACTCCTCTCCCTTCTACTCAGCACCAAGTTCAGTCAAACTGTTCTTTCCCCATTCCTCCTCCTTATCTGTGATTGATTGATTGATCAATTGATTGTTGAACTTGCTCTTCCCTCTACCTGGAATTCCTGTTGTCAAACCAGCTTCTCAACATTGCAGACGAAGGAGGCTACATCAAATGTCTTCCCTGAATATAACCCAGGGCAGTTACTTGGTTGCTGTCTAGCATGGGACCTCCCTTAAACTCTTTGCACAACACTTTTCATTCTCAGAGATGTCCTCGCCACTAAAACATTTTCATTGTTTGTCTCTCTCATTATACAACAAACTTCTATAGAACAAGAGTTTTGCTTATTTGGTTTCCTAATTTCTTCTCATTTTCTAGAACCATGCCTAGCACATACTAAGTGTTTAGTGTTCACTGAATTGACCCAAATGAATGAACTCATGAGTGAATGTGTGGGTACCACTCCAGTATCATACCTAGTGTGTGCTTACCTTCTTGCTGGTGCTGTTTATGTCTATGTAGACTCTCTGACACTGCCTAAAGTAATATGTGAGGGAGGCACCAGGAGAAAAAACCTAGAAGTCCGTTTATTGATAAAGCACAGAAAAAATGTGGGTAAATTAGACAATATTTAAGGAGTAGTTGTTCTCATTCTAGTTGGTGAGAATCAGTGAGCCGATGTCTAAACAGTTAAGTGCCTAAGTGCACATAGCTAATAAATTGAAGGGCCAGGCTTTGAACCTAGGGTATTTGGCTCCAGAGACTACACTGTTAATGGTTTATGAAATCATAGTGGCAACTGTAATATTAAAAAATAAATACAAGGTAGGTCAAATGGCTAAAAGAAAATAAAAATGTCTGAATGTTTAGTGAATATGTAAGGATACAAATTAGGCTATAAGAGAACCTGGAAACAACCTAGATGCCCTTCAGTGGAAGAATGGTTGAAGAAAGTGTGGAATATATACATGCTAGAATACTACTCAGCGGTAAAAAACAATGACATCTTGAATTTTGCATGCAAATGGAGGGAAATAGAAAACACCATCCTGAGTGAGGTAACCCAGGCCCAAAAAGATGAACATGGGATGTACTCACTCATAATTGGGTTCTAGCCATAAATAAAGGACATCGAGCCTATAATTCGTAAAAATCCTAGAGAAGCTATATAAGAAGGTGAACCCAAAGAAAAACATATAGTTATCCTCCTGGATACTGGAAGTAGACAAGATTGCCGGACAAAAAATGGGAACATAGGGGTGGGGTGGGATGGGGGAGGGGGGATGGGGCGAGAAAAGTGTGAAGTGGAGGATGGGAAGAGCTTGGGGGAATAGGATGGTTGGGATATAGGAAGGGTGGATATGGGAACAAGGAATTATATATCTTACTTAAGGGAGCCATTCTAGGGTTGGCAGAGGCTTGACTCTAGAGGGGTTCCCAGGTGTCCAGGAAGACGCCCCCAGCTAGGTCCTTGGGCAGCTGAGGAGAGGGTGCCAGAAATGTCCAGATCCTATTGCCATACTCATGAATATCTTGCATATCACCATAGAACCTTCACCTGGCATTGGATGGAGAAAATGACAGAGCCCCACATAGGAGCACCGGACTGAGCTCCCAAGGTCCCGATGAGGAGCAAAAGGAGGGAGATCATGAGCAAGGAAGTCAGGACCGTGAGGAGTGCGTTTACCTATTGAGACGGTGGGACAGATCTAACGGGAGACCACCAAGTCCAGTTGGAATGGAACTGATGGAACAGGGGACCAAACCGGGCTCTCTGAATGTGGCTGACGGTGGAGGAGGACTGAGAAACCAAGGACAACGGCAATGAATGTGAACTCTACAGCATGGACGGGCTCACTGTGAGCCTTAACCTTCACCTGGCGATGGATGGAGATAGAGACAGAGCCCCACATTGGAGCACCGGACTGAGCTCCCAAAGTTCTGATGAGGAGCAGATGGAGAGAGATCATGAGAAAGAAAGTCAGAACCATGAGGGACGCGTTCACCCACTGAGACGGCAGGACAGAACTAATGGGAGACCACCAAGTCCACTTGGAATGGGACTGATGGAACATGCGACCAAATCGGACTCTCTGAGGGTGGCTGATGGTGGAGGCTGACCGAGGAGCCAAGGACAATGGCGATGGGCTTGGTCTCTACGACATGGACGGGCTCTGTGTGAGCCTTGTCAGTTCGGTTGCTCACCTTCCTGGACCTGGGGGGAGTTGGGAGGACCTTGGACTCAACATAGTGTAGAGAACCCTGATGGCTGTTTGGCCTCAAGAGGGAGGGAGTGGGGGTGTGGGTGGAGGGGAGGGGAGGGAAGGGGGAGGAGGAGGGGAGGAGATGGCAATTTTTAATAAAAAATAATAAACTGGAAAAAAAATAAAATGTTGTATGTCAAGTTGAAAAAAAAAACAAATTAGGCTATAAGTATCTCCTATTTGCATCAAATTAAAAGGTATCTATCTCTATCTTCCCAAGGCTACAGCAACTTGAAAACATCAATAGAGATGAACGCACTTTGCAGCACTAGAATTCTAATACAGGAATTCCTTGGGCATGTTCTATCCAATTTATCATCAGAATTAAGCTGTCCTCTCTGCATGCAGGGCCAGGCAGGACTTGCTGAATGGATTATGTACTTGTGACTTGGCTGATAAAAGTCAGTGGAGTGGTGGAGGCTGCGAGTCTGCTTTTGTTTACCTACCCTGTGTTCAATGGCAAGGATTTGTTTCTTACCTGGCAGTTGGACTTGCTATCTTGGTCACCCCCTCTCCCCCGCTCAGGCAGACCCCAGTGATGTCTAATAGACCTAGACAAACAATTCCAAGAACTAAATGATGCCATGGAATATGGATGTCAGGAGCCAGAGGCTGGGAGTCATAAAAGAGAGGGGGTGATTCAGAAGGAATTGGAGGCTGGGATCTGTTAGAGTCAGGACAGGTTGCTAGTTGAGTTATCCCTACTGTCTTGTTTGACCTTTTCACCACGAAACACAGAGCAGAAAGATTCTAAGGCAAAATGGTGGCTCATAGGAGGGAAAGAGCTGTCTGAGCTGTTTTTTTTTTTTTTTAAACAAGGAATAACAGAGAAGAAAATACTTTAGGTCTCAATTCACTAGTTAAACATGTTTTACAGGGATGTTACTCTATGTTGCGTTTGAACAGAATGACCATTGATTGTGGAGAAGTCCATCTCCTTCAATCTGTTCACTCAATCTCTATAAACTAAGGTCTCAGAGTGTGTTCTTGTCACCAAAATTTGGCCTTTTACAGTTGCTTCTTTTCTTTAAGTTCAGTGGATGGTGCCCTGTGAAGGCCATTCACATTTCCTCATTGAATGATGGCCAATATAAGTAGCCTTAGATTTTTAAAAAATACTTTTTATTGATTCTTTGTGGATTTCACATCATGCATCCGATCCTATTTTTCTCTCTATCCCTTTGCATCTGTTATTTGCCCTTGCAACCTTCTCCCACCCCCCCAAAAAAATAAAAGAAAAAAATCTCATCATGGAAGTTGTAGTGTGGCTCAGTGAGTCACACAGTATACCTTTTAGTTCATACATCTTTACTTGTAAGTGCATGACTGATCACATTCTCTCCAAAATTTCTTTACATGTGTTGGAACGGAGTGAATCGAATTTTCTAGCAACCAGGAGAATGAAGAACTGTACAGATCACACTTTCATGGAAAGAGTCTCTAGTTAATTTCAGTTTCACATTATGCATGGATAATTCATTTTTCACTAAGAATAAAAGCAAAGCTCAATGGTATACTATTTTGACTTAGATAACTTAGATAAGAGTATAACTTAAACTTTTTTTGCTATGAGTTACAGGAGAAAATTAAAAAATATCACCTTTTTATTCTTCTTACTGTTTTTCTAGAATAGATTCTCTATGTCATTTGTTGTTCAATCGAGTTGCTTTTGAGAATAAAGTGGGTGCTATTAATAATCATACTAGATCCCAGCTGTCCTAGGTGAACGAGGATAAATATCCGATCTATGCAAAGGAAAGCCACCCGTTCTCCTCTATACTTTATGAGAAGCCAGCAATCCACGGCTTAAAAGTTGCTAGGCCCATTAGCACTCTTCACGGTAGAAATAGGTCCGTTTTCTCTGCTCTCTCCCTCTAGAGTCACCGATTTTACCTCCTTTTGATGGTAGACCCTTAGTGACATCTCTTTGTCTCTTAGTGAGGCTGTGCCATCTGCCTTTGGAATGAGGATTAGGCTTACTTGTCGGCACCAGGATTGAGCTAAACGATGGTCTGAATCTTGAGTCTGGGAAAGGGCCTCTGGAGCAGTCCTGCTTTCCCATGTCCTCCGTTTATCTGGTGACTTCTCTACTGCTCTGGGGTTTTGAAGAATAGTCACACACAGCTGCAGTTGGGAGACAGGAGAACCAACTGGTTGTGTTCTCCTAAGGAGTTCTGGATGTGCCACCTGCGGGGAAGGACTAAAAGAACACAGTTTCCTGGTTCTGTGCCCTGGGAACACTGATCATTTTCTGGAAGGGCACTGTGTAGTTCTTGGTTTAAGATATGAGGGCACTTGCTAGGGTAGTGGTATTCCCCTGCCCATTCTGTGAGCCTGGGTTTTTGACCCTATTACTTCCTAATTCAGGGAGCAGACCCTATTTGAATATAGTGGAACTGTGACCCAGGCTGGGCATTTGTTTCTCCTCTGTGAGGTCACAGAGCCCTCAAAGATGGACAAGAGAGAAGACTGGATTATCTCCAATCCTTTGATGAGAGGTCTGCAGGACTGATTCATGAGCCAGCTATGGCAGGATGAAATTGTAAGGAAAGAGTACTTAATCAGGGAATGCAGGGAATCACCTGCATCCCCTAGGTCCCCAGATCTGTATTATTATGGTCATTGTGGGAGCTATAGTCCAAGGAAGTTCTAGTTCTGACTGTTCAAGACTTGTTACAATAGAGGACCTGTTTGTCTGAGGCTGAGATGATCTGATGAGTCCAGGACAGCGTTTCTAACATTTGCAAAAGCTACTGCATGGAAAGAAGTCTCACTTCTTTTTGTTCAGTTTCCATTTGGGGAATCAGCATCGTGAGATAATTCAAGTGTTTTCAAAATAGCTTCAAAAATAAGTTAAACCATTATAGTTATCATGTTCCAAGTTTTTATTTTTTGCCAAGCATGTTGTACACCACCAGAGAGACCACTAATTAATGATCTAAAATCTATCTTATTCTCCCTATAGTGGTGAGGGTACCAACATTTCCAGCTAAAGTCTTAATTTTTCTAGTTCCCTTTGAAGACAGGTGTGTCCAGAGAGTTATAAATAAAAGACTGTTGAGTGGAGACACCCAGAAAGACTCTTTAAAGGGTGTTCACTTACCTGAGAGATAGGCTTATTTTTGTCTTTCCCTTTTCTTTCTGTCTGGAATGCTAATGTATTTATTCACTGTTTTAATATTAAGAAAGTGATCTTGAGATTGACAGCTACATATACAGGCAATAGAGGAAACTATTGAAGGCAACAGAGGCATTTCTGATACTGTGGGGCCTTCTGCCGAATCTCTCATTAGACTTAACATTATATGAATGAAAACCAATCTCTACTGTGTTATTTAGACTTTTGTGTTATACATAGCTGGTTCAATCTCAAAACACTCAAGTTATTTCACTTAATCACCAGAAATTCCAAATTACACATCTTTGTAGCTTCTAGTGGGTTACATAGCTTGTCTAGAACCACTGAACAGAAGGGGACAAATCTAAGCTTTGATCCTTGATCATTCTGTCCCCAAGTTCAAGAGTAGTTAATGTGTGACAGAAAATTCTCCATCGGTTCTTGCAGACACTCTTGCTGTCCAAACACGCTTTAGTTTATTGGTTGCTGAATGCCCAAAGCCATCTTGAGTGGGGAGAAGGAAATGTACCTGTACCCTTCAGACTCCAGTCCCAGGTCTCTCTGTGCTTAATCTGCCTGTCTATATCTTCCCCCATGCCTTTCTTCCTCTCTCAGATCCATATATGTCTGCTGGAAAGGGATAAACTACATGCCGCCCAAGTCACAAAGCTAGAATAATTCAAAGAAGACAAGAGACAAGTCATCATTTGGGGGCCTGTGCTTTTCCAGCTCCTAAATCTTGCGTGAACAGTTCATTAGGGTCTCTTTATCTCTCCCCTCCACCTCTCCTTTCAGCTTAGTGGTCACGTCAGCAACCATGTAGATAGATTTATAGTTTGTACTTGTGTGCTCTTTGAAATGGAGCAAAAAATTGAAAAGCGTATGTCAAGTCCATTCATTTACAGACACACTCAAGACCAAATTAATTTTAAAGCATTTATGGGTTCTTTTATGTCTTGAGTTTTGCTTTATAAATTTGTAGTGATCTTTATGATAGAATGTCTATTTCAAGCCAAAGCCATTACACACTGGGAAATATAATTTTATACAAGACATTCTGGGATTAACTACATCATAGGGTGGGAAATGAATCTTAGAATTGAGGAAATCTCATTCTACTTATTACACTAAATGCAATCATTTGATGTCATCCTAAATTCTCAGAGTCCTAAGTCAGCTGGAAAGACCTTAGCAGTTACCTGCTTCGCCTTCTCATTTTAGAAATGGAAGTGCTGAGGTCTAGAGCAGGTAATTGGCAAGAGAATGAGGACCATACTGGGCCCAGACCCTGGGCCCTCAAACACTTTATGCAGAAGATACCTGTAGTAAGGTGGCCACTTGCTTGGTTCCCAGCCACCCGGCTAGCTTAGACCCAAAATATTCACACAGAAACTATATTATTTAAAACACTGCTTGGCCCATTTGCTCTAATTTCTTATTGGCTAGCTCTTACATTTTAATTTAACCCATCTCCATTAATCTGTGTATCACCACGTGGTAGTGGCTTACCGGCAAAGTTTCAGCATGTCTGACTCTGGTGGCAGCTCCATGGCATCCCTCTGACTCTGCCTTTCTTTCTCCCAGCATACAGCCTAGTTTTCTCTGCCTAGTTCTGTTTTTCCCTGCCATAGGCTCAAAGCAGTTCCTTATTCATTAACCAATAAAAGTAACACATAGAAAGAAGGACCTCCCATACCAGATACCTATAGTACTACAAAATTTGAAATGAACCATTTCTTCTTTCTTTGAAGTGACTATCAAGCTTGGGCATTGCATTACTAGTAGCATTCCTCACAATGTGCTCAGGGCCTTACCTATGTTCCAAGTGCATGCCAGTGCACACTCTGTGTATCTGTGTATCACATACTAGTATGGACTATAATGCTATTTATTGTTGGCCATGTCTAACATGACTTCCTCATGTAGGCTGTGGTTTTCTGGGTTGAGGACTCAATTTCACTCTGGTTTTGTATTCGTTACATGGTATAACTCAAAGTCAGTCACATGGTAGACACTGGGATAATTAACAATTGAATGAATCCAGGTATAGGTGTAAGCCTATATTATTATCTTGCTTTTAAATATCCCCTCCACACTGACAGCCTTATATCCATCTGTTCTGTTTGCCTTAACCCTTTGCTGAAGACAATAATTACCTTGGAACACTGGTCCATCTGGGATTCCTTCAGGCTGATATGGTCTACTTAGTTTTGGGGTATCATAGGAGTTTTGGTAGGCAGATACCATCTTCATGTATGTTAGAAAAAGTCACCCCTTCCTTGAAAAAGAATGACTTCTTTCTGGTTATAAGCTAGGAGAAATTTTAGAGGGACACTAGCAATAACTAGGGACCTTTTATGTTGGTGTAATTGATAATTGCTACTGGCGGGCAGAGGACAAGGATACTACTTAATGCCTTACAGTGCATAGGGAAACCTTTCATGGAGGAATGAGCTGGCTGAAAAGCCTTGCAGCACAAACCCAGAGTAAAGCTGGGGTAAATTTCATGGATACCTGATAAAACATATTATAGTAAGTTAGCATGTCCTGTATCAGACACCCACTTGTACCAAGACCAAGATAAGGCTTTTCTGTGTAGCCTTGGCTGTCCTGGAACTCCCTCTCTAGACCAGGCTGGCCCCAAACTCACAGAGATCTTCCTGCCTCTGCCTCCTGAGTGTTGGGATTAAAGGTGTGCACCACCGCTCCCAGGTTCTGTTTTCTATATTTTTTGACGTACCAACATCATGTCTCTGGATTTGTCAACAGCTGTGCATTTCCCACCTTTGAGATAAACCCTTCTAACAGTGTCACTCTGGAGCACAGCATGAGCGGGGGTCTACCCTGCATGAGTGGGGGTCTACACCGCATGAGCGGAGGTCTACACAGCATGAGTGGGGGTCTATACAGCGAGACCGGGTTCAATCACCAGAGTCTCACAGGAACCCCTGCCTTCTGCCTAAAAGGATATAGTGATACAGCTCAACACACTGAAACATTCAAAGGCCCCCTTCTGCCCTTTTCTTCTTTCAGATGACATTCTATCATTCCAAGTTCCAAATCCTTAAGTTCCATGAAATAACCATTTTTTCTCCCAGAAGTCGATCTCTCTCTCTCTCTCTCTCTCTCTCTCTCTCTCTCTCTCTCTCTCTCTCTCTCTCTCTCTCTCTTTAAATTTCCTTTATATGTGTAGGTGTTTTGCCTGCATGTATACCTGTGCACCACATATATGCATTGCCCGTGGAGGCTAAAAAAGGGTGTTGGATGCTGGGACTGAATCCCAGATGGTTATGAGCTGATATTTGGGTTCTGGGAATCTAACCCAGGTCATCTGGAAGGGCATCTGGCGTTTCTTAACTACTGAGCCATCCTTACACCCCCAATTAAATTTCTCAATATAATCAGGCATTTATCATCATCCTACAGTCTAGGCAGCTGAGTAGCTCTTAACAGCCTTGGTGAGTTTACTAGCCTTTGATTGCAAACTGAATCTGTGTTTGTGAAGTGTCCTGACTACATCCTCTCTTGTGCAGCTTCTTGTATTTAAATAGGTTTCACTTGGACCTGGAAGAACTGGTGATTTTGCTCAGTATCTGTCATCCCCGGCTTTCCCAACTCTGGAAGTGCTGTCCCTGTCCCACTGGGCTTTTAAAGACAGCAGATGCAGTTAGAGCAGTGAGCTGAGATGGAACACGGGTTATGGTGGATCTCCATACTTCAACATTCCACTTACATGGATGTCTTTAAAAGGGGCCAACCTTCATTTTCTAGAACTTTGGGCACAGACATTTCTATTTCCTGGGACTTGAAGGTTTTGTTCTTGCTGGAGAGTAGCAGACACAGGTAAATGAGGGGGCACTTCAGAACAACAGACTGTTCTGTACTCAGCCTTTAACCTCAGAGTGAATCTGCATTAAGTTGTCGCGTGCTCGCAGCTGCAAGTAGTGCTGAATGGGAGCCCTTCGCGTTTCTTCTTGTGTTCCTAAGCACAGACAGTATCTTAGGATGGAGGTTCCGGAGGGTGGTGGGCAGTGCTATTCCAAAGCGATTCAGAGCCTGAGGAGGAGACACAGCCTACCCTTTTCCTCACCACTTAGAGACATGTGTTAAAACCCATGGCTTGGACTTTCTCAGGTAATTGCTTCATGTCACGTTAAAAAAAAGTGAGCACAATAATGATGGGAGTTTTAAAAAGCAGAAAACATGGAATCAAGATGAGTCTCAGGAACATTTTGGAGGTTTTATTCAGTAAATGAGGACTACAGAGTTAGCACAAAGAAGGGAGTACCTGTCAGGTGTTTGAAGTTCTCAGGGGAACGGGAAACAGTTTAAGGAGAAATACTGGATGTATCTAGTATTAAGAAGGTGCCTCTTCTTAAGATCAAGGTCAGGAAAGATTGTTTACAAAGTTAATGGTTTGTTTGTTTTCCTAAACAGTGGGATTTTTTTAGAAGATGGAAGGTATTTCCTCTATCCTCTGGAGCCTGTGCAGCAAGGACCTTATAACCTGAAAGCCTTTGCTTCTTTACCTGTGGTGAGGTTTAAGGTGTCCCCCTCCAACTGTGATCACTGAGGCAGGGACACTCAGCTTGGCTGGGTGTGAGGGGAATTGCTAGGTGGAGGGAGCAGAATTCTCCATATCTGTGGGAGCATGCCTCTGCTGTATTTCTCCCCGTGCTGGACCTTTGTGCTTTTCTTAAGAACTGAAGGAAGGGAAGCTGAGGTGAGCTGCTTAGGATCCTGGGAAACACCCAGACATTAGCTTCTTATTTGTGCCACAGGCTTCAGCCCAGCTGGACACCCCGCCAGCGTAATCTGTTTGGTTTGATAAGACATGGTTGCTGGCTTGTGGAAACATATCTTTGGCATGCAGCTCACATATCTTTGTGCATCTCCCTTTCTCTAATCAAAACTTGGAGAGGTTGTTGCAGCCATTCAGAGGCTGAGCAGAAGCTCCGACACTTTAATCTGGAGCCATGGTACATTATTAGCACTTGGCTCACCCTCCTCATTCATTCGCTTTTCCCCTCCCCCCAGAGACACTGCCCGCACATTTGTTTTATTTCACTGAGAATGATAAATGGGCTTGGCGTTTCCCACTTCTGGATTTAGCATGCTCTGTGATAGCACTTTCATTTTCCAATTTTCAGATATAACAAGTCCAGATGTGTGTGAATGAGAAGGTACACATGTCCCAGTGAGCTCAGTTTCCCTGGAGAGAATTCTGCAAACATATAGTGTTCAAATGGAGGGATTTGCAGGCAAGAGAGTAGAGATGGAACTTTATCGCTCATTACATAATAAGTCACAATTTGTTCATTAAAACAACAACAACAACAACAACAACAACAACAACAACAACATTATTTTATCCCTGGTGGAAGTAGGGACTGTTTGGTAGCTAAGCCGTGTGGATCTCTATAACATTTGCAAATGTTTGTTCCTTGAGGAATTGTCTGAATGCCCTTAAAAATGCAGGTTGCTGTGATGGGTTTATAAACGTGGCCTGAATCCTTATTCAAGTATGTAAACACCAGCAAGCACCAACATAATTGACTGGAATCTTGACTGTTGTGATTGCTTTTCACTAAGGGCTTCCCTGTGAATGGCATTTAAAGTGATTGATCTGGCTGCCTGGACTTGAGAGCTGAGACACATACATTATAAGAATGATTCTCCTGCTGGTATCTTGTGCTTTTTTTTCTTTGAGAAGGCAAAGGCACAGGCTTTTTACTCTTGGGATATTGAGACATAATTCAGAAAGTAAGGTCAGAACTTGTCTGTATAATCAGGTGGGAGGCTGCTGAGCAAGAATGAATGTAGGTGGTTGAGAGAAAGGCATTTTCTTCTCTAAATCTAAATGGTCAAGAAGAACTTTGTGTGTGTGTGTGTGTGTGTGTGTGTGTGTGTAAGAATGTGTGAGTGTGAGGGGTGTGAAAGTGTGAGTACGTGTGTGATTTCAGGCATGCTCACCCATGTGGGCACATATGGAAGCACATGGCTAACCTTGGACATCTTTCTCTGTCATTCTCCTGTGTATTTTTGATCTCCCAGCAAACCTGGGAGTCACAGATTCACCCAGACAGTCTGGTCAGAGAGTCCCTGGGATCTGCTGGTCTCTATATCACCCTGTCAGTACTGGGGTTACAGGCTCATCCCTCCACACTCAATTTTTATGTGGTTGCTGGGATCTGAACTCAAGGGAAGATGCCTGCACAGCAAGCATGTTATCACCATGCCATCTCTGCAGCCCTGGAATACATTCTCTTCAAGACATAAGGGCAGAAGAAGTTTTTGTGGAAGCGAATTGTAGGGCACATTGGTGAATTCCTAGTGGTGAAATGATAATTTCAATGGTTGTAAATAGGCACCACTTAGCATTATTAATAGAAATGAAAACATATCTCTTATCATTTATGTAATTTACTTTTTTTGCAGGATCAATAAGAAAGATTTTTGGTTGCATTTGCAGGGACCAAATTAAGTTGATTTTTAAATCCATTTAGTAATGCTAGGAATGATTTGGGCTTTACTTAATAATTTGGGCTTGGAGTCATGCAAAATAAACATCATGAATGATGGCAGAGAGCCATGACATATTTTTCTTCGATTTCTATATTACTATAAATTATACAGGCAACTTCTTCTATGCATCTGGCTTATGATGAGAGGGGGAATCTTAAAGTTGGTAATGGTATGACCTGAGGCAGGAAAAGAGAAGAAAGCCAAAAAGTGAATAGTTAAAGTTGAATTGCAAAGATCTTAGTTTGTGTAGGTTCTTTCTTTTTTGTTAGCATAGATAGCATAGCATAGCAGAGAAAGAGTGAGAGAGAGTGAGGGGGGCTTTCAAATGACATTATCATCTTTAAAAACACACAAACAAACCCAAAGCAAACAAATTCTCAAACCAACACACAATGAGCCAACATTATAGGGGATGTGGAATGTCTTCTTTGTTCTTCTGGCTTTGATACAGGCTTTTCTCTTAAGTCCTTTTGAATATCTGAAATTTAGGTCACTGAACACTTTGTAAACAGAGGGCTATGATGACACTCTCACCTCTGGCTCATGTGTTTAAAAATATCTGTGAGGTAACAAGTAACCAATGTGCAGCACCTGGTTTGAAATCACAG